>NC_088201.1:66468753-66782741 GCF_037126465.1 Ornithodoros turicata | reverse complement strand
CTATGAATCAGACCACCCTCTAAAGGTCCGACTGTCACCTAAATTGACAGACAACCACATTTACCCCACAGCTTTGAAACGTATGAAGGACAAGCTTGCGACGCAAGTACTGAGCAATAGTGTTTCCACTGGGATCGCTGTCCTTATTAGCTTGGGATGTATGCCTCCAGCAGCCACTGAGACTTCAGAATTCCTCCTCAAGATGGATCAACTGTTTGACTGTTAAAACAGTTCTTCTGTCGAACAGAGTGATGACAAAAGGATGAGATATGCAATGAACAATTCCACAAAACATAAGGAGTTACTAGAGCCTGCAGCCCAGTGGGTTGCACAGTGGAAATTTGACAGTGATAGGCACCCTCCTACTGTAAGGGGCAATTCGCGCAGTACTTGCATTTTGAGAAGACCTTCACCAAAATTTTGGTTTTGAACATCTGCTGACACGGAGGCTCAACCGCGACCTCCTGGAAAACATGTTTGGTCAATTCCGGCAAATGCACGGGTTTAACGAAACACCAAACGCGTGTCAGTTTGTTGCAGGCCTTAAGCATACCCTTGCAGGGAGGCTCATGGAGCTTCCAAGCAGGGGGAATTGCGAAGCTGATACAGCTGAGCTTTTAAATGACTTGTTGCGCATGCCGGTTTCCTCACCTGGAGACATCCCCTGTGAGCCTGACACCTCACAAGGGATGCCTACAGATGATGAAACAGAGACTGAACATGAGATGCATGCTGTGCTGGAGCCTGAGAACATTATTGAGGCTAATGTACCGTATGCATATGCGGGGTCCTTGGTTCACTCTTTCTTAAAGACCTCTAAATGTGCGAACTGTCCAAGCTTGTTGAGGGCTGCAGGTGAAGGCATTAGCAGAGCAGAGGGGTTGTATTTGTATTTGGAGACTGAATCTCATGGCTCTGAAAGTGCTTCTTGTGCCCCATCACATTCATTTTTTGCGTATTTTCGTAACGTACAAAACGTATTTCGACTGGAGATTTCCAATTTGTTACACAGACAGCAATTGAGAAAGCACTTCGTAAATCTGTTAAGACAAGATTGTCGTGAGCCATTCTGCTCCACTCATTGTCATTCCAGTTTCCTATGTCACTTCGTTACAAAGCGATTACACTACTATATCAGGTTAAAAAAACAGGGAGGCTAAGGAAGCATCTTTTAAGAGGTCTGAACAAAGGAAAAGGAAGAAACTTCCAGTATAAGTAAGGTCTGTGACATTCAATGTGAAACTCCATCTACATTCATCCAAATGCGGAATCCAGTCCCATCGTTAAGAAACCCGAGCTTTGTGTACAGATAAAAAATGTGTAGAGATTCCAAAGGCCGATAATTTGTTAATATCGCAGTGTTGTTACGTTGCCCATGTCTACAGACATGTGAGAACGATGTGCTGCTTTACTCTTGCTTTATGTTGGAAGACAACTATGCAGTATCATATCAATAATTTTGGCTCGATGAGTGTAACAGATGGCAATTTTTTTTTGTATGTGTACATGTATGTATTCCAGTATAATCCATGCACTTTTAATAGTGTGCTTCACAGATCCATATACCTAGCAATGTCATAAACGCAGTCATGTGAAGTATATTTATATGCCGCAGAACATCAAAAGCATGTACTGTTATGTGATGCCTTTGTTTTGAGCTAAGAGCCAAGTTTCCTGTATATAGTAGTGTTTGGAGAATAAGCACCATGCAAATAACGTACAAGCATGCATTTTGCTTAACTTTTTACCCGTCTTCATGCAAAACCTGTCCAAGTTGTGTCATTCTTTAAAGATGAGCTCAAGCCCTGTTTAGTTTGCTCTTCCTAATATTATATGCTTCGCAACTGTACATGCCTAATAGTGTCACACTTCAGTACGGTATTCATACAGTATATCAGTACGGTATTTCGTACAGTCTCAGCTACACACTGTGTTTCAGTGAAACCATGCAATGCCACCCATGTCACGAGTTCGTGTTTTCAGTTCGTAGCTCTAACAACCAATACTTTACACATGTACGAACTACCATCTCCATTTTTTTCTTTTAAAATCAAATCAACTACCTCAATTTGTGCTTATCTTTTGTATGAATTCCAGTACTGTCCTTTCATTGTATGCGTTATAAGACAAGTGCTTCGCTCAAGTTGTAACATCTTTATCCTTCAACAATGTTGAGTGATGCGATGAAAGTTACACATACGCATTGAAGGAAAAAGCTCGCGAATGCATTTGCTTTGTGTACTTGCTTGTTGTCATTGCATCACGGGTCCAATTTTCACTTGTGTAACTACTTGCTGTCATTGCTTCACGGGTTCTCTTTTCACTTGTGTAACTGCTTGTTGTCAATGCTTCACGGGACCTATTTTCACTTGTGTAACTACTTGCTGTCATTGCTTCACGGGTCTTCATTTCACTTGTGTAACTGATTGTTGTCGTTGCTTCACAGGACAGTTTTTTTCACTTGGCAAATAAATGTACGAGTTGTTAAACATTGCTTTATTCATTCGATAATCGCGTAGAATCAGAAAATAACTGGCGGCAGCCATTAAGTATGAAGCCATTAAAAGCCGACGAGAGCCACGGCCAGCCGCGAGGCGAGCCAAACAGTAGCTCACCTGATTGGCTGCCGGTCAGGCATCATAGTTCATTTTCATTGGTCGCATGCAAAGTGTTGCCTGAATTATCACAAAATATGGGCTCTATGGGGAGCTATGGGCGCCTGCCCTAGCTACGCGAATATCTTCATGGCTTATTTTGAGAAGGCAGCCATTCAATCTTTTCCTGTTCAACCTCTCCTTTATTTTAGAGTCTTAGATGACATCTTTACTGTTTGGTCGGGTGAGGAGTCCTCTCTATTACAGTTTTTTCAACACTTCAATTCATTACATGGTAAGATTAAATTTCCTTGTAACCATTCTAAAGAAGCAGTGAACTTTCTAGATGTTATAGTTTCAGGCAAATCTGGCATGTTGGTCACTGAGCTGTACAAGAAACCAACTGATAGGCGTCAGTACCTCCATTTCGATAGCCACCTCCCCAAAACTAAAAAAAAAAACAATATTCCTCACGGCCAGTTTCTCCGTCTGAAGCTTATTTTGTCAGACAATGGTGACTTCATTAGGCGTACCCAAGATATGACGTCCGACTTTCACAGGAGGAATTCCCCCCCCCCCCCAGAACGTTTACACCAGTCGTTCGCTAAAACAGTTTCAGTTGATAGGGCGTCTCTACTAATTCCTAAGCCGAAAAAGGATAATCCCAATGTGGTCTTCTGTACCACCTATCATAGAGCTCTGTCTAACTCCAAGTCCATTCTGAAGAGACACATCAGTATCCTGCATGGTGACAATAGTCTGAAAGAAATATTCCCCTCGTCTCCAATGGTGGCCTTCCGCCGTTCTAATAACCTACGCAACATCCTCACTTCATCTCGTTTAACCCAAGGCATTGCTGGCTGTTACCCCTGTGGCAATACACCGTCTCATACCTGCGAATTCATTGTTCCATCTCTGGTCGGGCATAGCACCAATTGTAACTTTAAATTCAAGATACACCAACCGCTCAGCTGCACAACTTCTAATGTTTGTTATCTACTAGTATTTTGCGCTAAATGTAATGTCCAGTACATTGGGGAAACTTCTAGCAGCATGAGGGAGAGGCTTTGCGGCCATAAATTTGATATCTCACACAAGCGACACACTCCAGTGTCTATACATTTTTATCTGCCTGATCATGATATGGATACGGATTTAAAAATAATATTATTAGAATCTAGCTTTCGTATACACATTTGAAATGCAAGAACCGCGAATCTTTTCTTATTTCCAAATTCAAATCGCTGGATCCATTAGGACTCAAGATTAGCCCAGGTACACTGTATTATCTTACTCCTCCATAGACTACATTTCCAACACGACCCTTACATTAGCCACTTTCTAGGATTGTCCACGTCTTAGCCTGAATTTAGCACACTTTCGCTACGACGTCAGCCCCAATCCTCCCGTCATTGAGTCCTCCCTCGTCCTCACCTTCCCTGTGCCTTTTCTTTCCGATGTCGTTTCTTAGTCTCACGCTTTTGAGTGCACCCCTTTTCACGCCACCTGCATATTTGAGGTCAAGTGTTTATGTCTTTGTCACCCTCTCCGTTTCTTGTTTTCCCACGTCACTCGTTTGTCATATATACGTATTGCTGTTTGACGTGTTGAGTACTTCTTGTACCTGAAGAAGCGCAGGCTCTGCGCGAAAGCTTGTACCTTATTAAATTTTAGGAAGTCCCCGGTGTTTTTCTTTTTGTTTGTGATTTGCCAGGCCAACTAAGAATGGTAGATAGAAAAGCAGTTACAACCTGTTTACACAAAAGACACTCAGATTAATTAGCATTTCCCTGCCAGAGAGCGAAGGCTTTTCCAGATTTCTGCAACATGGGTGCCTCGTTATATATAACAAGAATTTATGATAAGAAGCACAATAATGCAAAGTGTGACAACATACCTTCTGAGAATGTTTATGTATCATTCACACCGAGAGAGTACCCATAATAGAGTGCCCATAATAACGTATCCACGAAGTTTCTTTTAATTATTATTATCCATTCGTTATTTACATCTATAGCGATGGCGGTAACCCCGGACAAAAATCTGCCAATCTGCAGCTTGAAAACATCCGGGGCCGTGATGTACATGGCAATGACAAGCAGTCACTAGACACACAAAATAGGAACCGTTGTTATATTCATACTGACACGTGACAGGAAACAAACAAGGGACAGACAGTTAAAAAAAAGAAAAGAAACGAAACCTCTGGAAACATTACGCCGATACAAAGTGCTTAAAAACATGAAACTACGATAGTTATGTACATACTATCAAGTGAAAAGATACTAATAACCGTTACAAAAAGGGAAAGGTCTGAAACACTGCGCACTCAAGAAATACAAAACTACGAAAAGTTATATAATGCTATCAAATGAAAAGTTACTAACAAAAGTTTAAGAAGCAAACAACAACAACAACTTTATTTTCGGCCTCGGAGAGTGGGGAGTTTCATCGCAACAGGCGATACTCTACCCCAGTGCAAGTTGTTGCAAGCAAGTTTAATAAGCCAACTGCAAAAGTTCAAAAAGAAAACATCGGGAACAGTGGGAGGAAATGTAGGGGGCATTTACCACAATAGCTGGCCGACGTCACTTCCGAGCCCTAGGAGCCCTACGCAACGTACAACGTCACATCGTGACGGAGATGCCCGTCATTTCTCACGTGTCTTCCACAAGAGTAGGCGAGAGCACTCCGCCCCCGTTAGACTCAATCGACTGCTGTGCGCGATGCGTTTCTGCTACCCTAATATTTCTATCGTGAAAACGCTATTCAGTGATCGGACTCCTTTTTGACAGTGCTCCTTTTTGATGATACTAGAGGATGAAATTCCTTTCAACACAAACGTTTCAGGAAACGATGAATAATAATCAATCACTGTTACAATATAAGTAGTCAGAATCAATTGGGTGAACTTAGTTTACCCCCAAAATTCAGAATCAATGGGGCCAAGTAAGTTCATCCCCAACTTAGGCCACGCTGCTGTGCGATGCTCCACAGGTTGCAAAGAAAAATCCTCCTGCAATGGCTGGTTCACAGTACTTGCTGTGCAACTGTTAACGAACTCTACGACATCTTAGCCTATGATCGGCCAAGCGAAAAGCGTTGCCTCAGCAGTTGTTTTGTACGAACAACTTCTTGGTGTACTTCGTGGGTGTGGTATCGTATGAGTCTGATATGTAAAAGAAGAATTGATAAAGAATAAAGACATACGAGAATGGAATGGTGGCTGGCGTGTACGATCTGGTCGTCAGGCCAGTACTAGAACACCACAGAACAACTCGACGACGAGGGGGAGAGAGAGAGAGAGATACGTGATGACGACGATATGGGACGAGGGAAAAAACTGCTGCAATTCTGCTTTTCTTGCAAGGCACCTTTCAACTACTTTCTACAATGTCGGCGTACTACCGCCGCCAGTCTTCTTGCCAAAGCCCACAAAGCCTTCTGTACCATATCGTGGAGAAAAGGGTTTCTCAACTACTTGGTTGCATCCCGGTTGGACACGCAGTCGAAGGATCGCCAGAAAGCAATTCTATACCACTGCCTCGGTACCGATGGTTTGAGGATCTTATTTGCATGTATTATTATTTTGCGACTTATTGCCTCGGCCTACTGCCACGACAGCTAGTTCTACTGAAGAGGACGCCATGGAATTATAACTTCAAATTCTGTGTCCGTGAACCCCATTGCCCAGAGGCATCGGTTTCGCCAACGCCTGCAGCAGCCCTGTGAAGATATTCATGACTACGTTGTAGCTCTTCCGCAACTTGCTAGTACGTGTGAGTTCGGGTTCGCGTCCGATTCTATGCTGCGGGACCGGATCGTTGAATCTACAAGTATTCCCTATCAACGCCTTCTCCTCGAAGGACACGCTCTTACACTGGACCGAACTGTTAAGCTTGCACGGCAGTTTCAGCGGTCTCAGGTGGAACTCGGGAATTCGCTGATGAAATTGATCAATGTGCTGTACAACGGGTAATGAGCAAGTTTTGAAGGAAACGTTCTTCACGGACGGAACAAGAAAAACATGCCCGCCACCTCTCGACATCGAAAAATCACAGCCATCACTCTTCTTGATGCGATCCTATGAATCACCTTGCGAACTCCTCGTCTTCTAAAGAAATGTAAAGGAATCAATTATCTTTTGCCTAGAACAAGACCGGTCATTTCCGTTCAGTTTGGAGATCCGCTGGACATTTACGGGAGATGACCACTGAACATTATGACGAGCGTGATCTACCTCCTTCGGAATAGTCAGACAGCTACAGCTAATTCCTACAGATGGCAAAGAGAAAACATTACAGTACGTTGGCATTTAGGTAATGTAGGCATTTACATTACGTTGTCTGTAGCACACGAGGACGTTCATTTCTTGATTGACACGGGATCGTCTGTGTCGATAATGTCTCAAAACGTCTACAAGGAGCACATCACAATATGCTCTCAAGTCTACGTCCCGTTACATTGCTCGTCTTCTCCAAACGCCGTATAGATATTGAAGGTTGGTTCCCTGCATATGCGAAGTACAAAGATCGTTCAGCATGCTTAGTATTCAGCGTTGCTACACACAGTACTACTTTGATAGGCCTGGATGCTATTGCAGCCTTACAGCGGAACATCATTGGCAGCAACCTTTCATGCTTCGGCACTACAGCAACCTTTGTATCTGTACCTCAAGACATTTCAGCTGATTTTGAACATCTCTTCGAAGGTATACTCTTGATGTAACTGTAAACTACGTCCGCAAGGTGAAGGTACGAGCGGATGTCGCGCCTGTAGCTGGAAAACTACGCCACCTACCTGTGACAGTACGAGAACAAGTCTCGTAAGAACTACGCTAGAGGACGAATATATTATAGAGAGGATCACAGCTTCAAAGCGGGTTTCACTGATTGTAATGGTCAAGAAAAAGGGTAATTCCGTACGGCTTTGTGTCGATCTTCGAGAGCCAAACAAGGCAATTATACCCGACTGCTTCACACTTCCGAATACAGAGGAACTTCTCAATGCGCTGGCCGTTGCTACACGTTACTACATCAGGAATTTGTTACTCTACTCGGTTCCCACGGCAGTGGACGTCGTCCGCTTTGCATAGCGAGATGGAGGGCCCGTAAATTTTATTATAACGCAACTACTGAGTACAAGAACGGCGCATAAAATTATGTCACTGATGCACTGTCGAGACCGTCGGTATATTCCCAGGATAAAGAAGAGGAAGAACTTATTTCAGACACAAAGTCAGGCGTACAGGAAGCGGCATGTCAAGATCCGCACCTTAGTTAAGTTGCCAGTTCTCTGGAACAAGGATCTTTGCCCGTAATTACAAAGCTCGCAAGAGACCCTGTGGCCTGAACTTTCAGTTGTTTAAACAGTAACAGTTTCAACAGTAACAACGCTCTTGCGACACATATTCAGTTGAGAAGGATATCCAGGCGACGTAGTTACAGATAGTGGCTCCCAATCCGTTGCGAACGAATTCAAAGAATTTCTTCGGGAACATGGTATTCGTAAATTGCCAGTATCAGTGTGCTACTCGCAGGCCAACGGACATGTTGAACGTTTCAACCGTGTCTGAAGAATATCGTACAAGTCGCAAAACTGGAAAAGAGAGACGTCACATCAGCAGTTGGAGTACCTTACTAACTACAGAAGTACGCCGCATGCTACAACAGGTATTCCTCCAGCTTTACCTTTACATGGACGAAATATGCGAATGTCGTTAAATATTGTGGGAATACCATCACTGTCACCACTATCGACATGGCAACGCTTGGACGTCGCGTAGCACACAAGCAAGCCAAGCGCACGATATACACAAACAAGAAAGGACATGTGAAAAACCAGAAATTCACTCTGGCACTTATGTACGAGCCCACATTCCTGGACAACGGAAGAAAGGAAGAGCAACTCTTCGCCCCCAATGCAAATTATTGCTTCTCGGGGACCCCTTTCTTGTGGGAGGATGGCATAGTGTGGCACTCTTCAAAATTCACAGGTCAACCATCACCTCCGCAGTTTCAGCGCTCAGGAAATGCTCAACAAAGGTGAGCACCAAGTCGTGATTGGTGGATTATCGGAGATCACATCACACGACCTTCACGATCATTTTGTCAGGCTCGAGAAACATTACTTCCTGCGCCTAACCAACAGCCTAGGCCTCCACTTCGTCGGAGCACACGGCAACGCACGGAGCCTCTTCGTTATCCTCAAATATGTAGAAGTTGAACTGACCGTTTTTATCTTTCCTGGGGATCGACTCTTCAATACGTTTTCCTTATTTCGTGTACCTTTACTCTGTTTTGAAGGTAACGTAACGTAATGTATCTCTTTGTAGGAAATATTTTTTTAAGATATTTTCTTTTTCTTTTTGTTTGTTTTTTTGGAGGGTGGGGATGCGTGGTATCACATGTGATATGTGGAAGGAGACGATGAATAAAGAGACACGAGAATAGAACGGTGGCTGGCGTGTACGATCGTGACATCAGGCTAGTACTAGGACACCACAGCGCGCAACATCACTCAATTTCCTTGGTACCTATCATGACAACCCTATCTCAGCGCAACAACTGATAGTGGCAGACTTGACAGCATGTCCATAATAGCCTCCCTCCCCTTAACAAAAGGAATCTTGTATGTGTACGGTAAGAGTCGCCAGCTCAATCTACGGATCCTTTGCAGACTTGACCATATGAACTAGTGGTTTGTGGTCCGTCCGGAGAGTAAAATAACGTCCCCATGGGTACACATGAAAATGTTCTACAGGCCACACAAATCCAAGTGCTTCGCAAATCAAGTAATAATTTCGTCGGTTGGATTGATTGACTTTACTGTCGTGTGCTTCACCTAACCGCTTATTTGGCCTTGTGTTTTTTTAGATTTTTTAGGGGTGGGCGGGAGGTTGTTTTTGGGAATAGCCACATTCATACCAATCATGAATATCAGTTTGTTGATTTGTTTGCGGTGTAGCGTTAACCGCATCTTCAGCACACGAGTCGCACGAGCGCACCTGCCCCGCGGCGCTAGGTTTCGTTTTCGACTGCATCGCCATTCCCTGTCATTAAACCGTCATACATCGTAGAGCTCACTCGTCTCTTTCCTAGCCTCTACAACTGGTCACCCGCATCTTCAGCACACGAGTCATCGCCACAGGGGTGGCATCCAATGTATTGCTCCGTAGACGCAAGCGTGCTGGGCGAACGCAATGCATCCTGGACAGGTCCTGGTTGCACGTCACAGCAAACGTCAAGGCACACGTGACCTTAAAGATGGCGGCGCCCGTGATCGGCGGCCAAACCGTTTGTAAACAATGCGGTTGTTGTTTCTGCGCGGCGTTTTGGATGTCTTTCGATCACGGTAATTATTTTCATCCGATAATCTCGCAGTAAAACGCGCAGTTTTGCACATAAGGCCTCGCGGTGTTGACGACGTCCAAAGATGTGACGACGACCGCGCGTTAAGACTCACTGAGCCGATGCGATGTACTTAAACTAAGGAGAAATGGGCTACCATGTTGCGGAAGAAGTACCGCATAGTTTACGCTGGCAAAATACGTCCATCTCTTGGCGTTATGACGACGGAAATATGTCGGTATGCGGAAATATGACGGAATATGTCGGTAAGCGGCAAAACGACATGTAAATAAAGTCACATGACCTCAAAATGACGTTTTCTATGACGTGCGACCAGGACAAGATGGCAGTTTTGCCAAAAGCACCCGCTTGAGGGTAGTTACAAACAGAATAAAACAAACTGATTAGAATGGCTGAGTGGGCCTGTTAGTATATAGCTATACGAAGAAATCGGAGCTGTAAGGACAAGGGACATAAAGAACACACATACACAGGACTGGTCCCTTGTCCTTACAGCTCCAATTTCTTCATATTAGCTATGTACCAACAGACTCACTCTGCCATTCTAATCAGTCTGTTTTATTCTGTGTGTTTATGTCTGTCCAGTACTGAGTACTCTCCTGCAATGTAACGAGACAACTGCCCCTGTGATTGCACCCCTGACTGATGGTATTGTTTTCTTAAGCTGCAACAGATGCTTTCTACCATGAAAGTACTAACACCAGTTGGCGTTGCACGCATAAAGCCTTGGTGAGCTTAAAACCGTTGTGTGTATTCTTATGAATGATTTATCTTAGGAAGTGTACAACCTTACAACAAGCATTAGCAAACTCTTTATGGCTATACATAATGCATAATTATTTAATTAGATTAAAGGAAAAATATATTGCCATCACACCAGCTCAATTGTCTTCTTTTGTTATTTTTAAATTTGTCATGCACATCAGTACACCTTGTCTATTCAAGTTGACTTCTATCTTGTCTCATGCTAGTGGTGGCTATAAGTGTGGGGGGTTCTATAGCGACTTTACATGCAGGAGGAGGAGTCTGCCCTCGTTTCCCTCTCCCAAATGCACTACTAAGTGTACGATTCTTGGGGGAGGGGGGGGGGCTTAAACCCCTTAACCCCTGGTGGCTACATCCCTGTTGACTATGCTATGATATGCTAAACCTGCTGTGACACCACTGAACAAAGATGCCAAACAATTCTGCTTTATCTCAAGAGAGATGCAGGGTGTTAAGACGGGTGCAGCCATTTCAGAGCCAACCACTGCAGAAATGCAAATAAGAGCAACATTTCTGGAACCTGATGTTCGAACAGCTACTGGGAATTCAGAAGATCATACTGTGCGTGAAAATAACTGGCACAATCACAAATGTTTGGATGTCCGCGTGCCTTGCCTCAGCAACTGAGTTCCAATGTATGTCTGATTACACTTATTTAGCATGTGTAACATGGAAGGCAAAAGTCCTGAAGATACTGCAAATCTATTTACGCCAGATAGGTCACACAACTTGGTTGATTCATTTTATAAACCTTTGTTTCACATCTGAAGGAAACATAGCTCTACAGTGACCGCAGTGAGCCAAAACCGCACACTGTTAAAACAGAACTTCACCACATAGCACGCTCCTAGCCAACCATCCTTCCGAATGATATCATTCTGCGCATTGATTTGTTGAAAATGAGAGGAGGCGCCTATCTGGGACAGATTATCTTGTCCCAGATAGGCGCCTCCCCCCTGTTTTGAACAAATCATGACACAGAATGATATCATTTGGTATGATGATTGGTTAGGAGCGTGCTATGTGGTGAAGTTCTGTTTTAACAGTGCAGTTCATGTCCAGTTTTGGATATTTTTACTGGTCTTTGTGATTGTTAACAACACATTGTTCCAAAATACAACATAAATTCCAGCTGGACACAATATCAATGAGCCTATTGGCTTGCACTTCATCGGAGCGGCGCTCTGTTGGCTAGCAGGAAGATACTGAACAAGAAACGGGTGACTGGCTGTTCCATGCACCTCTCAGTGTGTGTGCCTGCTTCTGTTTGCTGCTAGGGTGTCGCTCCAATGAAGAAATGCGACACCCTGGTGTTTCGTAGACTTTTGTCCCAAGCTGTACAAATATTGATGCACAGATAGTGTGAAGAAAGCAATAGCAGCAGGGCAGTTTTCAGAAGCAGCTTTGCAACCAGATCCCAAAAGCCTGCCGAGCAGCAGGAAGTACACCCAGCAAGAGTATTTCTGTTGAATTCATGTTTAATGACCTTCACACCTGCATCGTTTACTCATGAATGCAGCATTGTCATGTAACAACACATGACGGTTCATTAATGCTTTGAACATGCATTGAGCTTTATGTCTCCGGTTGGGTGTGAAACAATGAATCTTTCAGCGAGCATACCACTTTCCAAATTGCAAAACATCAGAAATTTTATTAACATGGCTCATGTCTTGTGCCATCTCCAACTGATAGGAGAGTATTACCAGGCTTGTATCCATGAATCGGTCTTAATAATAACCCCGTTTTCACGATATCAAAAAAAAAAAAACCCCTTAACCTCGCTAACAATGTTCGTAGGCTGGGGCCACATGAACTCACTCGGGTATGAGCCGTATGGTTTCTGGGCATTGTGCTCCATGAAAATATCGGGTGGCAACATCATATTCACTTTGTTAAAAGGAGAACTACGTCTGGTGCCTTCACACTTGCTAAGCTCCGATGCTGTTAACGTTCTGTGTGCTGTCGGTTATCCAGAATCACAAGCATGGACGGGTGTTGTAAAAAAAATGGGGGGATGGGTCATTATTGTAGTTATGTCATTACAGCTTATCATATCATTACCGACATGTGTCTAATCGCAAGGGCAGCCCCGTAGGGGGTGCATGGTAAAAAAGTTAGGGGTCACTGAACATTTGGGGGTGTAGGGAGGTCTGGATAAATCATTGTGCGCCCTACGCCCTTATCCACTCGCATATCACTTATGGACTCACATATACCTTCAACCCCTTCTCCTGACCCAGAAGCGGGCACTGCAGATTCTTCTTTTAGATCCTGATGAGCCTGTCTCATTTGCTTTTCCCATTTACCGCATACTCAATGTACACCAGCTTGTGAAGTATAAAGTAGCCTAGGTTATGTACCAGCTATTTTACACATCTTCTAGTCAACTTCAGTTAGCCATGCACAATTATACCACACCCTTCTCCCAAGCATGAGCACAATTCTGATTTCCTATTAACCACATTAATTTCGCTCCATTCTTGCCTTCGTCCTTGGGTAGTTAAATTTGGAATGACATCCCTCTATGATAGTGTTTCTCGAACTTTCCCTTTGAGTAGCAAACCACCATGACCCCCCACCTTTACCTTCACCTCGCCTTCCAAAAATTTACTTTTTTTTTTCAATGACGCAGATACATTTATACTGTAATGTATTTAAAAGACGTCAACCACAGAGAGAGCTACCAAAAATGTTTATTGATGTTCTTTTTAAGGATTGATTTAATTTTTAAGGGGGTATTTGCTTTCTTGGCACAAGCAAATCAATACGTTGGTCTGTGTGACTCAAGCCATATCAAGCTATGCAAGCAAGGCATATCGCATGTCTACTCGGACCCTCCATGACCTCCACAAGAAGGCTCATAACCAGTCAAGGCTCATTTTTGGGGGTCATGACCCGCAGCTTGAGAAACGCAGCTCTACGCGTTTGTTCCAACAATAATCTTGTATCCTTCAAAAACGCGATCAAACAGGACTTGTACGTAGGGTGACATGCAATTACTTTTAAATTTTTTGCATGTCTCTGCTGTGCGAAATCTTTGCTATTTGTTTCTTATGCTTGGCATGTGTTCTTGGTATTTCTGTTCCCCTCAAACTGTGTAGACATTTGCATTGACTGTGTCTTGGACTGTTCAACAGGGCTTGCCCTCTCAGTCCTCTTATCAGTAATCATATACACTGTCTTGGAATAACAATAAAAATCTCAAAGCTAAAAAAAAAGGAATCATCTGAAACACACCTGTCTGACTGATTCTTTCAACAATCTCGTCACAAATGCTTGATGAGTGATAGTTCATGTTAGCACTCCTCTGTTTGTATGGCACAGGATATGCGCCTTGAAGATGATGATGTGCACAGAAATGAGCTGTAACAGGACGAGGAAGCTTAGATCATGTGGTAAACCTATGAGTTTGTTATTGCCTTGAATGGACAATCATTGCACAGAGGTAAAACTTGTTTATGTTCACTACTGCCTTCAAAGTTGAACTGGACATTTTTTCATGTATACCGGAGTTCACCCAAATGTCTTTCGTAAGCCTGTTTGCAAGAGCAGCCTTCTGGGAAGAAATGTGCCACAAAATCTTAAATTGGAACTCTGACCTTACCGAGCAGTGTTTGTTTGCTGTTGGGGTTGTACAATGTACAGCTTGGGACAAAAGTTTACATAACACCACGGTGTCACACTTCTCCATTGGAGTGACACCCTAGCATCAAACAAGAGCGGACACATACAGGGTGTTTCAAAAGACGTGTCATTCAGACTTTATAAAAAAACGGGGCGACGGAAAAATACGGGGTAAACGGCACTTGCGTGGCAACTGAATTTGCCATCTTGCAAAAATATTTTCATTTGATTTTAATTAAAATAAATTGAATTTCTTTAATTGCACTCCAAAATTTCCCAAGCCAACCTAACGTTTTTTTTTCTACAGAATCAGAGAGCCCGTAGCGAACTTAGCCAGATCCACCAAGAAATTCGCTCGATATTGCAAATGGAACTGCTCAAAAAAAGTCCCGAAATTGAGGCTTCAAAGTTTCGGGTATTCCACGGCGCACCAAATCAGTCGCAAAGATGCGCACAGAGCAGCACATGCTCCTGCCCCCATGAAAGATCGAAGGTCGAAAAAAAAGGGGCGGGAAAAAAGAGGCAGAATCATTTTTGTTTGCCGCTTATCAACGTATGGTGCAATGTCAACCGCCTTGTTATCGGCACGTCTTGTGCTGCACGCCGGTTCGGCGATAAATCGTACTAGCTTCGTGGGGGCAGGAGCATGTCAGGCTCTCCGCGCGTCTTTGCGACTGATTTTGTGCGCCGTTGAATACCCGAAACTCTGAAGCCTCAATTTCGGCACTTTTTTGCGGCAGTTCTATTTGAATATCGAGCGAATTTCTTGGTGGATCTGACTAAGTTCGCTACAGGATCTCTAATTCTGTAAAAAAAGACGTTAGGTTGACTTGGGAAATTTTGGAGTTCAATTAAAGAAATTCAATTTCCTTTAATTAAAATCAAATGAAAATATTTTTGAAAGATGGCAAATTCAGTTGCCACACAAATGCCGTTTACCCCGTATTTTTCCGTCACCCCCTTTTTTTATAAAGTCCGAATGACATGTTTTTTTTAAACACCCTGTATACTGAGAGATAGATAGTCACAATTCTTATTCGATCTTTTGCTGGTAGTTGGCAGGGGACTGCTCTGATGAAGAAAAGCG
Organism: Ornithodoros turicata; assembly: GCF_037126465.1. Lineage (NCBI taxonomy): Eukaryota > Metazoa > Arthropoda > Arachnida > Ixodida > Argasidae > Ornithodoros > Ornithodoros turicata. The sequence goes on along the minus strand of NC_088201.1, from coordinate 66,767,298 downwards.
CCAGTGCCGTGAACTTTTGTCTCAGACTGTACACGTGGTGGAGTTGTAGTCATACAAATTCTGATCTGCATGCCACTTCTTGAAGAATCTTTGGAACTTTCAAAATCTTATGCCTTAATTGTCGGCTGTGATCATGACCGAGGTGGGGGGGGGGGGGGCGAGCACACGTCCCGTTGTGTCCGCAACATTGTCAGTCTGGAACGTTGCAGATGAATCATCAATGCAGGTTGCCCCACGCGTGACGGAACCTTATAATTTCATGGACCTTTCTCCTTTGATGTTCTTCTCTGTAAGAGCATCCGATCAGTTACAAATATAATAACACTTTAAACACCTACCTTTCAATATTTTTGCTCCTGTGCCTTTTGTAAAATGGCTCTTGGTTGCCTTCTGCATTTCTTCTCTCCATGCATGAAGATCTGAAATCAGTAATAATAAAATCCCCGTATTAACACAATTCTCATGCGTTTTATTTTGTTGTTCCCGTTCTGAGTAAAAACATAAGTACAGAATAATAGGAATAATTAAGCACAACTAAAGATTACCGATGACTGTCGACTACGATATTTGTTACATATTTACCAACTTATGTGTTGACATAGAACAGGTGATACAATTAGATAGTCCGAACACGCCACCAGAATTAGTCGAAGATGATGGGAACTGACGTTCTGAGTTTGGAACACTGTGACTTCCTTCTTTCAGAATTAGTCGAAGTCGACAGTATGGGTGTACATTACGCACCAGACTGCCGTTCTGTGCAACAGCATCATTGGCTGCAACACCTCCAAAATAACTGCATTGAGCGCGAATGGCATGTGTGCGTAACAGAGCATGAGACGTATCTACCAGCTTTAGAATTGCACTCGTGCTTCGTAATTCACTCGGAAGTTGTGTACATTCATCTGGTGCTGGTGTTGCCTGGCCTGAGAGAGTGCAGCTTAGAAAAAGTGGACTTGCACTTGTTGCATATCTATAGTAACAAAGCGGCCCACGGAACGATTTTGCACAGACGCCTTCAACTTTTCAACCGACCATGCAACTCGCAGGCGTTACTGAAACGTTCCCTCACCTGGTGAACATCGACGGGCCTCTAGTGGGGAACTTGAACGGAATATTCTGCAAATGTGCTTCACCACTACCACAAATCGTATCCTCGAGCAGACGGCAAGGCGGCGGCAGCAAAGAACGACACGTGACGTCACTGCTGGCGCATGCCCAGCGCAATTCATTTTCCTCTCCCGATGGCCAAGTCTCCAGCGTACCTGCCCCACGGCGAGAGGTTTCGTTTTCGACTACATCGCCATTCCCTGTCATTAAATCGTCATACATCGTAGAGCTCACCTGTCTCTTTCCTAGCCTCTACAGCGGCATAACAACAGACACCATCGACGCCGTATGTTTAGCAGTCACAGACCATCTTGACGCACAACGGCATTCATCGCAACATTACACATTATTATACATTATCTGTTGTATTACGCGCGGTCGGGGCGGTCTGTCCAAAGGGGACTACCCCCATAGGTAGCTCTCCTGCTTGATGACAATACACACGCGCGGCCGATAACAAGGTCGTCGGGGCAGTACCGCTTGCGGTGCTGTTCCGGGAAGATCTTTTCCTGATCATTACGTGAGTCGTTTCGCTTGTCCCATCCTACAGTTGGCAATACGAGTCGTTTGGGGTCTATGAGGTGGTTCGACACGGACACCGAGGGAAGGCTGGTGGCTGTCGAGCTGGAACATGAGAGTAAGACACTGCGTGTTGTCAATGTTTACGCCCCCGTGCGCCGCGGTGAGCGCTCGATTTTTTTTCGCAGAATTGACGCGTTTTTTTATGGAAATCAGAACTTAATTTTTGCAGGCGATTTTAACTGCACGATAGACCGCCAGCACGGCCGGTAGGCGAACAGAGAGCTGGAGCGCCTGGTGAACTCGATTGGTTTAATTGATACAATTGGTCCCACGTGCATGGTAATGCATATGAGTTCACCTGGGTTAACACACGTGGCCACCACAGCCGACTAGACAGATTTTAAAGGGGTTGAGAAACCACACGGATTGACCTTTGTCTCTGGCAGAGTCTGTTCGCCTTACTCCACGCACTCCGTACTCAAAGTCCCACCTCCTATTATTTTTTATGCTACAGGGTTTTAAAAATCTCCAATATTTGAGGCCACCGCCGACCGTGGCGCCAAACGGTGCCGGGCAGCTCCATGAAGTCGGCGTGAAGTGACGCCTTGACCGGTTGCTCTATGGCTCTACGTCATAGCCCTTCCGCTCATTTCACTTCGCCGCGTCGCGTCCCCGCGCTCGCCGCGGCCCTGTTTACAGGCGTCGTCATGAGAACGGGAACTCCGCACTTCCGTGGCGCGCTCGGTACTATGTCATACCGAGATCGGGCGAGGAGGAGGCGTGCCAAGAGTGAAAGCATCTCCTCATATTCAAAGCGTCATAACTCCGCGGCGCGGAAGCGCAGCGTGAAAGGGTTTCGACGGAGATGTTTGGCACCAATAGATCTACATTTCAAACATCATTTGGTGTAATATTTGGATTTGGATTCACAACCCCTTTAAATCTCGCCAGGCTTGGCAGACTTCATCTCTAGTTGTGCGACCCGACCTGCGGGGGATCTTACAGATCATCACGGCGTTCTTTTGTCCCTATCTGGCCTACTCAATTTTCGATCTGGTTGTTGTTTTTGGCGGCTGAACGTGTCCTTGCTCGAGGATCCCGAAATTAAAAGTGTTATGCAAGATTGGCTATCGGAACAGTGTTCCGCACCCGATTTTGGGCCAGATCACTGGGAGGCTTCGAAGCGGGGAGCAGCACACCGTCTTCGGTCTTGGGGGAGACAGCGTGCGCGTGAACATCGGCAGTGTAGAGAATGGTACTCAGGCAGGTATTAGCTATTCTTCGCCACCCTGGCTCTCGCAGCCATGATACTGCCTCTGAGATAGAGGATGTGCAATGGCGCCTTGCGTCTCTTCGTACGCACTCTTGGCGAAAGTTCGTAGAGCAAAGAAACGTCGAGCGCTGGTGTCGGGAAGCTTATTGCTCCCGCATGCTATTGCGGCGCTATGTGGCAGGAAATCCGGGCTCGAGTATAGCCGAGCTCCGGTCAGCTCACGGCTCACTTCTAACCGAACCTGATGACATTCAAGCAGCGATGCGTGAGCATTGCGCGGCCCTTTACGAGGAGTCATCACCCGACGAGCCCGTTATCAGCCGAGAATGCCCACTGCCGGAGGAAAAGATAGAGCATGTAGGCTCGGGGCCGCTCACGCAACAAGAGATTCTAGCAGCTGTCTCCTCAATGCCGAACGGAAAGTGTCCCGGCGTTGATGGCCTCCCAGTTGAGTTCTACAAACGTTTCTGGCGGGTAATTGGTAACTCCTTGACTCGGGTATTTAATCTATGCTTGTCCCAAAGAATGCTATGTTCTAGTATGCAGAGTGGAGTTGTTGTCCTCTTGTGCAAGGACCCGTCCAGAAAACGAGATCCGGATGCATATCGGCCTATCACTCTATTAGCATGCGACTACAAAATCTTAGCCAAGGCACTTCTTTTGCGTGTTTCGCCGCACTTAGAAAAGGTGCTCCACCCGTGCCAGGCGTGTTCGGTCCCTGGCAGGGCGTCAGACCTCCACAGGATAGCGCTACGTGATGCCATCCATTGGATAATGTGTTCACGCACAGCAGCAGTGGTGGCTTCCTTCGATCAGTCGAAGGCATTCGATCGTGTGCGCCACACGTACCTATTTTCAACACTGAGGGCATATGGTTTCGCCGATGGTTGGGTGCGCTTCGTTGGGGTGCTATACAAAGGCGCAAAAAGTGTCGTTTCCGTAGCTGGTGGTCTATCGTCTCCGTTTGACGTTACGTGTGGTGTCCGACAAGGATGCCCTCTCTCCCCCGCCTTGTATGCCCTTGCCATCAGCCCTCTCCTCGGGAGGCTGTGTTCTCTCTCAGTTATCCTAAGGCTACCTAATAGATGCCCACCGCCTGTGTTTGCGTACGCTGATGATGTCTCCGTCATACCGCGCGAGAGTTCCCTAGAGCCAGTGTTGAAAGCGTTCGAAGACTACGGTACAGTTTCTGGGGCAAGATTGAATAGGTCCAAAAGTGTCGCTCTTTTTTTAAATGTTCAGCAAACCTGTGCTGCATCGTTTCAAGTTCCTGTAAGACCTCAGTTTAAAAACCTGGGAGTTGTTTTTGACAGTGCAGGGGTCTCAGCTGTCAACTGGCCTCGAGTATTCAGCCGCTGTAGTGCTGTGCTGCGAGAACTTAAGTTTGTTGAACTGCCGATCACTTTTCGGGCACGGCTGTTAGCAGCATGGTATTACAGTCGCTTGTGGTTTTTAGCGGCTGTTTCATCCCCGCCAGAGGTAATACAAGCAGCTATCACACGACACGCGTTCCGCTTTCTGTGAAGCGGATCCGTTGAATGGGTCTGTAGGTCTCAACTCCACTGAAACCGTGATCTGGGTGGCTTGGGAGTACCAGCTCTGCCAGAAAAGTGATTGGCGCTTCAATCGTGTATTCTCTTTGAGGCGCTCCGTGCGTCAGAGCACCCGGCCTGCGCATTAGTGCAGTATTTCCTAGGATACGCCGCCAGGTGGTTCCTAGAGAGTCCCGAGCCTCGCCCCAGGGTGGAAGCACTCCCTGCTTATTTTTATCCTTGTGTTGCTGTTGTGCGGCGCTTGCGTGTCCAATGCCCACGTGAAGACATTTCCTTGTGGAGCGCCCGTGATTTCTATGCCGCCTACGAGGAAGTGCGACCGGGTCCCGCAAGGCCAGCAGTGCCAATGAAATTCGCCTGGCGGCGTATCGCTGCTGGCTGCCTTGATGCACGGCGCGCTAGTCTCCGGTGGAAGCTGGCCCATGGTGTCCTCTTACTGCGTCAACGTTCGCACCTTTTTCGGATATGTCGCACGGACGGTTGTCCGTCTTGTGGCATGTCTGAGACAGCAGAACATTGTTTTTTGCGATGCCATATTCCACTTCTACTGTGGAGTAGGGTGGTGCAAATATTTGAGCCGTTGCCGGTCGTACGCGCAGAGCGGAAGCAACTAGCATTGCTGATTTCGGAAATTACCTTCCAAATTTGGATTCGCCGGTGCCGGCTGGACTTTGGTGGCCCAGATGTTGGGAGCATAGCTATTTTTCAGGCAGCGAGAGCCGGGCTGCGTGCACGTATCATCCGTGAGCAGTCATTATTTGAGTCTGTGGAGTGCTGTCGCCGCTGGCTTACAGCGACTCGGCTCTTTGATCACGATGAAGGTGAGTGGCATATCAAGTTCTAGTAAGCCCACTAGGACTGTACTGCCCCCCCCCCCCCCCGCGTAGCGACTCTTCCGGAGTTTCAGGATTGTTCGCAGGGTATGGCACGTACAAAAAGCAATCTGCCTTTGAAGCGTTGTTATCTGGTATGTAAGATAGAGTTTGTGTAAAAGAGGCTACCTCCATAGGTAGTTTTCTTGCTTGATGACAATACACACTCTGCCGATTGGCGAAAAGGGGAGCCGAATGACATCAAATGGAACGAAGAAAGAGAAAAGGCTTTTCAGGAACCCTGGAGTTTCAGGATTGTTCGCAGGGTATGGCACGTACAAAAAGCAATCTCCCTTTGGAGCGTTGTTATCCGGTATGTAAGATAGAGTTTGTGTAAAAGAGGCTACCTCCATAGGTAGTTCTCTTGCTTGATGACAATACATACACTGCCGATTGGACAAATTTTACGTCTCGCCAGGGCTGTCGGATTTCATCTGCCGCTGTGTGACGCGACCTGCTGGGGATCTCACGGATCATGTTGGTGTTCTGTTATCTTTACCTGGCCTGGTAAATTTTCGCTCTGGCTCCAGTTTTTGGTATAGATTGAGAAGTTACCCGTCAAAAAGAACTCGTTACAAGTTAAGTTACCATGTGCAAAATGTAACTAAGTTAATAACGAAGTTCTTCAGCGTGAAATGTAACTCGCAGTTACTGAGTTACTTAAAAAAAAGAACGAGTTACTTCCAAGTTACTCAGGACACAAAATAGCATTACGCAGGTGCAGCGCGCGTGAGCAGTTGTGTTAGACCTTGATTTGCCTGAGGAGGAGTGCAACACGCTTAGATCGTTTTCGTCTATGTCCAACAATAGACCTCTCCCTGTTTGTAAAAAAATGACGTCATAGTGTTCGACAGCGCCAAATTTTGGTAGAATTGAACTATGTTCGAAGCTAGAGGTGAACAAGGTCGCGCCCGAAAGCCACGGTCATGAGAGGATTACGACATGGTCCCTTAAAGGGACGCGACCCTCGGTCCTACTTTTCTTTCAATGGGAGACAGCGAGCAAGTGTCCGTTCGTGGAACCCAGCCCTCCTTCCGATTTGTTTCGGTTTCAGTCTGTCTACCAATGTCATGATGATGTTTCTCTGGTAGAGGTCTATTCGAACGCTTTGCATCTTACCCCTTGTGGGCGCACAATGGTTCAGCTTCATTTCAATGGCAGCGGTTCTTATTTCCTGAATGAAATACTGTCATTGATTGAATACTTATGCTTGTTACGCTACATCGCCTTGCGGCATAGAGTAGCGGGGGTACAAAAACGAAAACTGAGCATGAACGTAACATTACAGCAATCACAGCAATATCACACGCGTCAAAGCTGAGAAAACCAACCTAAGACTGATACACTTCACTGCCGAACCGAATACAGTTTCCATTAATCCAATCAGTACTCTTTGCATTATTAAAAGTAAAATATGTCTCTTGTATGAGTATGAAAGAGGAGAGTCTATGAACCTTCCTGTATATTGTAATTCCAGTCGTATCTAGTTTTCGGAAAAAATGAACGCCTAAAAGCGTCTGTTTTGCAATGATAGGGCCTCAGCTTCCTGTGGTGGTCTAATCTTGGTGAGATAAACGTAGGAGGGCTCAGATACAAATCCTTTGAAATACCAGTCCTGTCATTTACGATATCCCCCAAAAACTTAAGTCGCAGTTGCCTTCTTCTCAACGATAAGGTATCCCACCCCAACTTTGCCTTTAACTCAGTCACACTATTTCGGGCACCCATACAGTTAAATACCATTCTTGCAGCTATGTTTTGGACCCTTTCAACCCTGGCCAGTCGATGATGGTGAATCAGTTGCACTTGAATCAGTTACACTGATTCTGAATTTCTGTTTCTGAATCAGTGTAACTTCTTGAGGATCCCATACTGTACAGGCGTATTCTAAAATCGGCCTGATCATTGTAGTATAAGAATCGCTTTTAGCCTTGAAATTAGCCTGCCTGATGTTGCGATAAACAAATATATCATTATCACGTTTTATCACGAATATCACGTTTTATGGCAAAAAATGCCATGAAGGAACCGAAGAGAAAGCAAGAAGATATGTGGACGTGTGTGAAAAGCGAGTTAAAAGTAACTTGGAACTTAACTTAAGTTACTTTGGCAAAGTTACCTGAAAAAGGAACGAGTTCCTCTGAAAGCTACCACGGCGCAAAAGTACCGAGTTAAGTTATAAGTTACCAAAAAAAGGAACTTAGTTACATTAACGAGTTACTTGTAACGAGTTACCTCGAACTCTGGTTTTTTGGCGCCTGAACGTGTCTTTGCTCAACGACCCCGAAATTAAAAACGACGTAACAAATTGGCTTGCAGATGTTTCTTCCGCGCCCGATTTTGGGCCTAGTCAGTGGGAGGCTCTGTAGCTGGATGCAGCACACCGTTTTCGACATTGGGGCAGACAGCGCGTCTTGAACATCGGCAGTGTAGAGATCAGGTGTTAGCTGTGCTTCGCCACCCTGACTTGCGCAGTCCTGAATCTGCGCCCGATATCGAGGACGCGCGGAGGCGCCTAGCATCTCTCCGAATGCAGTCCTGTTTATGCAGTCCTGCAGTTTATTGCGCAACGCAATGTGGTGCGCTGGTGCCGCGAGGCATATTGCTCCCGTGTGTTATTCAAGCGCTATGTGGCAGAAAATCCGGACTTAGGAATTACTGAGCTCCGGTCAGCTAACGGCTCAATTCTGACTAATCCCGGTGACATTCAGGAAGCAATGCGTGAGCATTGCGCGGCCCTTTATCGGGAGTCACCTCACGACGAGCGTGTTGTCAGCCGAGAATGCCCACTGCCGGCGAAACAATGGAGCAGGTTGATTCAGGGCCGCTCACGCAAAATGAAGTTTTTGCGTCTGTCTCCTCAATGACGAGCGGAAAGTGGCCTGGCATTGATGGCCTCCCAGTTGAGTTCTACAAGCGCTCCTGGAGCGCAATTGGTTCTTGCATGACTCGGGTTTTTAACATCTGCTTAACCCAGGGGTAGTTATGCCCTAGCATGCAGAATGGTGTTGTTCTGCTGTGCAAAGACAAGTCTCGAGAACTGGACTCAGGTGCTTATCGTCCGATTACTTTACTGACGAGCGATTATAAGAGCTTAGCTAAAACTCTTCTGTTTCGTGTTTCACCTCTGCTGGAGAAGGTGTTGCATCCTTGCCAAGCATGTTCTGTCCCCGACAGGTCCTCAGACCTTCATAGAATCGCTCTTCGCGATGCCATCCACTGGATTAACAGTAGCTATGCACCCCGCTGTGCTGGCATCCTTCGATCAATCCAAGGCATTTGATCGTGTGGGACACGCATACCTGTTCTCTCGGCTGGGGTCATACGTGTTCGCCATTGCTTGGGTCAGGTATGTGGAAACGTTGTATAGGGGGGCTAGAGGCGTTGTCTCTGTCGCTGGCGGCCTGTCGTCCCTCTTTGATATGTAACTTGTGGGGTCCGTCAAGGATGTCCTCTCTCTCCCGCCTTGTACGCCATCGCCATCAACCCTCTACTCGAGAGACTATGCTCGCTTCCTGTTACATTGACCCTTTAATGATATGTGCTGTGCCTAGCCGCATCTCGCGCATCGAGGAATCGTTGCTTCATCGTTTGCGGCCTTTTTGCCCCACGTGCCAACTAGAAGCTGACGTGCCACACATACTCCTTGACTGCCAGCGGTACGAAAACCACCGGTCGAGTCCGCGGCGCCGCCTTGCTCATCTAGGCTACCTAGATGAGATAATAATAATAATACTAATAAAATACACTGACGTCGTTGTTGTTGTTGTTATCGTTACCCACACATAGTGCTAACACGGCGAGAGTGAGACTGAGTGTGCGTCTCTTATAAAAAATACTACGTGCAGCAGATGATTATCTTTGCGATAAACCTTATATTCCAGCGGCAGCAGAATGTATTCGGAAAGGCTTCGAGTGTGTGGGGTTGGGGTGAGCCCAAGACGTGGTGTTGATGGTCGCGCACTGCTTCGTTGGGTACTGAAGCTCGCAGTCGATATGTTGGAATGACTATTTCATTTTTTGTTCTATTTGAGTCATTATTCACTTGTATTCATTATTACTCACCTATTTCGTGAAGAGTCGTGTGCTTGTTAGCATTTGTAAACTGGTTTGGTTTAAAAATGGTGAGAGGTACAGCATGTAGCCAATGATGTCCTCATTTACCCGTTCCACTCAATAGTATTCTTACAAAATACAGGGTGTTTCAAAAAACGTGTCATTCGGACTTTATAAAAAAACGGGGCGACGGAAAAATACGGGGTAAACGGCATTTTGTGGCAACTGAATTTGCCACCATGTAAAAATATTTTCATTTATTTTAATTAAAAGAAATTGAATTTCTTTAATTGAACTCCAAAATTTCCCAAAGTCAACCTAACGTTTTTTTTTTACAGAATTAGAGAGCCCGTAGCGAACTTCGCTCGATATTGCAAATAGAACTGCCCAAAAAAAGTCCCAAAATTGAGGCTGCAGAGTTTCGGGTATTCAACGGCGCACAAAATCAGTCGCAAAGACGCGCGGAGAGCAGGACGTGCTCCTGCCCCCACGAAGCTAGTACACTGTTAAAACAGAACTTCACCGCATAGCACGCTCCTAGCCAACCATCATTCCGAATGATATCATTCTGTGTCCTGATTTGTTCAAAACAGGGGGGAGGCGCCTATCTGGGACAAGATAATCTGTCCCAGATAGGCGCCTCCTGCCTGTTTTGAACAAATCAATGCACATAATGATATCATTCGGAATGATGGTTGGCTAGGAGCGTGCTATGCGGTGAAGTTCTGTTTTAACAGTGTACAATTTATCGCCGAACCGGCGTGCAGCACAAGACGTGCCGATAACAAGGCGGTTGACATTGCACCATACGTTGATAAGCGGCAAACAAAAATGATTCCGCCTCTTTTTTCCCGTCTTCTTTTTTTTTGACCTTCTATCTTTCATGGGGGCAGGAGCATGTGCTGCCCTTCGCGCATCTTTGCGACTGATTTGGTGCGCTGTTGAATACCCGAAACTCTGAAGCCTCAACTTCGGGACTTTTTTTGGGCAGTTCCCTTTGTAATATCGAGCGGATTTCTTGGTGGTTCTGACTAAGTTCGCTACGGGCTCTCTAATTCTATAAAAAAAAAACGTGAGGTTGACTTGGGAAATTTTGAAGTTCAATTAAAGAAATTCAATTTCTTTTAATTAAAATCAAATGAATCTATTTTTGCAAGATGGCAAATTCAGTTGCCATGCAAGTGCCGTTTACCCCGTATTTTTCCGTCGCCCCGTTTTTTTATCAAGTCCGAATGACACGTTTTTTGAAACACCCTGTATATGGGTGTAAGCGAATCAAAGTAAAGAAATGAATCCCCTTCTGTATTATCACTGCTGCGCAAAAAAAAATCGTTTTTTCTCGGATGTATAGACAACATGCGTTCCTGAGCCGCTTTCTCTTTTTTGTTCGCGACAGTCGACTGGCGATATCCTGTTACATTCAGAGCGAAGCTCTTTGTTTCATCGGCGTACGGCCGTGTTTTCACGCGTGGACAATTACTAACGTCGATAAATAATACGGATTTCTGTAGTCGTGATGAAACTTTTTTGGTTTTCGCTCGTGGCGTGTGCATGTGAACAATGCCAGTGAGTGATGTGTTTGTGAAGCTGGGATCCGACTTGACAAGTAAGTTCTTTGTGGTTGCCTTTTCGTGTGACACGAGTGATAAATTTAGGTACTATTGCGTGAAATAATCGGTTTAAAAAATCAGGGTTATCGCGTTTGTATTGCAATTTGTAGGATGGTACGAGCATTTTTAATAGGATTGCGTCGCGAACTTGCTGAAGTCCTTGTTTTGGGCAGCATTTTTTATGAATGCTCGTCGGGGGTCTTGTTGCGCTGCATTTAATGTGCTTTCCTCAAGAGGTGTGCTTTGCTCTTATATTTGTTTAGTTTACGCGAAATAAAAGAATGAGCTTTTGTATGCTTGTGTATGATTTTCTGACGCCCGATCGAAAAATCCATCAAGACTCCATCAGAAATTCTAATGGTCCATTAGAATATTTTGATGGACCATCAAAACAGCTTGTCGGTACATTAACAACTCCTAGTGGTCCAACAGAACTGTTAGCGGTCCGACAAATGATGTCCCAGAGTCCGTCAGGTAGGCCAAATGGCCGCACAAAAAGGCCTGATGGTACCACAGGGCCCCTGACGGCCCAACAAAGGGTATCTAACTGCCCATCATGTGAGCTTAGTGATCCCACAGGAGAACTTAATGGTACGTCAACGAGGCTTTGCGGTCGAACAGGTGATGCCTCATTGTAGATCACTGGTCGCCAAAGCACTTCATACAGGACGCCGTAAATGGCAGAACTGCAAAAGCTAAGACGGAACCTGCGTCCTGTCCCGTCCTAGTCATGTCCTTTAGTGTGTCCTTGTGTCGAAAGTTCTAGCTGTTATAAAAAAATTATGCCCACGTTCTTCCAATATTCAATATGGCAGCTTGCGTTGTCCTGACAGGCCGATAGACCTCCGGCCTAATTTTTTTATGCCTTCATACTCATTATGACTCAGAATATTCTAATATTTCTTCAAGATGCAGTCGTTCGTGATATGTGACCCCCATAAAACTTCCCTAAAACTGAACAGCTCTCAGAGAGTCACCGCCGAATTCATGAACGAGCCACGACTCGACACTCCGCCTCGACTCCAACGAGTGGAGGAAAGCACCGCTCGTCCACTCTAACTTTCGAAAAGATAAAGGCACTCGGCAGGCTTGAGTGTGTAAAAGGGTAACCTTGCAGAATAGGGCGTTGCTGGCTCAGGTTATTCAAGAGGCAGGCAGGGCCCCTCAGCTTCGACGGTCAAGGGAATGTCCCCAGGGGGCAAATAGGTCGTGTTTTGACGGCAGCGACACCTAGTTCGAAACTAATCGAGTTTGGTACATGAAATAGTTTCGTGGCTTCGCCGCAACTACAATGCATTGAATCGATTGCGTTGCAGTCGCTGAACTTCCGGCTCTTCGGAACCGGCTCTTCCGGAAACACATACGGGCTTCCGGTCTCCGGCTCGTCTGTGCGGTGCATTTGTGCCTGGTTGGTGGAGCTTTTGTGGTTTTTCGTGCCCTTTGCTGTTTGCTGCTTATTGAAGTCTTTGCGGAATGTGGCGTGGAAGCCCATGAGCCATTACCGCGCCGCGAAGTGGTGCAACCAAACTCCCGGAATTTCGCTTTTCCACTTCCCAACCGACGATGACGAGAGGTACGTATGTTTCTCACACTGTCAAGTGCATTTGTTTGGCGCTGTTTGTGCACTTTTGAAATTGTCTCTGAAATGAATTCAATGTGTTTTCTGGGGGAACGTACGCCAACTTGTCCGAAGCTGGCGAACACCGGCCAAAGGACCGTTGGCTATGCTGCGTCCACTTCACCGAAGACCAGTTCGCCGGAGCAACAGAAAAGCCACGTGGAAACGCTCGCCCATCTGTGCGAGTGACGGACCGTCGGCTCAGTTCTTTGGTAGGTATGCTGGTTCCACAAAGTAGGTATGCTGGTTCCTAAACTCAAATATAGCCAGTCGCAGATTTTCAGAACATGTACGCAATGATTTGTATTGCTTTCGGCAGAATTCTTCGATTCGTTACAGGAGCTCCATCGCGCCAGGCCTTCTCTGTGTCAGTATAATGAAGTGAAACTATATGGACTTAAACAACATACCATAACCGAAAGCCAAAGACATCCAGAAGCCCAAACACATGCAGGATGCCTCCTCGGCTATAGCATAGCGAAAATATAACAACACCGACAAACAAAGCTATGGTGATTCGTACACCTGCTTCTGCAAACCATGCCTGACATCTTATATGGAGCCAAAGTTTTTATCATTTTTGTTCTAGATTGTCCACTCCCCAGTTGTTTATTCATTGTGCGTAGTGGGTACAGTGCTGTAGGTTATGTCACATTACATTTAATATTGCGGCCAAATTGTTTCATAGACATACTTAGTGACGAACACGTGTCATCCATGTCGGCCCCATCTACCTCAGGAACTGTTACCAAAATCTTGCCTCTAGGTAACATGTTTTGCATAATATTTCATGACATGTGCTATAGGGTTTATTTACGTGACGTCACGGATGCGCGTCGTCCGCTCCGACGCCATATTGTGCTACCACTGGATCGGAATATCTGTGCGTGTTGACGACGTTGGCGGACTGTCTTTTGGATAGCTTCCTTCCACAACGGATATACGGCTTCATATGTGACGAAAGTGCAAGCAAGAAACATATAGACAGCTTGGACGGTGACTATCTGCCCCGTTATCGAGCGAACATAGAGTTATGCTTTGGCGTTGATCCGTACCAAGTCCGTACGCTCTAAAGCGTGGTGACTGTGCACACGATTTGTCATTGTGGCCTCAGGTGGACCATAGTGATATCAACGAATACTTTGTGATGAAAAATAGCTTTATTTCTAAGAAGCAACTCAAGGCAAGGAAGGCACTGGAGGCATACATTTTCTTTTTTTGCAAGTGAGAAACCCGGACTGAGAGAGATTCAAGATGATCACATATGCTTGAGCCTTCACAGGTGAGAACCTTAATATGACTCCTTGATATGTCTTATCGCCACAATGAGGTATCACAACATGAGGATGCTATGTTTAAATTATATGTAATTATAAATAAATTATATATATATATAAATATAATTATATATATATGTAATTATATATATAAATTATATGTAATTATAAAATATTAAAAATATGTTATAATTTACCACAACGTTATAATTATACTACGATAATACGATATTGCATGTGGGTACTACTACTCGAAGTAATTACGAATGAATTACATACTTTTCAAATAGAAATTATGTTCACTGAAACACTGGATATTTTGGTGTTCGAAACTCAAGCAATTCTCTTATTCCTAATTTCTCTATTTGTACATATTGCTTCGCACAGCGCTGTTGCAGACACATTCATATGACACTAGATGTACGTGCAAAAATTAAATAAATAAAGCAAGATTAAGATGTTGAGAGGAAGGGGGGTATACAAGTGTGGTTATAGTAAATCATCGATAACATGCACACTCTACGAGACCTCTTCAAGTTTTCTGTTTCATATTTCCAATATTTTTGCAGGTGAACCATTCCGAAACATTGTCTACACCACATATCACGGTGTGGATTTTGTTTCAAAAGATTGAGAAATTGTGACAGCCCCACTGAGACTGCATGGCACCCGTGCCACATGTGGCTGCCCGCAGTTTGCTTCTACCTGGAGGCTGGAGTCCTGAAAGAAAAAAAAAAACTGTATAGACTCGGAGAACAAGAGCCTCCCTGCACACGTCAGGAAAGGCAATGCTCACCCAGTTGCAAAAATGGATTTCACATCTGCCAAACCATTTACAGCTCCTACGCCTGACATGATACCACAGCGTTCTTGCTGTGGACGACGAGTAGTCCAAGTAAAGTGCCCATTTTACGCAGCAAGCAAGAAGCTTGAGCAGCTGCCCAATAAGCGTAATAGCTGTGTATGACTTAATATGGGTGAGCTCATAGCCTGCGATACTCATGCCTACTATTATCAGGTGCAATGTCAAATGCTTGTGTATCAGGTACAGTGTGCAGACTTTGTGCTCTGGAAAAAAATTAAATCTCTGTGCAACGAATTTGTAGGAATCATCAACTTCTTGAAGCTCGCATAAGAAAGGCTGAAGTGTTCTTCAGACATGCTGTTCTCAGAAATGGTGGAAAAGTGGTTCACCCAACAGAGAAAATAGGAGGATTCCGTGCAGATTAGAGCCTTATGTTGAAGCAGATGTTTGTGAGTGTATTATGCATCATGCATTAAGTCAATGGCGAATGTGTACGATATGTTGGTAATGCAGACTTTATTGGTGCCAAATCATAAAAACCATTTCATCACACATAGAGTCGTTTTCATTCAAGACAGCATATCGTTACAAGAACAGTCTGTTAACGTCAAAATAAGATTAGCACTCACTCGAACCACTCGGGGAAAAGGTGCTGGCGCCAGAATTTCAACTTGAACTTTCCACTCTTTTCTATATTGCAAATTCCACGTTTTCAATGTGGAACCGGCTAGGGTTATCGATCCATACCATTTTAGAGTTAAACCTGAATGTTAGCTGCCAGCTAACTATTTTACCACCAGCCACCCTATTTTCACATGTTCTGTGTGACCGTCACTACCGAATGATGATATGGTCAGCCGTTGGTGATATCGTCCAAAAAAGAAAGTAACTGTGCAGTTTGGACATTCACTTCCTCCTCAAGGCCAAAAGGCTGATGCAGCGTTTCCCACTTACGTGGGCATGTCGAATTCAACAGCTTCACTCAGTACGCTCCTGTTGTATTCATCACCGCATAGTTATTTCCAAGCAAAACAGTCGCAAATTGTGTGTCCAGCTACCAAGATTTAAGGGTACGAGCAACAATGCCCAGATTAATCTCTAGACACCTCTGATTTACAGAGATTCATCAGAGCACAGCGCACGACAGCAATTTTGTCGATTTTTGTCGATGGTGATTTACCATCCTTAGATGCCCTCAATAGCTGAACCGGTCGACAACGATTCAAAATCATGTACTTGTTCCTGACTAGTCCGATCACTCTTTCAACATGGATCCAGACGTTTGCCAGCTGTTTCGTGCGCTCAACTTCATTGCCACTCAATGGACGCTCTCCCCCGGTGAATGGTGGAATGTAAAGAGAGCCCTTGCATACAAATCTGTAGTCTTAGGTGCATGAGGAACACCATCATTTCTTCAAAACTTGTTAAGGCGTTGGCACAGGTTTGCTGCACATGCTGTTCCAAAATATTGAACACTTGCATGAGGGCCGGCCAGAAATGACGGCAGTTCAGTGTACAAGGACACTTTGTTGCGTCACTTTGCAGTGCCTCCTCTGTGAATTTCGTTGCCTTTACTGCGTCTCTAAGCTGGCAAGTTTTTGAACTGTGGTGCACAGGCTCTTCTTCCATCCTTGTGATGTCAGCACATGTCAATCGAGTTTGGCATCCTGCGCAAAGAAAAAGACAATAACATGAGATGGTAGTCCATCAGTAGTTATTAACGATCTTCTGGATATCTCCCTATATACACCCTTGTGATATTTGTAAGGGAAAAACAAGAAAAAACACAATGACTCTGCAAACAGGATGTGAAACATTGGAAATATCGGCAAATGTCAAAACTACGGAAGTATTGTACCCAGCACACATACACTGTGGTTGTCACTTCAAGGATCCTGAAAATATGGTCACTTTAGTCAATGTTCAATGTTAGTGAAATCCAATGACCACAATGCAGGTGCTCAGGGGCATATACCTTTGTACTCGTACTTGGTATGTCATCAGAAAGGGCATCAGCATCAAAAGGCTCTGAAATTTGTTAGTTAATGTCATCAACTTAGTCTGAAATGACATAAATATCATAGGACAATTCCTAATTACATAGTGGAAAGACTTGAGTACTACCTGGTGAGGCTAAACTTGATGACACTGAACTCGGTGTTGCGTCCGTGGCAGTTGTGCCTACAGCCGACTGACGCTGCTTGAGCCTTTTGTAGCGGCTTCCATCAGTGGTAGCACCTCTGCTGTCATAGCCTAAGTGCAGGCAAGGTGCCCGATCAGGGTTTCATTCGTCCAAGAGCTGTGACGGAGATCCTGCAAATTGTCCAGTTACTTATTTAGTTGTGAAGTGTGCAGATGATAGTAGTAAGAGGGGAGCGGAGGAACAGTCAATACAAACGTGCAAGAGATCCTGAAAATACTAGAGATGCAAACTGTCGAAGATCATTCTTTACATGGGACAAAGCAGCAATTACAGCAACCCGCACAGAGTGTTCAACGATACAGAATGGGGCACCATTATGTTGGTGATGGTCAACCCGAATCACTGAATTCAGGGATTTTCCCAGTATACACAATGCCCTCCTAAGACAGCCCCAACAGTGCACAAAAAAAACGGCCCCAACAGTAAAATGCAAAAATACCTGACTGTGCCTCGGTTTGTAGGCTATAGGTTTAGAGCCGGGACAGAAAAACCACTATGTGTGTTAACAATGCAAATATAACGCTCTAAATAACTGCACTGAACTGCGAGCAACAATGTATAAACTGCATCTGACGTGTTCCAAAGTCGAAATTGTGTGAAGGTGCAAGAAAGCATCCGCTTGGGCATCATTCTGTTTTATTTTATGCTCATTCCAATTTACCCTTACCTGAGATGAAGTGCCGTGAACAAACCTTGTACTTGTCCAAGTCTGGACCGAGGTCTTGTTGTTTATGCGTGACAACCATTCACGGCTGCGCCTTTCTGATAACTCCCGTGTCTTTTCACTCGTTTAGTTCGGTCCGTTAAAGAAGCGAGGGTCTGGTTGATTGCTCCTAGCCTTCAGCTTCTTCATCTGAGTGCGACTACCGCACCCGATAATGTCACAAAATCCCACGTGGAAAGAATCAGCGGGTAAAAATCACAGCGTAAGCCTTGAGAAAGTACGCAGCAGAGCGGCGATGGTACCACAAAATGGCGACCGGTCCCAGCATGCATCATTTCAGTGACGTAGGTGAATAGCTCCTATAGCCCCCTGTTTTACCCATTCAGATACTCAATTGGCCATTTTGGGAAACCCACTTTGGATGAAGCCACGAACAGTTCGGTGAGCTTCAGATAGATAGATAGATACATATGTAGGGGGGGGGGGGGGGGAACGTGGAAATGTAGATCTCACTGGTGCAACCAGCTGTTCTTTTTGTTAGTGAGCTTCGATTTACTGTGTTTTGTAGTTCTTGAGTGTAGTACAAGCTGCTGAATGCTACTCTGTGGCAATCAAAAACACATCTTACAAATATGGTTTCCTGGTGATTTGAGGAGACATTACACCCAGAACAAACATGAAACATGCCTTCCGATTTCCCAGCAGTGTACTGTGCAGCAAGTCCTATGCACACGAACCGTGCCACTGACCTGCCACCTGCTTCTGTGGCGACTGCCCAGGGTTGCTCTTTGTTCACCTCTGTCTCACATAATTTGTGACATGCCACAATGTGCATATAGCTGTCTTTACCATACAAATGTTGTGCATGACACTGCTTACGTGAGTCAGCGCAAGGAGCAGTAATTGTTATGGTTGCCGTTTAGGTTCCTCGTGTGCTGTGTACTGCATTGAAGTGCATTTTTTCTTGTAGGTCGCGCACAACCTTCTGAGCCTCAAAAGCTGCTGCATCATCCTGTGTCGTCGGTTGTGAGCACTCAACATGAAGAACAGAGTAGGGATATACTGAGTGATGTGGATTCACGCACGACAGAGTATTTCACAGATGAACACAGACTCATATACAGGACAATGCTCACTACTACATACCTGGCCGTCTTGTTCACATTTTCCTGAAGGAATCATCATGTACAGCTCTTCAGAAGCACCGGTTTCCGAAGGTCACATCCTTGTTTCAACAACCAGTTTCTTGCCTTGTTTGTTGCTGATGATGTACCTGGGGAACTATTTACAGGTGCCATGTTACCTTCACCAAACTGTCTAAAGTGTGTTTCAAGACCAGAGGTACTCTTTCTGCAATCTCTGAAGGAAGTGCTACACGAAAAGGGTGTTCTCAAGTTGCTTTCTGCACGTTTGTGTGATCACAGCTTTGGCACTCCATTTTGCAGTGACACATGTAAAGACCAGTTTGTACTGAAGTTCTGTCGTCTTCGTTTACTGTAGCATCTACAGCTTCAAAACTGAGAACTTGTAAAGGTGTCCACTTGCAAGCGAACAGTTGCTGCAAAAAAGACTCAGAAACTTTAGATATGCCACATGTAGCAGTGGCACCAAATATGTGCTCCTTGAATACTTTCTGTGCTGCTTAGCCCCTTGTTCTGTTTCTCTGTTTTCTACCACAGTCAACATTATGACGTGCTGCTCCCATCTTATGATAGGGAGGATGGTAACCAAATGTAAGAGAATGCGAAGGTTCAAACTTTATACGAGATCCTCAAACTTTGATATGTGACGTCACGATACCACAAAATAAATTTGGAAATGTTACGCATCACTTATGGAGCAACCAGTATTTGCACATACGCATTGTTTTTCGCTTACAAATGTGTAGACTTGTTGCTCTGCGCACTTTATACTTTCCAGTCTTTTCCCAATGATACAGAAAATTGTTGCTGCTTGCCACTTGTATATTTTCGATTAATTTCATTGTTCTATTCCCTAGCACACTCTTCTACGATGATAGTTTTTGATTTGACAAATGCATCTCGCATTTCTTATATTTCAGCGCTCAGGGAAGGGAAAATCGTGAAGTTGCGGGGCGCGCCGTAGCAGGAACTGGGAGAGGGGAAGGGAAAGGAGGAAACGAATTGGATTGGATATTGTGTTAGATACTCGACCTTGGGGCAAGCGGTATCTTGCGCCACCTAGCCTGTGATATCGCATGTTTTTCAGCGCCATCTGTTCAAAGGAGCGGGTGAACCAACTGGTACATTTTCTTTCAACTTTTACAGTCCTCCTTGCCACGGAACGCGTTACCATTGTGCCTATGGGAGCTGTGGAGGCCTGAGGCAGGTCTGCAATAAAAATCTTGTTCATCAGTCTGTGCTGTGTGTTGTGTCGTCCGTTTGTTTGTTTCCCGGCACGGGGTTTTTTATCACTTTTACAGTATGAAATACCGAACAGCAAAATTTTTAACAATTGTCTATAAAAGGGCACGTGCCATGTGCGAGTACCATAAGGGCCAGTTCTCACTTGGCGACGCCCGACGCCACGTCGTGAATGGACGGCGGAAATAGATGTGTATTTGCGGCGTTGAGACGGGAGAGACGTCGAGCCAAAAAAAAAATGCCATGCCAAACGTCTTTCACGACGTAGGCGAGAGCTGCCGAGAACGATATACCGGCGACCAATCAGGTGACACAGAAAGACTACGCCTCCTGATTTTTCGTCTGCTTTTGATGACGGAATGCCACTGTGGTGGGAACATGAAGATCGTGTACTCTGACGGGGCGGCAGAAATGCGCCTCTACTTCGGCCGCCCGCTCACGACGTCGCGTCGGGCGTCGCCAAGATGAGAACTGGCACTAAGCATGCATAAAACGACTGTGAGCGTCACAGGTGGACGTCGCTTTCCATATATCCGCCGGATGTCCCGTGTCGGCAGTTTCAAAAATTTTCCTAGGCTTGACGGAATTCTCTGATGGAATGGAGTGTTGCGCGAGAGAAAAAACGCGCGATTGCACTGAGAAGATCGATCCTCCAGGATCTATAGATTGTCTAAACCAAAATGAGTAAGAAACACAGACATTGTGGCAGTCTTGAGTTAATATCCCAAGCTATTCCTCACTTCAATGTTGTGTGTGTGAGTAAATTTAGACACCTCACCCCTTCTGTTTAACCCCGGCAGCAAACGGGGCTGTCGGACTCGCCAAATCACCGAAGACAAGGTATGAGTATAGTATATGTGCTGTCTGCATCCACTTTCACTTTGCGGGCCGATAACAAGGTCGTCGGGGCAGTACCGCTTGCGGTGCTGTTCCGGGAAGCTCTTTTCTTGATCTTTCACTTTGATGCCAACACATCAAAGGAAATGGACACTGCCATCCTAAGTGACGTTTTGGTCCTTCAGTTCCGAAGAGCGTTTATTTTACTTCATTTTTTTACGTTTTTTGTTCACTTCTTTAAATGCTGCATGCGTTGCATATTTTGAAAACGCTTGGAAACAAAAGAACGAATTGAAGCAAGAGAAATTAAATTCTGTCATGACAGGGATCGGAAAAAAAGTCAGAAAGAAACTCTTTTTTTTTTTACTTTCGTGGAGGTCCCATAAGGCCATTAGACCCTTAGGTCCTAATGGTCCCATCAAACCGCTAAACCGTTAGTCCTATTGAAGATGTCCGAAATTACGATAGGCCTATTGGCCTAATGCCTCCGCTAGGATTCAATGTGATGGATTTTTCGATGGGGAGGCTTAGGCCTTTCCCTTGGTCAGCAGTGCTTTGTATGCGATGTCGCATCTCTGGACTTGTTTAGCAGTGTTTTTCTTGTTGCAATTTTCTCCCGCAAAAGTTAAGGGTATATCGTATTATGCTGTCCGTGTGAAAGAGATGTCCTGTGCTTTCTTTATGCAGGGACAATGCAGTTGTGTGTATTGCATTATGCAATAATTTTCTGTTGGCAGAAGTGAGTGTCTTTTTCTCAGTTTATCAGCGTATGCTACGGTTTCTTGCAGTTACAGCTATTGGAGCACAAGTGCGCGTAATTTTTCACGGCTCTTTTCTTCTTTCACTGCTTTTACGCAGAAGAAAGCCACTTGTCAAAGCTGAATTCATGAGAAGTGGGTTGTTTGTTTATTTGTGTTTTGTTAGATGTTGTTGAATGTCAGTATTCACTCTGCTCGATATGTTGATGGAGTAAGCTGTGTGCAGTTATAGGTATTTGTGCAGAAATGCTGGTATCTGAGCATGGAGTAGAAATTCCTATAAAGCACGTCTCCTTGTGCATTCCGAAGCTGCTGTCTGTGTGTGTGTGCTTTTTCCTGATTTGTGACGTCATCATGGCATGTCTGATGTTGGTTAGCATTGTCTGTCTTGTTGCAATTTTACCCGCCGCTAGTATCTTGTTGTTGTCATCTTGTGTTAGCCATTGAGTTTCGTAGCGATGTGCGGTGTCGCTGCAATTATTCCTGAGTGCTCTGCCTTAAGCCTTTTCCCTGCTCACGGAACTTGTGTACCCCTGTCCTGTGCTTTCTTTACGCAGGGACAATGCGACTGTGTATGAAGCATTATGCAAGAATTATGTGATAGCAGATATGGGTGTCTTTTTCTCAGTTTATTAGCGTATGCTTCGGTTTTTGAAGACATAGCAATTCCAGCACAACTCCGTGCAATTTTTCGCTGCTCTTTCCTCCTTTCACTGCTTTTATGCAGAAGAAAGCCGCTTTGTAAAGCTGAATTCATGAGAAGTAGGTTTGTTTGTTTGTTAGATGTTGTTAGGAGCTCGGTATGTTGCAGAAGTAAGCTGTTTGCAGTTATAGGTATTTGTACAGAAATGCTTGCATCTGAGCGCAGGGTAGAAATTCCTATGAAGCACGCTACCCTCAGTGTAAATTAATTACTTTGGATGTGAGTCTGCTTCACTGCATGACAGGACCCGGTAGTCTGAAATGGCGAGAGAGAAAAACTTGAAGCGCTTGATTGATAGTAATCCAAGTAATAGCGCAATTATAGTTTCCATATAAAGTAGAATTTTGAGGCTCCTAAAATTATAGTCGAGCTTGTTAAGTGTAGTACGGGCTTTCTGTGATAGTTTTTCTAAACTGCAATGCAAGAATGAAAATCATTAATATAGTGGGAATGCAATGACATCACATATCTCTTCCCGTAAAGGTGTTCTGTCTTGCGCTCCGTCGTGCGCAAATGGAACTTTGACCCCCAGGCTTCCACGCTTTTTTGCTCGCAGGTGTAGCCCCAGACAACGAGTATATGAGCATAGAAAAGGTTGTGCGCCATGTATTACATAAGCCTGGTGATCATGTTGAGTGTTCCAGTGTCTCAATTATTATTTTAAAAAGCAGTGGTAGTTTACTGCTGTTGTGATTCTAATAATTGAAAGTACCATGGGTACCATGATAAGCAGCATTCATGCACAGTGTTTTTTTGTTTTTTTTTGAATTTCAATGTAAGAGTGAATATCATTGAGCATAGGACAAAGGCAATAATCTTGCGTTTCAATAAATAATAGGAGGGTTTGTCTTTCCCGCTGCCTTCTTTAGACAGGATGTGATGACGTCATGCAGTGGCTCTGTGTTTCAGGTGTCTGTAGCAATGCATTGACCGTTACTGGAGAAAAAGTGCAGCATAAGAAAATGGGACGTTAGTCGGTGGTGTGCATTGTCCTGGATGGATTTACGATTTTCATGCCCGTGCATGACGGGCGCTGGTTGTTGTTCTTGAATGGACATCCCCGCCATTTTCTATCTTCCGCAAAAACGGCCTTGGGAACGAGAGTAGCTCTGGCGTGATTCTGAATAATTTTGTCATGAAATTACTTGAGAAAGTAACCGCTAGGGGGGCGCAGATGCGTGACTTTATAGAGGATTGGATTGGATTGGATTGGAAAAGAAAGAAAAATATGGAGAGGTTAGTCCCGACCCAGTCAGAACTGGCTACTCCAAAACGCGTTTGTTGGTAAACAAAAAGAAAGAAAAAGGTCAGCTACGAAAAATAGGACAAACAAACAAACAACCAAGCAGGATAAAGCATAAAGGAAGACGGGGGAAAGGAAAGGGGAGACGTTCGACGCCGAGAATCACTCACTGCACAATGTCAGATATAGTGCGAACACAATGTCACCGTAGTTTTCACAGAGTGTCCAGCAAGTCCGAAGCGATAAGAAAGTCCACAAGAGCGCGCAATGCCGGCACCTGGTGTTGGGCGGGCCAGCAGCCTAGAACCTTCACAACGGAGAAAGGGCGATTGTCGAGGCGGGCTAGTGCCGCCTCAAGGGAAAGACGAGGCTCTCTGTATCGAGGGCAGGCTTCTATAACATGCTGTGTGTCCTCCAATACCCCGCACTCGGAACAATTCGGTGTGGAAACCTTCCCAAGTTTAAAGAGGAGGCGGCCGGTATATGGCACATTGAGACGTAGCCGGTGAATGATGGAGGTAACGGCCCGGGGGAGCGCTGGGGGCATTAAAAACTGCAGGTCTGGATCCACTTTGTGCAGCAGTGAGTTAACTGGGACGCATCGACGCCAGTGTTCCCCGCTCAGACGTTTCACTACTGCGTTTATCGTGCTCTTTGCATCCCCTCTTGTGAAGTAGACGGGGTGCGTGCGAACGGCACGCGCTAGATGGGCACGCCTGGCAGCCGCATCCGCAGCCTCATTTCCGGGGACACCGCAATGGCCAGGGACCCACTGCAACTGGATGTCATGTCCCCGTGATACGGCAGAAGTGTACACTTCAAGGACGTCATGCACCATTGGAGACAGACATCCCGATCCTGTAGAGTGGAGAATGACTTGTAAGGCGGCTTTGGAGTCGGTGTAGATGGACCACTGAGCTGGGGATGGAGAGGATGCAATGAAGCCAAGCGCCATACAAATCGCGTGCAGTTCCGCCGCCGCCGCAGACGTGCGGTGTGAGAGGCTTGCACATCCTTCAGCTGACAACTGTGGGATCACATAGGCGCAAGCAGAGCCGGAACGCGTCGTTGATGCGTCGGTGAAAACCTGAATCTTCCCTCTATCGCTGTCAAGTACGGCCAAGGTGAGCTGCCGTAGAACTTTATAGAGGAGAAAAAAGCATTATGATTCAGTTCTGTGCCTGGCTGTCGGATGGAGCAGACACATCGTTCTGCGCTCCCTGTGACAGCTGTTGTGGTGGGATCGTTTGTTGTGTAACTAATTCTTTTGTTGTTAGTTGTTGGTGGTGTCCCTTGTTAGCATATTTACTCTTGTTTTCACAGCAGTTTGCATTCCTCTGTCTCGATTATGATTGTTTTCCTCCTTGCATGTCCAGAGCTGTCCTAACCTGCCCGGACATGCCATGATGACGTGACGCCTGACGTCCCAGGATGTCCAGAACTGGTGGTCACAAGAAGGACGGTGGCGCTACCTGATGGGATGCTTTGCAACTACGTAATCACCTGTCTCTGTGCTCCGTCGCCCAGCGATGGTCAGCGGCCGTTCAGGGACCGCTTTCTTCAAGATGGCATCGTTGGTCTTCAACTAAACTCCTTCTCTCCACTTTATCTCTATCTATTTTTATCTTTTTTATGGACACTGGTTGTCGACAACACACAGTGTGGTCTGGACACAAGTTAGATGCTCCCTAATTAGTGTGATGACTCGGTGGATGGTGCTGATTACTGTGGGGGGTTCCTAGTGAAAATGTGTCTAAGAGACCTCTCAAAATTTCCTGAGAGGTCTGAGAGGACCTCTCAAGAAATCTTGAAAGGTCTGGTAGGACCTTTTAGCACTTCTGAAGGGTCTGAGAGGACCTTTCAAGAAATCTTGAAAGGTCTGGTAGGACCTTTCAGGCAGCACAGAGGGGTCTGAGAGGACCTTTTAGAGAAAATCTGGAAGACATTGTAGAATCATTCATGTAGCCCTGAGGGGTTTGGGGGGACCTCTCAGACAGCTTTGTGACATAGTGTCGTGCAACACCTCTCAGAGCATGTTGCTACATGCTTTCCGCGCCGCGGGACATGCTACCTCGTCCGCTTTGGAAAATAGTTCGCAAGATTTCACATGTTTGTGCATTATTCCTCCAAGGAACACGTGCCGTGATAACCTTGTATCGTCGTTCCCCCTTGAAGCTATTGTTCTTGCAATCCGTGCATTATTACACTGCACGTAAGTGGAAGCGTTTCGGCCAGTCGCCAGCGGTTCAATCAGTCTGTTTTGAAACGTTGAAGTGTGAGGACATCGGCTGCGGATCTCAGGTAATTTGCGTTTTGTCTTCGGGATTCGAACTGTTTTTGAGGTATGTAGACGATGTGTCAAATATGCTTTTGTGAGTGACAGGCATTCCTGTTCACTTTACGCTATTACCACTGTTCGCAGACACGCATTATGTGCGCCGATAGGAAGATTACCAACCATGTTAGGTTACCAACGGCGCTTTGTGCCAAACGGTATGTTATATATTTCGATGCCTACATACTGACTTACACTGACATTCTGAAACTGTATTTCTTACAGATGAATCTCGTACGAAGCGACAGGTGGCGAGAACCCAAGGTGATGAGAACCCAATCTCGCCAGTTAGTTGGCGTCTTACGCAAGCAAGTGAAACTAGACTGTGCATCGCGAGTCCCCAAGTATACGTAAAACAGACGAACTTGATCACCGAGAAGCAGAGTTCTTGAAGAATATTTTTCATCGCCGCTGTACGGACATTGCGAATATGTGTCCCATGAGTTCACGCTTTGTGGAATACCAGAGTATGTGTTGATGATGACTTGTATGCCTTCGTAGACATGTAAGTGCTAAATCTAGTTTTTGTTGCTGCTATTTACCGTTTCGTGTAGTTTCTTGCGAGCGATCCTTCAACAAATATTAGATATTCACAATTCTGCAAGACGTTTCAAACAACTGTTAGATAATCTGATGGCAGTGTGCATGCCTTGAGTGTATCTGTACAATCGAAGGAACTCAATATATGTGGAGTTTTGTGAAATGCACTTGTCTGTATCTATCTCTGGTGTATCATAGCACTGTATGATTGTACCTCTCCGACGACAGGTGCAGCGTAGACGGCGAAATTGAACATTGATGTTCCGATGTCAGACCTGGGCATTAGCTTCTGAGAGGTCTTGAGAGGTCCTGTCAATCTGAGAGGTCCTGTCAATCTGAGAGGTCCTCCCAGCTTGAGAGGTCCTCTCAGACTGAGAGGTCCCCTCAGTCCCATAACATATTAGACCTGAGAGGCCTCTCAGATACATTTTCACTAGGGAATTAGCTCGAATTGCTAATTTAATCGTGTAAAGACCAGTTGTGTGTTGGCGGCAGTCTGTGTCTATTCATTACTACTTCAGGGCAGGTCCAGACGTCTACTCGACTTTTCCATCACGTTCAGGGTGAGTGGCAAGTCATGTTCCAGCCATTTTGCTGGGACTATACTGTCCTCCGCAGCGACTCTCCCGTGTTTGGATTGTTCGCATGGTATGGGCAGTACGAAAAGCAAACTCTCCTAGAGAGTGTTGTTATCTAGCTTGTGGAATTCTGACGTGCAGTTAGTGTCTGTGCAAAGGGGACTACCTCCATAGGTAGTTCGCCTGCTTGATGACAATACACACACGTCCAGGTTCTAGTTGTAGGTCTCCAGGTTGCAATACCAAATATTCTGACCAGAGGCCCTATCCTGGTCAAAGTAATCTACCTCGACTACTTTAAATTTCTTCTGTCATTGGTGCAAAATCGAAAAAGGCGTGGATATTAAAAGAGGTTGACACCTTCTATCAACCAATCGCCCCACGTGTTATCTTGGAAAGCGACCCGCCTTATCGGTGTTTCCTCCTCAGAATCCGAATGCCACACCTGTGATCTGCCCGCCCTGCCTTGTTGCTTCGGTTCTTTGGTGTCGGAAACAGAAAACTCGGCGTAAAACTACCGGCGTAAAACTGAATTTCGTGGAAAATGCGCGGAAAAGCACGCTCGTAATTTCCTTTTTGGCTGTTAGTCGTTTTTCTTGACGTACAGGTGTGCAAGACGGCAATGTTTGTGTGACACCGTGATTGTACTTGGCACTTATAATTCGGTATGTGTCCGTGAGATGGCGCTAATGGCAGGCAACAAAACGATAAAAGCGCAAAGGATCATTGCAAAGGGTCGAACGGACAGCGTGGCGCGAGCCGTAAACGCGTTTATGAGAAATCGGTTCGTGCTTTAAGTCTTGAGCCTTATTTATGAGCTTTTCTTGATATTTTTTCTGTGTGTTCGTGTGCTCGATATGCGAAACGATAATTCGCATTTCAATATGCTTCTTTTGCTCGTGAGCTGTGGGGGTGGTAATGATACCGCAAATGAGCGTTGATAGTTTTACTCAACAAACAGTGGACTTTGGTCGATGAGTTCTTTGTGTGCACACCGCTACGTTGCAATAACATTGATTGTACGATGTACGGCTCTGACGACGCTTCGAAAAGCCCGCCACGCATACGATGCCGCTATCGGCGCAGAGAAACGGTGTTACGCGGTGCTTTTCCATCATTATTAAACAAAAACGAAGAAAGATATGAATTTTTTGTTGTGACGAGCACATACAGACTTTATACAACACAATAAACGGAAATGCACATGCGGACCCATCACGAAACCCATCGCCGCTCAAAGTAATCGACCCTCTTTCGCTACATTACTTTTCAGCTTTGAAACTAATCTTTTACGTCGTTGTTACGTCAAAATGACGTAGGGTCACGGTTCGAGATTATGGCCGAGAGGCTGCGAAGGAAAACTAGGTATAAATTTCAATTGAAACGGGCGGGATTTAAGGGCGGAGTATTTGGTGGCAGCCCCGCCCTACAGCTTGTGACCTAAAGTAATCGAGGTCGATTAGTTTTGACGAGGATAGGGCCCCAGTATGTTCTGATTTTATATGAATAGCAGAAGCATATTTGTTCTTTTCGCATGAGTTGATGGCATGGTTTGAGGTGTGACAAATGACGTCGTGAAATATGGGGCACTACCAATCAACCAATCGATGTCTGTTATCCTATCCTGCATGGCAGGTGCAATCTTGGGGGCAAGTGGATTGGATAGGATTAATTAAAATGGATGCTTCTTGCAATGTGCAAAACTTGTATATTTTTCTGCCACTTCGATGAACGCCACAAGGACTGTGCAAGGCCACGTCGGTAATTTCCATCTACCATCCGGCCGTTATACTTGTTCCGCTGCCGTCAGAACCACCTGCTAATACACATCCGGATGTTGGTACAAGTTTTAAATTTAACGACATAGGTAGTAAAAGCAAGAACATTATTTTCGGATTGATATCGATAGCGGAGCATCAATTAAAACTGACTTTCGAGATATTTGTAAGATGTAGATTTGCAGCGTAAAAGCGGAGCAGTTTGTAAATCCCACAAATCATATGAGGATATCATCGGTTGGATTGATTTTTGCGTTGGAGATTTTTTTGTGTGTTTGTGTGTGTGTGCGCTTTACTTAGCTGCTGACTTCGCCTTGTGCTTTTTTTTTCTTTATGGGAGTAGCCGAATTCGCCGTGTGATGAATTCAATTTGTGCCCTTTATTTTTGTTGACTATCATCAACATCAACATCAGTTTGTTGATTTATTTGCGTTATAACAACGGACACCATCGACGCTGTACGTTTAGCAGCCACATACCGTCTTGACCTACAAGGGCATTCATCGAAACGTCCATACTTATTCCATCAGATTGTTCTACCGTGTTATGTCCATTAGGGCGCTCTTTCGAGAACATTTTGCGACCCTATACGACGCTGCGATCCTGCCCACTGAGGAGGCCCGCTCTTTCTTGCCTTGTGCAAAGCACTTTGCTCTCAGCGCCGACCCTTTTACGCGAGCTGAATACTCGGCTGCAGTCAAGGCCCTGCACACTGGGAAGTCTCCCGGCTCTGATGGACTTCCTGCCGAATTCTATAAATGCTTCTGGTCGACTTTGTCCCGTCCTTTGACTATCCTTTTCAATAGCTGCTTGGCGGGCGGTCTCTTGTGTCCTTCCATGCGCGACAGCGTTATTATCTTGCTCTGCAAAGACGAGTCTCGCAGGCTCGATCGGAACGCTTATAGGCCCGTGTCTCTATTGAATACGCACTATAAGATTATTTCTAACGCGCTATTGCAACGAATTTCTCCTGTTTTGGGCCTTGTTATTCCTCCTTGGCAGGCCTGCGCTGTCCCCAGACGGTTCCTCCAGCTCCACGCTTCTGCGTTGCGTGATGCCATTTATTGGGCTCATAGTCGCATCCAACCTGCAGTTTTGGCCTCTTTTGACCAAGAGAAGGCTTTCGACAGGGTGCACCACGGGTACATGTACCAGGTCCTGCACGCTTTTGGTTTCCCTGTTACGGTTATTGACTGGGTCAGAACTCTGTACGCCGGAGCTTCAGCTACGATTGGGCTAAATGGGGCTCTGTCTGACCGTTTTCCAATAAAGTCCGGTGTGCGGCAAGGTTGCCCTTTGTCTCCTGCTACGCCATGGTCTTTAGTCCACTTTTGGAGTCTCTTGCAACTTTCCTCCCTTCACGTATGCTCAAACTACCTGGCTCTACAGCTCTTCCGCTTTTTGCGTACGCGGATGACCTATCTCTAATACTTAGAGATGAAGTTTCTGTTGCCGCTGTCCTAGGTGTTCTAGATGCCTATGGCAACGTATCAAATGCGCGCATTAATCGGGCGAAGAGTGTTTTGCTCTTCCTTAATGCTACCCCTTCGTGCAGTGCGCCCTTTGGCATTCCTGTTAAAGACGATGTTCGCGTACTAGGATATAACTTTAATAGTTGCGGACTGTCGCCGTCCTCATGGCTGAGGGTGCACCAGGGCAGTGTCCCCGTTCTTGCTGATCTCAGAGGTTTGGTGCTCCCTATCACGTGTCGAGCCCGTCTTGCCGCCTCATGGTTTTTCAGTAAGTACTGGTACCATGGCAGTGTCGTTATTCCCCCTCGTCAGATCTTGGTAGCTGCTATTCGCACAGCTTTTCGTTTCATCTGGGGTGGCAGCGTGGAATGGGTGTCACGCGCCCGCATGTGCTTGCAGCGGGAGTTAGGTGGCCTATGGGTTCCACATATGAAGACCAAGTGTCTCGCCCTTGGTCTTAAAGGTATTTTTGATGCGCTCATGGAGCCGTGCCACCCTGCCCATGATCTGTTACAGTTCCTCCTGGGTCCTGATGTCAGGTTTTTTTCGACTTTTTCGCTAAGTAGGCCTCGGTCTGAGTTTGTCGCACCCTACCTCAGGGAGTATGCCTCCTCCATGCGGCGCATGCGCGAGTCCTACCCAGGTGAACGCATTTCTACCTGGACTGTGAAGCGACTGTACAAATCTCTCTTGGAGCTTCTTCCCATGCCTCCGCCGGCTGTGGGCCTTGGTGTGCCCCGGCAGGTTGCTTGGCGTCTTGTCACCGCGGGCTGGTTCAACGCACGTCGGGCTAGCCTGCAATGGCGCTTGGCACACGGCGTTTTACCGCTTCGGGACTGTCTGGCTCGGTACGGAGTCACCACTCCTTTCTGTCCATTCTGTGCTTGTCACGAAACTGCGGAACACGCGTTTCATCAGTGCCTTGTGCCCGATACTCTATGGCACAAAGTTGAAGTCCTGTTCGGTGTGTCACGCATTCGGTGGGCTGTCATTCAAACGCTCTTTCAGCCTCCCGTCCCGCATCGCGATAGGAAACAGTTCCTCCTTCATGCAGTTGAGATTAACTACCAGGTGTGGATTTCTCGCTGCATTGCAGCACAGGGTGGCCGCATCCGTAGTGTAGCAGAAGTGCTAAATCTTGTTCGAGCAGGGGTTCGTCGCGCTCTTCGTAGAGAGAGAGCTGTGCTGGGAGCTGTGCACTTTGCAAGACGGTGGCAGACATCTTCGGTCCTCTTTGAAGATGATAGAGGTACGTATGTGCTTCACTTTTAGGTGGCCAAGTACAGTGTGCCGTTGTCACGTTCGCAGCTTTCCGCGAGTCTTCGTTCGTTGCATGGTGACGTCCAGCACACATATTAATCTAGAGATCATATTGCTCTAGAGTTGGCATCTACGTAGCCTTAGTTTAGTCCGTGTGAAACGTTAGAGGGAGCCAGTCTGTGTGGCTGGTCTTCCGCTCTGATGCCAATACAGAGAGATGTCCTACATGTGTTGCTCTAGAGTTGGCATCTACGAAGTCCCAGTCTTGTCTGTGTGAAACGTTAGAGGGAACCAGTATGTGTTTGTGGTCTTCCGCTCCGATGCCAATACATATTCTAGCCAGCTCGCTAGGACAGTACCGCACTCCGCAGCGACCCTCCCGTGTTTGGATTGTTCGCTTGGTATGGTCAGTACGAAAAGCAAACTCTCCTAGAGAGTGTTGTTATCTAGCTTGTAGGAATGAAATGTGAAGATATAGTGTCTGTCCAAAGGGGACTGCCAATACATACTGTGTAAAAGGGACTACCTCCATATAGGTAGTTCTCTTGCTTGATGACAATATACACGTCTGGTTCTGCAATGTCTACCTCCATAGGTAGCTCTCCTGCTTGATGACTTCCGCCACGATTACAATACACACGTCTCGTTCCTGCAAAGTTCTCCTGCTTGATGACAATACGCACGCCTGGCCCCTGCTGCCATGTACCGCTGCTGGCAGAACCACCAGAACTGATGTCACGTACATCAGTTTGTCAGGTGTCATGGCGAAAGAAAAGAAATGAGACATCCAATGGATAATGTGAGCCGCGCAACTGTGACTGACAGGTCGAGCCTCTTTTTTTATGCTCTTCCCAATGGCCAGACTCCCTTTGAACACACCGCTCTAATTCTAGACCATACTAGAGTTAGTAGCGTCCTCAGCGCCTGAGACTCCACCCTCTAAATGAAAACCCTGGTCAGCGCTAACGTTAGTCCATCATGTTAGGAGCAAAGTGAAGCTGTCTGCATGGACCTGTCTCTCTTGTCTCTAACTTGGTGTCATTTTTGTGGCATAGAGGAAGGATATGCGAGACACGTGGCATATATTCCATAGGAAACTGGAGACCGAGACCCCTGGAGGGTAGTTACAAAAATAGTGGAGTTATGTTATCCCGAGAGCCACCGTCGATAGGAGCTTGTGTGGAATCATCTGTGTCTCGAACACAGTGTAGACGGTTGGTGGCGCTGATGCCTCTGCGGGCCACGCGATCGCGCGTGCTCCACGCAGACACTGAGTAAAAAGATGTCCTAAGTACTGATAAATGTCTTAGGGTTCAGTATTTGTGTCACCGTCGGCACATACGGTAACTATCGCAATGGTCATGTGGGAAACGTAGGTGAAGTAATCCCAAAACGGTAGCGGAGAATGCTGTTTATTGCGTGGCCGTCAGAGCCAGACTGATTAGTCTCATGGCGGCCAAAACCGTCGAAGAATTTCAAAGCTCGCGCCTTGCGATGTGCTGCTGGTGGCGCATCAACTTCGTCTTCTGCTGCGTGTCGCTACAGGGCCCCCCTGCTGGAAACGACGAAGAGCGGTCTGCCCAGGTGACGCGCTTGGTGGAGCTGGTGGAAGCAGCGTAGACAGGCGATGGGCCGGGGAGCGACGAGGCGATAAGGTTAGGATTCTCCAAAAAAGCTGGTTTCAGCCTATCGACGCTGACCGTATCCTGCCTGCCGTTGATGGCTATACGGAAGGTCTTGTCCGATCTCTGAAGTACAGGATAAGGGCCGGAGTAGGGGGGGGGGAAAGAGATTTCTTGATGGCGTCGGAACGGAGGAGAACGTGGGTGGCGGTGGATAACTCCTGCGGAATGTAGGGCTGAGCTGAAGAGTTTGCACGCGTGGGAACTGGGCGGAGGCTATCGAAGGCATGCCGCAAGCGATCGAGCAGCATGGAAGGCTGGAGTTCTCGTTCTTGTGGTGTGAGGAACTCAGCGGGAAGGCGCAAGGGGCAGCCGTAGACGAGCTGAGCGGAGCTGCAGCTGAGGTCCGGTTTGTAGGCGGCACGGATGCCCAGAAGCACCAGTGGCAAAATGGCTGTCCAGTGAGAGCGGTGATCATGGGCCATCAAGGCGGCTTTCAGATGACGGTGGAGCCTTTCGACCAGGCCATTCGATGCAGGATGATATGATGTTGTTCTGATGCGAGATGCGCCAAGCAGGTTAGTGAAAGCCGTGAATAGCCTGCTTTCGAACTGCGGGCCCCTGTCAGTAGATATACGAGACGGCACTCCAAAACGGGAAATCCAGGTGGAAAGGAAAGTGGAGGCAATGGTCTCAGCTGTGGTGTCCCTGATAGGTGTTGCCTCAGGCCATCGGGTATACCGATCGACGATGGTTAGCAGGTACCGGAAACCGTCGGATGGAGGCAGGGGGCCGACAATGTCCATATGAAGAGAGTCGAAACGGGCGTCTGGCAGGGCAAACTTGCTGAGCGGGGTGATGGTATGCCGCTGTATTTTGCATCGCTGGCATGGAAGGCAGGCTCGGACCCATAAACGGATGTCTGCGTTCATTGAAGGCCAGACATAACGTTCCGCTATGAGCTTCTGAGACGCTCTGGCGCCAGGATGAGAGAGGTCGTGAAGGGCGGCAAAAACTGCGCGGCGGAGCTCTGATGGGACGAACGGTCTGGAACGGCCGGTAGAAGTGTCGCAGCAGAGGCTTAAACCCGTGCCTGGCAGGGGAAAATCTTCAAACTGGAGAGAGGTTGAATGGTTGGTGTGGAGCAGAGGAAGTTCTTTGTCTGCATTCTGCGCGACAGCTAGAGCTTCGGGAGAAATGGATGTTGACGGAGCAGACAGGGGAGCGATGCGGCTGAGGGCATCTGCGGGGCAGTTCTTGCGACCGGGCACGTATTGTATATCTGTGCAGAACTCTGCCAGGAAAGACAGATGCCGAATCTCGCGGGGAGAATAACGGCTACTGGCCGACCGGAAAGCGTAGATGAGCGGTTTGTGATCCGTCAGGATAGTGAAGTTGCGGCCTTCCAGGAAGTGTCGAAAGTGCCGGACTGCAAGATAGGCGGCTAACAGCTCCCGTCCGAATGTACTGTATTTCTGCTCAGTGGGCTTGAGAGCCTTGCTGAAGAAGGAGATTGGGTTCCAGACACCGCTGAGCTCCTGTTGCAGAGCTGCCCCAACCGCTTCGACAGACGCGTCTACCATAAGCGTAGTTGGAGCGCCATGTTTGGGATGGGAAAGGAGCGTCTGCGCAGAAAGGGCGGTCTTGATTTGGGAAAATGCATCCTGAGCCTCTGCGTTCCAAGGAAGAGGGTTGGCGCGGGTCTCCCGCTGGCTGAGGAGCGATTCCAGGGGACGGAGGATGGTGGCACAATGCGGAATGAATCGCCGGTAGAAATTCACCAGGCCGAGAAACCTGCGCAGCTGCCGGATGGATTGGGGCTGGGGATAACTGTTAATGGCGGCGACCTTGTTGGCTAGAGGGGCGATTCCGGTGCGAGAGACCAGGTGGCCGAGGAATTCAGTTGACTCAACGCCAAACTCGCACTTCTGAATGTTTACGACAATGCCATGGGCGTCCAGGCGAGTGAAGAGTTGGCGGAGATGGTCTGCGTGCTCCTCGGGGGTCGAGCTTGCGACAAGAATGTCGTCAATGTAAGCAAAGACGAAAGGAAGGCCTCTTGTGACGGAATCGATAAATCGCTGAAACGTCTGCGCCGCGTTGCGTAATCCGAAAGGCATCCTTTGGAATTCAAAAAGGCCGAATGGGGTGGTAATCGCTGTCTTTTTGACGTCTTCGGGTGCGACGGGAATTTGATGATAGGCCTTCATTAAGTCGATTTTGCTGAACAGTGTGGCGCCGTGCAGATTGACCGTAAAATCCTGCAACCGTGGTAGAGGGTAGCGGTCGGGAACTGTGGCGATGTTAAGTGCCCGATAATCGCCACATGGGCGCCAATCTCCGGTTTTCTTTGGCACCATGTGCAATGGAGATGACCAATCACTCGAAGAGGGCCGTGCGACACCGATGGCGAGCATGTGCTCAAACTCGGTGCGTGCGATTTTGAGTTTCTCGGGCGCTAGCCGTCGTGGTCGTGCGAATACGGGTGGTCCAGTAGTGGAGATATGATGGACCACATCATGAGCGACAGGCCTTGACCAATTCGGCGGCTGAGTAAGGGAAGGGAACTCCCTCAGGATGGAGGCATAAGGCGACGTCATGGCAGGAAAGGTAGAAGTGGAGGCCACGACGGGAGACGACGGGGCGCTCTTGACAAAGACTGAAAGGTTTGTTGTCGAGTCGAGAAGTCTCTTGTGTAGAACGTTGACCGTGAGACCGAAGTGTTGCAAGAAATCTGCACCCAGAATCGCTTGACCGACGCCGGCAACTAAGAACAGCCAAGAGAAGCTTCGGTGCAGTCCGAGATTGAGGCGGAGGATCTGCTGTCGGAAGACTGGAATGGTGGTGCTGTTGACTGCGGTGAGATGAAACAGGGCCGGGCGGCGCCTATCAGATGGGGAAGCAGGCAGCACACTGACCTCGGCACCGGTATCGACCAAGAAACGCATCTTGGTCACACGGTCAGTAACGTAGAACAGGCGACTGATGGGAGACGCCGGGAGACTGCTGGTCGCCGTCAGTGCTCCCCTGCCGGGTTTCCCGACCAGCCGCAAGGCCGAGTGCACTTCTCCGCACGAGCTCCGAAACGATGGTGGTACCAACACCAAGGAACTGAGGAATTTTCGGTGCTCGGAGAAGACGAGCGGCGGCGGGTGCGAGAGGTCCGTCCTCGGAAGCGGCGGCGGTGCAGGGAATGTTGGTGGCGGGTTGTACGATCAGCAGAAAGAGCGTCGATGCACTCGCGGAGGTGGGAAATGTCGGCTGACAAGGAATCAAGGCGCGCGTGCACGGGGTCGTGGCGAGAACGGTCAGCATCGCAGCGGGGTGCCGAAGAGTCGAATGGGGGCTGCGAGAGTGACGCGACGCCTGGGCCGACCACTTCCATGATTTTGTCGGCTTGCTGAGCAAGATCGTGAATGGGGAGACTTGACGCTGCGGCCAGAATCATCTGGGCTTGCGGGGGAAGGCGTTGCAAAAACAGCTCCCGCAGCAAATGGGCGTCGAATGCCGGGGCACGATCGCCGAGCAAAGACTCCATGGACCGTAGCAGCTGGGACGGTCGGCGGTCACCGAGCTCCTTCGCGTTGAGCAATTGCTGGAGCCGCTTACGCTCAGTGAGAGAGGTACGATCTAGGATGGCAGTCTTCAGGTTGGTGAACGGATTCTCGTGCGGCGGGGCTTGGAGCACGTCGGCAACCTCAATAGCAATTTCTGGCGGTAGCGCTGCAACAATGTGCCGGTACTTGGTGAGCTCTGAGGAAATGCCGGAGAGCTGAAATTGCGTCTCAGCTTGGATGAACCATATGCTGGGGTTCTTGTGCCAGAAGGGAGGCAAACGGACAGCGACGTAGCTCATCGTGGTAGGGTGCTGGCCAGATGCGGTGCTGGCCCCTGCGTCACCAAGCATGTTGAGGCTGACGGCGGCAGTTCGTGGTTCGGGTCACCAGTGTGGGAAACGTAGGTGAAGTAATCCCAAAACGGTAGCGGAGAATGCTGTTTATTGCGTGGCCGTCAGAGCCAGACTGATTAGTCTCATGGCGGCCAAAACCGTCGAAGAATTTCAAAGCTCGCGCCTTGCGATGTGCTGCTGGTGGCGCATCAACTTCGTCTTCTGCTGCGTGTCGCTACAGTCACATGTACGTACACGGTCGCACACATGTAGCTTGTGGGATTGTAACGTGCAGTTAATGTCAGTGCAAAGGGGGCTACTTCCATAGGTTGTTCGCCTGCTTGACAACGTTGGATTGAATTTTGCATTGAAGATATATATATATATAGATACTCATTGAACGATGCGACAGCACCAGAGGACACGTGTTTCGCCGTGTTTGCGGCTCGTCGGCCCTGGGTAGCAGCGCATCGTTCGGGATTGGCAACCCAGGGGGCACTCAGCGAGCGATATATACCTGGGAGGGTGACTGAGCACTCCCCAATGCCACAGTGCAAGCCAGTGAATTATAACGAGGGGGGAAAAGCCATGAAAAAAATAAGTAAATGATGCTAGACATGTTTGAAATTCAAACTTACAGATTAAAATGGCTTCTATGGCTGCACGTAGAGAAACAGA
Source organism: Ornithodoros turicata (assembly GCF_037126465.1). Lineage (NCBI taxonomy): Eukaryota > Metazoa > Arthropoda > Arachnida > Ixodida > Argasidae > Ornithodoros > Ornithodoros turicata. Next base: position 66,729,658 of record NC_088201.1, on the reverse strand, counting down.
TACTCATTGAACGATGCGACAGCACCAGAGGACACGTGTTTCGCCGTGTTTGCGGCTCGTCGGCCCTGGGTAGCAGCGCATCGTTCGGGATTGGCAACCCAGGGGGCACTCAGCGAGCGATATATACCTGGGAGGGTGACTGAGCACTCCCCAATGCCACAGTGCAAGCCAGTGAATTATAAAGAGGGGGGAAAAGCCATGAAAAAAATAAGTAAATGATGCTAGACATGTTTGAAATTCAAACTTACAGATTAAAATGGCTTCTATGGCTGCACGTAGAGAAACAGATACTCATTGAACGATGCGACAGCACCAGAGGACACGTGTTTCGCCGTGTTTGCGGCTCGTCGGCCCTGGGTAGCTGCGCACCGTTCGGGATTGGCAACCCAGGGGGCACTCAGCGAGCGATATATACCTGGGAGGGTGACTGAGCACTCCCCAATGCCACAGTGCAAGCCAGTGAATTATAACGAGGGGGGAAAAGCCATGAAAAAAATAAGTAAATGATGCTAGACATGTTTGAAATTCAAACTTACAGATTAAAATGGCTTCTATGGCTGCACGTAGAGAAACAGATACTCATTGAACGATGCGACAGCACCAGAGGACACGTGTTTCGCCGTGTTTGCGGCTCGTCGGCCCTGGGTAGCAGCGCATCGTTCGGGATTGGCAACCCAGGGGGCACTCAGCGAGCGATATATACCTGGGAGGGTGACTGAGCACTCCCCAATGCCACAGTGCAAGCCAGTGAATTATAACGAGGGGGGAAAAGCCATGAAAAAAATAAGTAAATGATGCTAGACATGTTTGAAATTCAAACTTACAGATTAAAATGGCTTCTATGGCTGCACGTAGAGAAACAGATACTCATTGAACGATGCGACAGCACCAGAGGACACGTGTTTCGCCGTGTTTGCGGCTCGTCGGCCCTGGGTAGCAGCGCATCGTTCGGGATTGGCAACCCAGGGGGCACTCAGCGAGCGATATATACCTGGGAGGGTGACTGAGCACTCCCCAATGCCACAGTGCAAGCCAGTGAATTATAAAGAGGGGGGAAAAGCCATGAAAAAAATAAGTAAATGATGCTAGACATGTTTGAAATTCAAACTTACAGATTAAAATGGCTTCTATGGCTGCACGTAGAGAAACAGATACTCATTGAACGATGCGACAGCACCAGAGGACACGTGTTTCGCCGTGTTTGCGGCTCGTCGGCCCTGGGTAGCTGCGCACCGTTCGGGATTGGCAAACCAGGGGTCACTCAGCGAGCGATATACACCTGGGAGGGTGACTGAGCACTCCCCAATGCCACAGTGCAAGCCAGTGAATTATAAAGAGGGGGGGAAAGCCATGAAAAAAATAAGTAAATGATGCTAGACGTGTTTGAAATTCAAACTTACAGATTAAAATGGCTTCTATGGCTGCACGTAGAGAAACAGATACTCATTGAACGATGCGACAGCACCAGAGGACACGTGTTTCGCCGTGTTTGCGGCTCGTCGGCCCTGGGTAGCTGCGCATCGTTCGGGATTGGCAAACCAGGGGTCACTCAGCGAGCGATTTACACCTTTCACCCTTTCAGCCGTTTCACGTGTGTAATTAATATAACTGTGAAGTAATATGTTCGGGTGCGCCATCCATTATCATTGTCTGTTTTACTCTATTTGCAGGCGATCTGGACAACGACAGGGAGACAGAACGCCAGATGAAACCTTTGGCGACTGTATGCTTTGTGCAGACGGTATGTCATATGTATCTACACTACACTACATGGGTTTCCTGCCATCGTCTTTTCTGGAACAATATTTCTTGCAGGTTGAGCGTGTATGACGCAGCGGCCTCCCGCAAGAGAGACGCAAGAATCGTGTTCAATGTGGTGGATACACTTGCTTGTCATGACAAGGTTTACAAGTGCTTCTGCGGAAGAAAGACAAGTTGGACCGGAAACGAGGACATATGTGTTCTCTTTTTCGTTGTCGTTCACCGTTCGATCATTACCAATTTTGTGCCCCCATGAATTCAACCCTCAGGTGTGGTGATGATAAATGGATATGCTTTCAAAGGTACGTACTCGTGTGTGGTGAATAAAGTGATTTGTTGCTGCTATCTGCTGTTTTGTGTGGGTTCTCACCTACCGCAGACATGAGGGGCTTTCTTTCCCTGTATACAGTTCATATAGAATTTATGCATACAATATGTATACACAGAGGCGGAGAGTTTTCATTTTCCCGGAGGGGGCAAGGGCGCACCGCGAAGTAAGTACTCTGGCGGGGGGGGGGGGGGGGGATATGTTTATTAAGAAAAAAAAAAGAAAGGAAAGGTAAGCCAGATGGCTTGTTATTCCAAAAAAAAGTGAAAGGGAGAAGTAAAAAAAGGCAAAGAAAATAAGAAAACAGAAAAACGAAAGAAAAGGAAAAGAAAAATGAAGAACACAAAACTAAAGCTGAAGAATCACACACTCTGGCGGGATCCTATGATGTATGCAGAACTGGTATAGAAATAACAGGAAGGAAGAACAGAAAAAAAACACAAAAGAAAAAACAGAGAGAACGTAAACAGTGAAGATGTGCACAACTGAAGGCATTACGCCTTTGAAAACCGAGTGCAAAAGGAGCAAAATGCATTGAATCCTCGGTGTTTGACCCGAAATGCGCGCAATATAATGGATATGGTCAATGAAATGGAGCAGCGGGAGTTGTCAGTCTCTTAGCGGGACTTCCCGGGGGAGGCGGCGCCCCCCTAGTTCATGCTCCGGGGGGGCAAGGGCCCCCGCGCTCCCCCCCCCCCCCCCCCCCCCTCCGTAGTCGGCGCCTATGTGTATACATTTTACTGTATACAACCAGTTTCGAAGTTGGGGATAACACGTATATAGTTTCTAAACAATATGCTTTCGAGTTTGTATACATTTTGGCTACCTAATTTGTAACGACTCCCGCGCCCATTTCTTAGAGGAGACATATAAAAACTAGATAGGAGCTGTATACATAGTTTATCTACCTTTAACACACCCAACCAAGGATTTTGTATACAGTCCGCATACACTCTGAAAATTTTCTTCATAAGGGATTGCTCTGAAATTCCAGTTTCCAGGTTCGTTTCGGAACAGCAGTAGTGCTTCCTATTGTATATAATCATAAGGAAACTAATCGGCAAAAATGTGAGAAGTCTAGCACTCGCAAGTGGATAAAATAAGTATTTAAACAGATTGAAACATTTATTTTACTGAAAAACAAGCTTTCGGACGGACTCAGTCCGAAAGCTTGTTTTTGTTGTAAAATAAATGTTTCAATCTCTTTAAATACTTATTGTATATAATCATACTTCTGTTCAGGCATTGATAATACGTTCAATACGAATGTGTGATTATTGTGTGATGTGGTGTATGATACCCTATTTCGCAGTCAAACACGACTAATTTACCTTTAACTACCAATTAGCTTAGCTTAGTATGTGCACTTTCATACCAGTGGAGTGAAGTTTTCCAGTGGCCCGTTTGTGAAATTTTCTGTTTATTAAGTGAGCATCTTTAGAGAGCAGACGGGGAGTGTTCTGCACCTGCAGGCTTGTGTTAGTTATTTCGGTATAATTGGTAGCGCCCCTTCGCAGATTCGTATGCGGTGGTCTTCTTCCTTTTCATTTTGGAACTAGGACTGTTGCTGATGCATGGAGCGAAGCCTATGTGGTTCCCGTCCCGCGTATGAAAAATGTCTTTTTACCGTACTTTGAGTTATGTATGGTTTAGCCTTCTGATTAAATGTGTGCAACTAAGGAACGTCCTCATTGAAATCAGAACAGTAAAAATATATACTACTACTTCTGTGATACTTCTATATACTACTAACTGGGAAAACAAATGAGTGCGAGGCGTCGTTTCAGTTAACTCTTCAGGGCTTCCGACACGGGCAGCGTGACCAGCTATATAAATCCCTCGTAAACTCTGTACATGTATGTACTGTGTTCCGTTAGCTCCTTCCTTCTGCCTACATTCCTGTACAAGATGTCGGGGGAATTCGCTCCAGTACTATACACATACGTATGTGGTCCGCAATAGCCGATATTTGTGTCAGTACTGAGTAGCTACCAGAGGCACAGTTTCGCTTAGAGCCCGCGAGTTAAAACTCACAACCACGTTTATACATTATCTTTTTTTCCCTACCACTCGTATACCAGTCTACTGAAAGTCGGCAGTCTGTCTGTCTGTTTGTTTGTTTTTCTGTTTTCTTATAGTCCCGACAAGTTCGCCGTATGCTGGTGAATCGCGTACGTACCAAAATGAGGTAGTGTCTTCCTCTGCAAGTGTACGACATTAAAGAATGGCAGTTGATGAAATGGTGTGTTCATCATTTTGTGTCCTTGTTTGTTGCACTGCATGTCTCGTTGCCTTAGCTATTACTCCTACGTTACTGTTTGGTTCTCTAATTTGAACCATGTTCCTGAGATAACCCACAGAGAGCCCGTAACAGCACTGCTAAGACTACTCAAGTATGTACGATTCAGCAAGCAGAAGTAATGGCATTCGTTCAAGTTGTAGTCGACATGAAAACCACGTGGTTACGGGAAGCTTCAAGCTTCCTCCCACCGCTTGACGTGGCTTTTTTCGATGACGAACATCCGAAGGGCGCCCCACGGGTCATTGCGATGTCGGATAATTTCCGCGCTACGATCTACCAAGAATGAATTAAGTTACCAGTTCTGTCCTGGTCCATCATTCAACTACAGTTCACCATATTTCAACTGTACTGGTCACACGCACCCGGCTGTGTGGAATCCGTATTGACGGAATGCCCCTTCAAGACATAGGGCAGTGTAGTTACCACCCAGAAAATAAGTGTCAAAAATGACGAACCCTTTCTTAGACACTTCTCATTCGACCGAGGTGGTGACCACGAGCTACGTAGAGAGACAGATGTCGCTTTGGAAGATTTGATCCCTCACGGATAATTTTGTCGTCCGTTTCTACACATTGTCCCATATTTCTCCAGGGGTGAACGGCGAATTAAAAAATGAAAGATAAAAACGATGTGAAGACCAGGAAGGAATAGCCACAAAAATAAATGGAACGGTTAGAAACATTAATATAGTTTAATTTGACAAGCCTTCGGACGGATTCCGTCCGAAAGCTTATCAAGTTAAACTATATTCATGCTTGTAACCTTCCATTTATTTTTCGTGGCTATTTCCCCAGGCAAAGCTATGTAACCCTGAACACCCCATGGGTGGTTTTCAAGTTGGGAGTTGGCGCTACGCATGCTGGGACCAGAGGCGGATCCGGGATATTTCTGAGGGGGGTCATGCCTTGGATAGCATGCTAGTACACTGTCAATGGCAAGAAACTCTATGTAGCGACAGAAATTGAGGGGGTCAGGACATCCAGAACACCCCTCTAGAACCGCCCCTCGCTGGGACTTCGAACTTCCGTTTGGCGCGCGCTTTGAAATCGCGAACTTTTGCTGTGCGAAATGTTCCGTAACGAATTCTACTTCGTGGTGCCACTGGCGCTTGTCATCGACAAACGTTTGGTGTGACTTGCGCGCACTTGATCGATTTTCAGTCGCGAGAAATATTCTGAATAGAACTTTCAAATGTGCCAAGTCAGCGTAACTTTTTTTATTTCGTTAGTTTGTTGTTGGCTTTTGTTTTTACTTGTCCGGAACAGAAAGGGCTTTTCGTTTTCTCAACCAATTTGAACACAAAACACATTACCCCACTACAATAAAAATAGCCGGGGTAAATTTTCTTTGCGCAAAATCTCGACCACGTTAATTACTCCGTCACGTAATGAAGCATACAGTGGAAAGAAACGATGAGTCTCCCCTTCAGTTCCTTCTTCCATGCTTCCGCTGATAGCGGCAACAAAGTTGAAACGACGGAGCTATCTGAAGCAACAGTGAGGAGGTTACAAGAAAAGCCGTGTCACCGGGTGCTTCGTCTTTTCGACATTTTTTTTTTCTTTTTGCGTTTAGATAACTTGACGGAGGACTAACCGGCCCCCAATTTCCGTGAATCGTACAACAGTTTTTCGTTTCCTTTTTACCATTACCCAGTAGCGCGGGTGTTTTGTGATGCCATGGGATCAGGCCTCGAGTCATGCTGTTTCTGTATGTACTCAGTTTGGAAGAAATACTGATTCGATTCAAAATTGAACATATAATTCCGTATTCGATTCGGAACACAGTTAAGCGCCTCGAGATCCGAAATATTCTAATGTTCGCGCAGCCCAAATATATTTGACAATGTATGATTTGACCTTAAGTCCTTCAAGGATGTATTGCTCTGCATTTCACTCTTCACCGGGGCGCTTTCTTGTTCTTCATTCTATCACGCTCGTGCCAGTGAGCGGGTCGCGCACACACTGATTTTGATAGGCACTGACGTAGACCCAACTTCAGTTGCCGGGAAAGGGAAACATTTTTCTTGAACCTCGGAAGTTCAAAACTCCTCCGCGCGACGTCATCTTTTGAACTTAGTTCTGCTTTGACGAGTCTAGCACCCCTGGTGAGAACACAGCATTTCGTGACAAGTGCCTACACCCCTTAGGTCAGTTTTCTCTTACGACGATGACAGTTTTCCAAGGTTTCCCGATCACTGGGTACGCGATACATTTGATGTCATTTTTTTACAGCATTAGTGCAGCTTAGCGCTGAACATCCGCCCATTTTTTTTTTACGTTGAAAACAGGCTGACCCCTATGCGACTTCAGCAGAACTTCAGACCGGAAGCGTAAATCCATGTGACATTGCAACTTCCCTTACGTCGTTTTGACAGGAAATTGTAATCCACCCATTGCGAAGGCTTCCAGCACAACAAACACAAAGACACGAAGCAACCTTATCTTCAAGATTTCGAAAGAGCGTTCATCACATGCATCACTGGTAAACAAAGCTTCTTGCGTTGGCGGTTCTCGTCCCCGATACCGTGTTGAACAATGAGGTGAAGACACTCCAGACCCCTCCCCCTGCGCATGAAGTATTACAGATAATATTATTTCGTACAGATAACTGCGAGCGGAACGCCAAGACTCATTTCAGAACAGTGAGGAAAGGTTCAGTTCAGTTTCTATACGGCAACCACGGGATTACGGCAGAGCAGTCAGAAGTATGCGCGTGCTCTGCTGCAGTGTGCTTGGCTTGGCCTGTCTTGCGCTTCTGTGTGACGCAAAAGGATCAGTTGATACCTCAGATGACGATCATAGCTATTCTCCACGACTGACCACGGTAGTAAGTGCTTTTTAGGTGTTGTTTCGCAGCTCTGATAGCCTTGGGGATTCCCCACTCCAATTCTGATAGGACAATTGCTATCTTGAATGTATATGGTCCGCCTACGCTTTCTGAAATATATTTTATAAACAAATTGTATAACCTTAAAGTGTATTAGCCTCTCAATTATTAGTCTCTCAAGAGACAACTGTAAATAACACTTCCTGGAAGAGAATGAGACTACCTATTGTTCCATTGTGTTGAAGTTTTGATTTAAGTGTGGACACTCCAAGTAATCGGAAAGAATTAGCTAGACGGCCCAACATTGTATATTGTTGTATATTGTCTACAACCAGATATAAAACTACAACATTGTTTTAAAGGTCATCGTACAACAAAAGCTAATTCAAGTGTAGCTTGAGCGTTGAGTATATTATCACTATAACGCTTCGGATTAAAGCTGCAGAACAGTGCTGTCTTTTCGATGGAGACCTGTATTTCTTGATTAAGGCGCATATAGAAATTTCATTCAAATAAACTAAAAAAGAAAAACCTCAGCCGATGAAAAAAAAAGAGTTGCTTCGTCTATCTAGTCAACAGCTTATCCAGTGGGACAGCTTGGAGCTGTCAGCTGAATTTGAGATTATAGTTGTATTCGACTGTGATTAACATGTAGATGAAAAAAAAAAACCCGTCCTACAGAGAGTCTTAACTTGTGAGGGTGAAACAACCCAAGCAGCACGATGTACTGAAAGTCGAGTGCAATAGGGGTGGACGGGTAGGTGGAAGGCCTTGAACAGACTCGTGAAACTGAAGAACATTGATAAGACACATATCGTCCACCCCTATTGCACTCGACTTTCAGTACATTGTGCTGCTTGGGAAAATACCAACGGCAAGTACACATCCGGTTTGGATTTCACGGTGACGTAAACTTTAGCTGCGTCACCCAACACTTCCTAGATAGTAGAGTGCTTGCGCGCTCTCCAGTTCACGGAAGCCTGCGTGAGCTGCCGTCGAGCTTTTCTCTTGTTCGCTCTTTCATTGACGTCATGGCGGCATCCACAGCAGGCCTTCCTGTGTGACGCTATGTCACGTGGGGCGGACGCCTTTTGCTATCTAGGAGATGATTGCCTCACCTTGGCTGCTTTCTCAAGAGACCGATAGAAGCGGCGGTTTCGAGATGTGATATGATAAAACGTAGTCCCCAAGCTTTGTCTCGAATCTGGATCTGATTGCTTGGCGTAACGAAAACCGGAAGGTGCTCACAGTGACATCCACGCAAGCGAAAGGGCTAGCAATAAAATACTTAATAACTTGGATGCGAATGCTGTGGAAATAACTCTGAGCATCATAAGGAAGCATGTGACCTTTTTCATTTTATTTTATTTATTTTTTTTCGCGTTAGCCTCCGTCGCTAGAAGTGTAGTTCACTGATTTCATGGCTGGTGCTCCGATCCTCGGCCGTGGGCGCCACCAGATTAGCGGCATGGTGAAAGACTGTGCCCTAGCTACACCGTGAGGCACAAACATAGAGGGTTCTCATGAAGACAAAGCTAACCAATCGGTTGGCTGGTGCTAACACGAGACTTCTAGCAAGCTGATGCTCCGCGAGTGATCCGATACCTGGTAGCAGCGTGTTTATAGTTACGTTATGCGGTTCAACGCTAGTTCGAAGACAGACGTGTTGGATTCTACCGACAGAGTGCATGAATATCGCTTCAATATGACTACTGATACTTAAGAAAAAAAGATTGTAGAGGGTGTTCGTCAAATGCTTCCTTCGCGCCACAGGGGTTCCGTTTCTTAATTTAGGCTCCAAATGTTTATGGACATTTGGCTTTTTCTTATCCGTTCAACATTTCAGGCAGCAGAACCATGGTCACCTAGAGCTCCACATGCAGCTACAGCCGGGACAACAATCAGCCAAGTGCTTGACACGGCAACGACAAAGAAGACCGCCAAAGGTTCCTCGCATAGGGAAGTTAGAAGAGGATATACCAGAGAAAATGGTGTCAAGCAACAAGTTCAAACGCTTCCTTCCACGGCCAAGCCTCCTTTAATTAAATCGAAGTTCCTGAGCGCTATGTTGAAGCACGTTTTCAACCTCGAGAACGATGTGCGTGCATTACGTTCGGAAACTGCTCAGGGGCTAAAGAGAATAGAAGAAGCGGTGTCCGCAGTCAACGCTAAGATGGGTGAAGAACCTTGGCCAAAAGCACTGGCCAAAATGACGCGCCAAACTTTCACTCAATACTGGAACATCAACAACTTCCGCGGACATATATCTCGTGCCGTTGCCAACACTACTACGATCAAGAGTGACAAATTCATCATCGGTGGTTACACAGCCAAGCTGCGGGCGTCTCTGGAGAACGTCGCAGGAGAGATGTCGCTCGGGATTTACTTTCACTTGTGTCCAGGGCCAGACGATTCTCTTTTGCGATGGCCATTCATTTCGCCGTTTGTTTTGTCGTTAGTTCACCCCAAGTTTCCACGAAAAAATGTACTGCACGTTGCAATACCCCAGAGCTTTGCGGAGGGAGATAGTGCTTTCTACAAGAGACCCAAAGGCACCTGTGGTGCGGGTTACGGAATACGGCAGTTTCGGACACTAAAAGCAACAGAGCGTGACGGGTTCGTTTTCGACAACGCTATTACAGTGTCTGTGACATTGTATCGACTTGCAGGTACGCGTACCGTTTACTAGAGTCGCTTCGATGCTCTAGAATGCCTCTAATTTGCATCGCAGCGGAACGGTTAGTTTCTTCCGTAACGAAACGTGTGGAGCTGGTTGGAGTATAGATTTACACGTAAGGTGAGTCAGCCTATTTGTCTAGGGACATGCTGCACGTGCCGCAGGGTGGGACTGCGGATTATTTCGACCACGTGGGGTTCTTTTGACGTACGCCGGAAATCTCCGGAACACGGTGCTGGAAGCAATGTTTATATCCTCCAGATTGTTACCGTAACACTTCAAAAACAAGGGACAGAAAACAGCTAATTGCGACAACTTAGGTGTGTCCTGTCTTAGTTCTTTTCTGTCCCTCGTTTTTCTACTGTTACGGTCGCCAGCAGTCATTTCCTTCCGTTTCACGAAAATAATTCGTCTTCCACTCGTTATAATTCATTTAGTTAAGCCTCTGTTTTCTCAATGGTTAATCTTCCCGGAAAAAATTGTTGACAGATTGACATTCTGAATAACGAAGGGGAACTATGCGGTCTGAAGATAGCGAGCCGTTCATACAGCGAGGAAATTCGTAAACCAAGTGTTCAAAAATCAAGGGAAATTTATAACTTCTTGGGACGAGCTGTGTTTCTGGGAACTCTGACAGCATTCTTAGCCCTTCAAATGTACACAAACCCACGTCAAAACGAGGAAATAAACATGCCAACTTGTGCCTCGCAACTCGCCAATATGACTGGATTGCAATACATGTGCTCATCGTTCGCTTGGAGGCTCGTTGAAAGCGTGCCTTATGTTTATGTTCGATTAAATGCGACCATACCACGATGCACTGGGCTCATATTTCAGTGATATTCGGCAAAACGTCTAGATTGCTCGGCAATAACATGCCACCAAATCAATGCTATATACATTCGGGGTCTTATACATCTTTTTCTTTCTTTTCCTTTTTTTCGTGTTATCGCCGCGAAGCAACTGTGGGTATGAGCGGCGTACAGACGTGGACAGAACAAGAGAGGACACCAGGAAGGAGACGGGAGACAGGGTGATTAGTATGCGTCCTGGGCCGACTTCAGGGGGAACTGTACCGACTTTCGTCTATAAAGTCTTCGGAAAACCCCAGACAGCACAGCCGGCGGTAGGATTCGAACCCACCATCTCCCAGTCTTCAGCACGACCTTGGCTACCCCCAACGAGCGGACGCCTTAGCGCACTCGGCCATGCCGCTAGTCTTATACGTCTGTTGGAGAAAAAACACTGTTTCGTTTTCTTCTTCTCGTGTTATTCTAACGTGCCTGGTACATATTCCTAACGTTGCTTCTTTTTTGTCTATGTATATATGTTTACGGGCCGTTTGTCACGGGGGACTGACACCCGTTAACGAAACTGTCGCTGTCCTCCCATTTCTGTGCCGCTCCCACGCGTGGTGTCGGGTTACCGCTCCTGTTGGTGTGCTCGGCTCCTTCCCTTTTTCCTTGAACTTGAAAGCCAGTTGCAATAAAGAAATTATTCTGGGCATGGATAGGCATGGGCATAAATAGGGCATGGAGTACTACCTGTGAAAGACAGATTCTATTTATGGGGTAAGTCCAGTAGACGGAACTGCGCGCTTTGTAGTCGCACAGAAACAGTAAAACATGCAATTTTTGAGTGTAAAGGGCCTGCATACCTGTGGTTATGCTTCAAAAAATATTTTGGATTAAGTAGTCTTACGTTTGAACAAGCTGTGGGGATCCATATCGGGCAAGTAGTTAAGAAGCAGCAGAGCTTCTATCTATTGGTCGCCGCAGAAATTGTCTATCAAGTGTGGCTTAATAGGTGTAGGGTTGTTCATGGAGGTGATTGTTGGAGCAAGGCGAAATTTAGAAATATTGTGAGCTATTATGTCCGCATGTGGCTTGGGAGGGAAAGGTTACGTTTGGGGCAGCGAAATTTCTTCAAACAGTGGCAGTGCAAAGGCTTCAGAGTGGTGGACGGGATCATCAAGTTCCACTTGAGCGAGTAAGTATGAATGAAATTATGTTTCCCGAGCATTTGAAAACTTTCCAGGGGAGGGAATTGGTAAGATATGCGGGGCGGTTTAAATGTGAAGCACAGTGGTGTTGGCACTCCTCGAGAGTATACGATGGGATGCTGCACTTCAGTGCGATAGCAATGTGGCAATGTTTTAGAACTTGTCTCAGTTGTTGACTCAAGGATAGAAATAGGCGAGATACGAATAATGGGGTAACAAGCGGGATAAATGGTTAGGGAAAGCTTAGGAAGATGAGTACACAATCTTCTGTGGCTCATCTCATAGAGTCAACAATACACAAGAAATTATTCTGTGCGGACGTTTGTGTGCGTGTGTCCATCTCCTAACGGCATATCCGCGGATGGTATCTCCTTTCCGCCTCTTCCCAGCGCATTTAGCCCTTTAGAGCTCCATTTTTTCTGACACCGAAACCCGGGAAAGAAGGCCCTTTATCGACGAGATACCACCGTGGATTAATCAACGATGGACCGGCTCAAGCGTAATCCGTGCAGCGGTAACAAAGGTCATGGACGAAATCACGCAACTCGCTCAACAGACTATCTCAACTCAAGTTAAAGGTGAGCTGCAACAGAAATTTGATCTTCTTGCCGTGAAAGAGAGCGCCTTAATCGAGCTGAACGCATCCATAGAGGAGTTGACAATAGAAGATGAGGACTTTAACGAGGTGTTGACGGGCTCACAGGCATACGAAGACAAAATTTGTCTCGCAAAATCTGTCGCGAAGCAAGTCCTAAGCAATCCTCCCACCGATGCACCTCTCTCCAGTAATCCGCGAAATCGAAATTCTACTAGTGTGAAACTTCCGAAACTGGAAATCTCGAAATTCGACGGAGATCTGAGAAATTGGGAAAGCTTTTGGGACCAGTTCGACTCCACCATTCACTCTAACGAATCGCTCTCCATGGTGGACAAGTTGAAAGGCTACTTGACAGGAAAAGCAATGACAGTTATCAAGGAACTTTCGCTTTCCGAGGAAAACTACAGTATCGCCATTGATCTTCTTAAAGACCGATTCGGAAAGAAAAGCCTCATCATTGACGAACACATGACAAGATTGCTAAATTTACCAAAAGTATCCGATTCAAGTGAAGTCACTAAATTGCGTGAACTCTACGACGAAGTACGAACTGGCATCAGATGCTTGGAGGCCTTAAGCGTGGCCCACAGCTCATACGGAGTACTACTCTTATCGGTCCTACGCAAAGCTGTACCTGCGGATATCAATCTGGAGTATGAGCGAAAGCACTGTGACAAGGATGATCTTGATTCCTACTTGACGTTCTTAAACCTCGAAGTGACCGGCCGCGAGAGAGGCCAACGCGGGGGAGCCACCAAGCCGAACGTAACGAATATCGGAGACGGTCTCAGTAGGAGGCAACAAAACAACTTCCCATCGGGAGTTACTTTGGCAGTTGGCACAGAACACACAAGATGTGTATTTTGCGAGTCCACGGAACATTCTCTTCAGAGCTGCACTGTACCTCTTTCGCTACAAGAAAAGAAAGAAAAACTCTAATCGGAAAGGCGATGTTTTCGATGCGGAAAGCAGTATCATTGCGCACGGGAATGTAGAAGTGGCGCTCGACTACGGTGGGCTAACTGTAACGGAAGACACTTTACTGTGATGTGCGACCCGACATGGCAGCCACGCTCCGCAACCGTCGCGGCTACCGCCGCATCGCCAACGGTGGTGGCCACCTTGAGAGATTCGAGTCCTAAGTATGGCGCTAATAGTACAGTGCTCCTGCAAACCCTACGTGCGTATGCTGAGAGCAACACTAACCGGAAGCTCACACGCATGCTGATGGACGGCGGTAGTCAACGAACGTTTATTAAGAAGTCCCTGTCGGAGATACTCAGATGTAGACCTGTCGGAGAGGAACTAACCATCCATACTTTTGGCTCTAGATCGACCACCCAGAGAAAATGTCTCAAAGTGGAGGTCTGGTTACGCAGTCAATTTGACCGTAACGAAGTCCGAGTCGAGGCACTCGAAGTTCCAGAAATATGTGCTGACGTCATGCGGGTTCCAGATATCGATACCCTCGCCAAGATGGAACAACATGGTCTTCGTGTGGCTGATGTCCCAGGGACAAACGAGGTGTGCGAGCCTGGAATTGGACTCCTAGTCTGGGCCGACTGCTACTGGAGAATTGTTACTGGACAGACCAAATTTCTCAGCGAGGCACTGGTGGCTGTAAACACCGTGTTTGGATGGACGCTCCAAGGACCGGCACCAACGAGTACCATTACCATTTGCTCGGCAGTTTGCGTCATGAGAACCGTTATTGGCCCCAACGACATCTGCATATTGAACGAATTACGGAAGCTCTGGGAACTTGAGCACTTTGGGACCCATCCAAAGGAAACTGTCTATGACAATGCGAACGACACCGTCCTGCAGGAATTCCAAACGAAAATAAAGCGAAACGAAGACGGAAGGTATGAAGTGGAGCTACCATGGTAGCACGAGTGATCCGTGTTTACCAACAAACAAGCAAAATGCAGCGGGAAGACTTGGCGCACTTACAAGAAGACTCCTCAAAAGCCAGCACGTGATGGCGGAGTACGACGACGCCATCCGGCGATACTTGAACAAGGGACACGCAGAGAAAATCGACATCAAGGTCAACGCTGTTGGGCCCGTCTACTATATACCTCATCGAGCCGTGCTCCGACCCGACAAAGCAAGCACTAAAGTACGCATCGTCTTCGATGCTTCGTCCAGCGATATCGATTGCCCGTCACTCAACGAAGTTGGCCCAAACTTGAATCCGGATATCCTGGCCACACTTCTAAAATTTCGCAAACATAGCGTCGCCCTTACCGCCGACATAGAGAAGGCTTTCCTGCAGATATGCCTTAATGAAAGGGACAAAGATGCCTTCAGGTTCCTTTGGTACTCCACAATGCCGGAAATCGGTAGCCCGCTCCCAGAAATCGAAGTATGGAGAATGACCAGGATACCTTTGGTGCTGCGCCAAGTCCGTTCCTACTCGCCGCGAAGCTTCGTTACCACTTCACTACTATGATCGACACCTACCCCGAAACCTCCCGAAGACTGGCAGACAGCTTCTATGTGGATGACTTCGTCACAAGTGTCAGTTCAAGAAAATATGCGGAACTTGTACGCAGTGAGGCTAATGAGATCTTAGCGGCGGCCGCTATGCATTTAACGAAATGGACAACTAACGACAACGGGCTACAGGGATTATCCGCAACTGAGGCCGAGGATAACGACGAAAGGAAGAAAGTACTTGGCATCGTTTGGAACACTACCAGGGAGAAGAAGTAAGGAAAGCGAACTCAGCTCGGAAACGACGTCCGTAATTCCATGAATCTTTTCTGGCCGCGCCGCGGCGCTCGCGTTCCGTCGGAGACTACTTCTCCGGATTTCCCGTTGACGCAACGCTATGTTTCGCGCTTAAATACTTCGTTATGAAGCACTTCGAAGGGAAGTTTAAAAAAGAAACATGGACCTGAGGCATTAAGAAATGTGCCATTTATTCAGCATTTGGCTATCTTTTTTCATCACGGCCAACTTGAGGGATACGGTGAGAAACCACCTGCGCGCACGATATGGGGGCTATAGTGGCTGTAGCGGGAAGTCGTCTTGCAAAACATTAGATGTATTCGACGTTCTGAAACCTGCTCACACTGTCAGAATTATGTTGTGGCTAAGTTTTTCAAGACACGAGAAGGATGTTCCACACTGGATTTTGCTGCGTATAGATTTTCGGCGGTGCAGAAATCGGCGAGTGTGTAAAGCATACGGAAAATAAATTTTGCTGTCCAGTTCAAGAAACGGTTGTCATGGTTATTATTACGAGGCAACTGAGTTTTGAATCACTAATGTTCTCTACAGAGGGGAGGAGATTTTTTTTTTTTTTTTTTCCTATGCCGTCTACCTTAGTTTTTGAATTTCGACTTTGTTGCTTGACCAGTAACTCGTTTTCAAAGTTCCACTTTAAACGCCCGTGTGGACCGTTAGGAATTCACTTTCACATTGCTTGTTGCTGTAAGCGTACAAAACTGGCGTTTATTACGTAAGGCAGATGATACACGTCTGAGGCTGCTGCTGGCCTCGTCCTTTTTCGCGCCTGACCGAGTCGCTTTTAACCACACACCACGCCGTTGTTACAGTCAACGGTACTCACGTCCATCTTGCACACACCAATGTTCTGCTCGTTTTTTCAGTCACACCATGTGCAGGGTCCACTCCACTCTCTCCAAGGGTCCTCTCTTTCTTCTTCGTGCGTAGCACTCTCTACCTTTTTTCCGACCGTCGCCCCTCGCTCTCGGCTCCGATTCTCGGCTCCTCTCATCAGCCTGCGCGTGGACCCGGGTCGCCATCTGTTTACAGTCGAACACAATTTTTGGCTTACATATCTCTCTCCCACGTTTTAACGTTGCAGTCCCAGTCAGGGTGTCGAACCGAAACGTTTTTCGTTCCGGTTTTCGTTCCGGTTACATCATAAACGATCCGGTACCGGTTCTGCTCCGGAGCAAAAAAATAACGGTTCATACCGGTTTTTTAACCGGTTCCGCTTCTGCTGGGAATATTCATCCCCACAAAAAATATCAATGTTACAAAATGTAAACCCGTTTATTCAGCATACATGGTATTTAATATTAATAGACAGCTGTGAAATTGGTAGCTCGTGGTTCCTGTAGGTTACTGTCTGTTCAAATGGGCATTCTCATTTCTTGAAGCGCATGCTACAAACTGACTTGTTTGTCGTGATGTCATACGTAAAGTACTTTCTTGCTGGGTTGGAGCGATTGCGTCCCATCCCAATATCTGTTGCTACTGTCTAGCCAGCAAGCACCACCGCACGAGTACGACGCAAATCGAGGAACACCTTCACTCACAAACGCGCTCGACGGCTCCGTTTTATTTTCTTCGTGTCCTGTCCACAAAAGAGTTGCCACTTTGCACGGGCTTGCCCTCGCGTATACGTAAATGTATTCAAGTTAGCTGCTCTCAAACAAGGGACGCGTTGCGCGACATTACCGATAAAGAAGCTGTTATGCAGCCCCCTTGGGTCGCTGTTTAGTTGAGGAGAGTTTGGGGGAGGAGAGTTTTGGGGGATCAAATTAAAACGAACATTACGGCACATTCCTAGAGAGTCACATGTACGTCGAAGTCTGTGTGCGTGCGGGAACGATAAACCATTACAAAGGGAGCCTAAGGGTCATACTATACCGACATACATTCCACCGTAACCGTAACCCTCGTATAGTATCCATGACATGACTTCAGAGCACACGACGTCTCATTCGCCTATCCGTAATCCGAACCGGCGAAGTATTTTCTTGGACCGAAAACCGTTAAATATATTTTTCGGTTTCCCTCCTGAGCGAAAAAAAAATGTATACGGTTTCGATTCCGTTCCGGTTCGCACCAAAATAGCGTTTTTCTTCGGTTTTCGGTTCGCTCTCACACCCTGGTCCCAGTAACGTTGCAGTTGAACACCCAGGACGTAGTCTACAAACCGCCTGGGCATCTGCCCAAAATTGGACCGTTGTGAATGTCTCACGGGGGAAGCGTGCCCAACTCCAGGAGGAGCGGCCTGCTCCGACGAGACGATCCGCATCTCTCTTGTTTCCGGGGAAACCGACCCCGAAGGAAGAATTCCCCACCAGCCTTCGTCAGGACTCGCTGCTTCGGGTGTAGGAAGGCCTCTGACTTCCGTCTGTGGCAGCTTCGTTACAGAGGTGCAGGGCCACAACATGTTCCGGTGTACTCTACGCAGGGATCCTTGTCCACCCTCTCGCTGCACCTCGAAGACAGGTACCCTCGGGTTTGGTTGTCGCACCACCTCATACGGAATGGGCTCCCATCTGAACTGCAAATTCCCACCCCTGCGACCAGCATGGTTGCGTACAATCACTCTATCTCCCACCTGCAAAGGCAGTTCTCTCAGCCGCTTATTAGCTGTCAGCTCACGGGGGCCCAATCTTTGGGCTACCAGGTCATAGACTTGTTGAACCCTTTTCCGATGACCTTCCATCGAAGTCCTAGGTGTCCATCCCCCCCCCCCCCCCTCATTTACCTCGGGCATCATCATGCTCAGAGGGTCACCCTCCATTTCTTCCAAACATCAGCAGGAAAGGCGAGTAGCCCGTGGTCGAGTGTACGGTGTTGTTGTACACCCACATCATCTCTGCGATGTATTCAGGCCAATTCTCCCTTTTGTGCTTTTCCAGCGCCCGTAGGAGCTGCAGCACCGTCCGGTTCATTCGTTCACAGGCACCGTTCCCTTGTGGATGGTAGGGGGTCGTCCGAGTCTTTTTGATCTGGTACAGTCTGCACCGCTCCTCTATCACTTTGCCCTCGAAGCATGCACCTTGATCCGAGTGCAACCATGCAGGACACCTATATGGTAAAATGAAGTGCTTCCACAATGCCTGTGCTGCGGACTCCGCAGTCTGATCGCGTGTCGGGACTGCGACGCAGAACTTGGTAAAGTGGTCGATGATGACTAGCAGGTACTTGAATCCCCGTGAGGATTCCCTCAACAATCAAGTAATCCATCATCACCAACTGCAGTGGGTAGTTTGTCTGGATACAGCGAATTGGAGCTTGCTGCCCCTCAGCTCTAGCCAAGTTACGGTTTCGACAGCCGGCACAGATATCCTGGGTGACTTTCCGAAGGTTGGGGTGGTAAAAGAACCGCTGCAGCCAGGAGAGCGTCTTGGAAGGACCAAAGTGTCCCCTCGTCTCGTGCATCCATTCCACGAGTTCCTGCACCGCTGCGGTGGGTGCAACGACTTGCCATGTAGCACCGAGTTCTGTGGGGAGCTGTACCCTCCGACACAGCACCCCATTTCGGACTGCCAGCCGGTCTCTCTGTAGCCAGAGTTTTCTTCCGCTGGCTGTCAAGGCCTCTCGCTCTGAGCGGTTAGGTCTGTGACCACGGAGAAGCCATCCCGTCACTTTGCTAATGACTAGGTCCTGCTCTTGGCGGTTTACCCAGTCCTCAATGGCACCAACTGTCGAGCAGTCTTCACTTTCCTGCACTATAGCACTCTGTCGTTGGTGTCTTCCTTCAATGAAGTTGGAGGTTTCGTCTTCTTGACGCTCGTCGTCTGTGGGACCCATGGGACTTTCATTGGGGTTGCGAGAGAGAGCATCTGCATTACCATTGCTGCGCCCTGGCCGATACTGCGTTTTGAAGCTGAATTTACCCAGACGAGCCATCCAGCGTTGTCCCAAGGCCCCGAGCTTCGCAGTTTCCAAGTGGACCAACGGGTTGTTGTCTGTCATCAGTAGGAACTCCGTGCCTGTCAAGATGTCCGCGAACTTTTCCGTCACCGCCCAGACCACTGCAAGCAGTTCGAGTGTGAAGGAGCTGTAGTTGTCAGGATTTCTCTCGCTTTCTCTCAGGCTGCGGCTAAAATAAGTGATGACGCGCTCTCGGCCGTCCCGGATCTGGGTGAGCACGGCCCCTAGTCCCTTTAAGCTTCCATCAGTCTGCAGCACAAAGGGCTTAGTAAAGTCAGCATAGGCCAAAACAGGGGCAGTGGTCAGTCATCGCTTCAGCTCTTGGAAGGCCTGGTCCGCCTCCGGTGGCCACAATGCCAGTTGCTTCCTCGTTTCTCCAGAAGGGTCCCCATTCAGGAGGGCATACAGGGGCGCCCGCGATTTCAGCAAACCCTCTTATAAATCGCCTGTAATACCCGACAAGTCCGAGGAAGGCACGGAGTTGACCAATTGTGTGGGGAACAGGCCACTGCTGCACAGCCTGAACCTTTGTGTTCATGGGCTGGATTCCCTCACTAGATACCACATGGACGAGATATTCGATGTTCTTTCGGAGCAGATGACACTTGCGGGGCTTCAATTTCAGTCCATGTTGCTCCAGTCGCCCCAGCACCTGATCCAGTCGCTCCAGGTGCTCAGAGAAGGTCTCCGAGAAGATAATTATGTCATCCAAGTATATCAGCAGGCACTCGTGGTTCAAGTCTCCTAGGCATATTTCCATGAGTCTTTGAAAGGTAGCCGGGGCATTGCTCAAGCCAAACGGCATTCTCAGAAACTCGTACAGCCCCATAGGGGTGACGAAAGCCGTTTTCTCTCTGTCCTTTTCTGCCACCGGCACCTGCCAGTATCCACTGGTTAAGTCGAGCGTGGAAAAGTACTGTGCCCGGCCCAAGGATACCTGAGAGTCTTCAATGCGCGGAAGTGGATAGGCATCACGTACTGTGCTCGCATTCAGGCGCCGATAATCTACGCAGAAGCGCAGAGTTCCATCTTCCTTCTTAACCAGAACTATCGGTGATGGCCACGGGCTCTTGTTGGACCGGATGACTCGTTGCTCCTGCATAGAGCGCTGGTGGAATTTGTCGGTAACGTTGCCTTACTCGCTGAGCATCTCCTGTTGGTATCTCATGCTCCAATGTCCCTGTCAAACCAAAGTCTGCTTCATGGTGGGAGAGGGCCTGCAAGTGCTTTTCTAGAAGGCAGGATAACTGTCCTCGTTCCTTAACTGAGATCACCGCGTTGTCCTTACACAACTCCAGCAGTTGCTCCCCAGCACCTCGAGGGGTCTCCACCTCCACCTGGCACACACTGACAGTCGACGGGGTAGCGTCAACCTCTTCACACCGCCAGTGAGTCCCTTGTAGTACTTGCACATCCTGCACAGGATACACCTCAGCTACCAGTTCTTGGGAATCCAAGACAACTTCACGCTTGTTTAAGTTCATCAGCCTGACGAGCACTTGACCGTCCTGGACATTGCACAAAGTACGTCCGACTGCCATCCCCTCTTTCTGTAAGGTGGGTTCGAGCATAACTGTGGCCCCTTGCAGTCTGTGAGTGGAACCCACTGGCAGCGGCACCAGAATCTCGTGTCAAGCAGGCACCTCCAAGAACCTGAAACGTGGTACCCTCACAGCCCCTGCTCGACCTCGAAGCCCTGACAGGACTGCTTGCACTCGACATTGCTTGAGTGGCCTTTGCAGTGCCACATGTTGTGGTCGTGAATCAGGTACCCTCTTGCAGTACTTGGGCCCAAGGTCACCGGCCATCAGTCCATCCAGCTCCCGCAGCACGTTCATACCCAAAATAACTGGCACACTGGGGTCCATTACGTTTTCTACCACCACCACACCCTTGTTCTTCACTGTTTTGCCCCAGATCTCAATGCTGACTTGCATTACACCCACTGTCTGTATCGGCAGGCTGCTATTCGCCTTTAGCCTCACCCACGCTCCACTCCCCTGGCAAAGGGCAAAAGGAAAATAGGTTTCAAAAGCTGGCCTCGTAATGGTCGTCACCTGAGGACCAGTGTCTATGAGACAAGTCAGTTCCACACAATTCAACCTAGCCTTGACTACTGGGCTCTCTCCCCTTACAAAAGTAAGTTTAGCCAGTCTATTGACATCCTTTGGACGTCCTATTTCCTGAATAGACTTCCTTTGGACTACTCAATATACAGCCTGTCTGTTTCAAGTCTATATACATCTTTTGGACCATCGTGTATGCTGTCTTTGGCCTGTCAATGGGAGATTGGCACCAACAGTCTATAGACAACCTGCTATAGAAAGGAAACATATATCTGCCATTGCCTGTCTATTGACTTATTATAGACTGACGATAGAGAGGCCATTGGTCAACATTCCCATTCTACCATAATAATATGCCCCCTATTCGGATTAATGAACCGTGATCAGTTGAATCCGAACCTGGAATTCTGCTGAGGTCGAAAGTGATTTTTGTTTTCCTGTGTTGAGAAGCAATACGTGGCCATTATTGGTACACATCTAGGATTATTGAGGATCTGCAATAGCTTAACCAGAGCAAGGGCGTAGCAAGAACGTAGCACGTGTAGTTAGAAAGGCATATGCAGCACCGTCATCTCCTTCCTAGCAGAAAAGAGATATCATATATTGCTTGACTTTCGAGCTTCCGCAAATCCGAGTACCCTGCTTGCCTCTGACGAGTCAGAATGAAGGGTGAGGTGTTCCAGCTTAATTCGATTATGCGTACATCTAACCCCGAAGTGAGGAATTGCTTGGAGTAGTAACTCAACACCAAGATAACGCTTGTGTTTGTAACTGCTTTCGGTCTGAGACATTCAGTAGGTCCATTGAAAGTCAGACTTGTGCAGTGCGTAGTTTCCATGCAGGTTCACATTGATGCAGGTAGCACTTTCAATGGACCTACTGAATGTCTCAAACCGGAGGCAGTTACAAACACAGGCGTTATCTTGTTTGTGATTCAATACTCCAAGCTATTCCTTACTTCGGTCTTGGATGGATAAAAAATTGAGATAATAAAATGAGAGAAATGAAAACAATCATATAACCGAGACCAGAATTTACTGCAGGAACGTTACTATGTATCAGGCAAATATCACCAAAAGGAAAACAGTAACTAATATGAATGTGAAAAGGTGTTACACCAATATGTCTGGCTAGGTCATAGTAATCCAGACTGGACTCACCAAGGTACACCAAAAAGAGGGTCCCGGTTTCAAAGCCCGTTATGCTTCTTCACAAGGGCGATTAAAATGGTCATGGAAGGCAGCTTTTATACAAGCAGACGGTCGTTTTGAGGTCAGTTGATGATGGCTGTGGACGTATGCGTTGGGCAACAGCCCGACGGACCGGTTCATGTTTCCTGCGGTCGATCGAATGTAGGGTGGATTCACATTACAGGATTTCTGTGTTCCCGAAGTCGATGACGTGGTTAGGCATTGACAGCGTTCCGCCAGCGCACTTCTTTGCAAGTCTGCTTTTTGGACATCGTTTTTGTGTTGCCTTAATCTTTCTGGCAAGTTCTTTGTTTCCCCCACATATGACGAGTCACACATGGTGAACAGAATCTTGTACACAACACCTTGTGCTCTCTCTTGTGCGGTTGAGTAATACAATGATTGACTGTGGCACAGGCTTGTGGGAAACGTTGATCCCTTTTCCCAAAATTTGACAAAGGGCTTCTTTGATGCGTCTTACATATGGGAAGGGGGGCAAGCCTTGCTTGATGTGGAGGCTGGTCGTCCAAGGGTGGACTGAGGATCCAGGGCTGTGACCCAGTCGTGTGTAGCATTTCTTCTTCAACACTGCTCCGATTGTTCTTTCCTCTACATAGATGAGACGACACTACAGGTGCCCTGTGAGAGGTGGAGTGGTTTGAATTGAAGTTGAGATACTATCCAGCGTGGGTCTGTTTCCTGTAAACGGTGAAACTGAAGTTGCCGTCGTGTTTTCTCACATTCAATCAATCCCAGGAAGTGTCAACTGGTCCGTCGGGCCGCCGCCCAGTGCATACGTCCACGGTCTGCGTCGCCTGACCTGTAAACGACAGTCTGCTAGTATAAAAGTCGTTTCACACTACGACACACAATACTACAATGTGCTTCGAAGCATAGGGACTCTTTTTGGTAGACATTGGTTGGTGCTATTTCCAGTCTGAAGTAACGAGTTTTCATGCTACACATGCTGGCAATGCTAGGTAAAAATGTCACAGCTTCAATATTTACCATGCAGAATCCAGAGATCCTTCAGATATGCCAGAGAAAAATTCCGAGGCTTGACAAGAGTAGTATAGGGGGGACCGCTATAAGAACATCGTTTTTCTTTTCTTTTTTTCGCCCGTAGGTGTGCTTATCGTTCTTCAGCTTCAGGCATCTTCAGTTGCAGGCGTCCAGCGCCAGCGTGCATGAGACGAGCGAGAAGAGAACGAGGTACCATATCCTTCCACTGGTCCAAATGACACTACTCCTTCTCGTCCTCTGCATTATCTGAGGGGAGAAAGAATGCCCAATTAAATCCCACTAGCTCCGTCATCCACTCAAGCTTACCATATTTGCAGCTTCCGTACGGGTAGGAGTCGACATCATTGTATAGGTATCGCTTGTCGTCGTACACCATCAGACTTCTTTTCACATTTCCTATGGTGTACACGCACTGTTTTTTTTTTTTTTCAACTATTGACACCTGTTCGTGCGATACACTCATGTGATTGAACAAGGTATCGTTATATTTATCATGGAGGAGGCGTTTGTGCACAATGTTCTTTTTGACCCCTTAGCTCTTGCAATTTGTTTTCCACCAGCTAATTTGATGGAGTACATTTTGGCTTTCAAGCATATTACTTCCTCTATGGGTATGCTACCGGTTTCACTTTTGAACGCACCAAGCCTACCACGGTTCCTCTCGCTGTACAGTGGACGACCCCGATCGAAGGAAAACAAGACTAAATGGTCGTCGGCGATCGCGCGCGTAACTGATCTTCGTAGTCCTTGTAGAATAGGCCGAGGATCCAAGAATCCCTGTCAAAGTAGCAGGTAATCACCGGGCAAGTGAGCTTGCTCAGCAGAGTTTCGTAGTAGAACGAGTACATGGTTAATTTACTCAGTTTTAAAATCGTAAAACCAATCTGCAAGGGGAAATCACATCGCACTTTTCTTTTGCGCATTTTGTACATGACATATTCGGGGGACAAAATTTTCATTCTCACGCATTCTTCCCGACTCCCGAGGCGACTCGCCGTCTCCTCATCGAAGGCTACTTGAATATCCCTCATGTTAAATTTATTTAGAAGCGTTCTTCCAAAGACCGTATTATTTGAGATTTTATAGAAATTTTTTCGAATGTCGTGCCCGAGGCAACGCGCCTGGCAACACTGTCCTCAATTTAGGGACGCAGGAATGGTGCCTGACCAAAATTTAGGATTCGGTGAATTTTTGTCACCCTCATGCCCAATCTACAATAGAGTGCGAGCAGTGCGTAATGAACGACGTACTCGACCTTGTCCTTGCACGTCAGCAACAGCTTTTTGCTGTTAGCTGGCTGATACATTAATTCTTCGAGAAGCCCTCGCTGGAATGGCGAGAGCCATTCCTCCGTGACTACCTGCTTCTCGGGAGCCAGGGGGAAGTACCGCGTAGAAGGGAAGGGAAGGGAGCGTAGATAGATAGATTTTGGATACTCCAAGTCACACACACACACACGTACCCCACCTCTGAATCCGTAGGGTGACGCATAAAATCCACAGAGCTAAAATCCTTTACCCACTTGAAATAGCCGACGGGGAGGTGCTTTACCATACTGAATCCGTAAAGATTGTTGGAATCTATGTATGATATGTACACCTCCTCTTTATCGGGATCATAGCCACTACACAGAGGGTTGTTAGCTCGCAAATGACGCCTGCTTCCCTGACAGAGCCCACCCCTAACACCCGATTCGATGGTTCTGTACATCTCCCCGTCGATGATTAACTCCAATTTTGCCTGCGTGTAATTTAGAGCGCTTTGCCACGAATAGGACGCCAGAGAAACACAATGGAGCAATTCCAATCCGCGCGCGTCGTAGCACAGTCGTCGGAAGTGCTGCCTTACATCAGCATGTAATAGGGCATCCGTTTTCAAGTACAATGCATTTTAATCCCTCAGATTCGATCATCCAAAATGTTCAAATACTTGCAGCGCATACTGGTAGTCTTCCTCGCTTATATCATCCCCCGTGAGATCATTTCGGAAGGCAGATTTTTCCGGCAGAGCCAATTCGTCGTACACCGCGAAAGAATTAACATGGCTGTACGGGACTACACCTTTACGAAGCAGAATTTCGTAGTCGTTTCCAAATATCTGCTTCATGCACTGGAACGCCTCTGCGCCCCCCATGAATTTGACGGTTTCCACGAGCTCTCCCAGCGACGAATTTAGGTACTGCATGGTATCTCTGAATAGGAAGGTGCCATTTTCGAACGATCGAATTTTTTCCATGGAACTGGCAACGATGAACGGAGCTCGCTTCCACCCGAGAAGGTGAAATTTCCGCAGCAGTCTGGCCAAATCGTAGGCCAGATTGTGCACCATGATAGGTAATTTTTCTCTTGTCGTGCACGCCACGTTACAGGGGCTGCACAGCGTCGCAATGTAATTTGTCTCCCCGGCAGTACATTGCTTGGAATAGTCGTGATGCCGGACACGGGGTAGATCTCGCGCGAACTCCCGTTTACAGTACCCGCAGTGGGGGGCAGCTCTGTGCTCGGCCCGTTGCTCAGCATTCAGCAACATTGTGGCGGGGCAGGCGTTCAGGGCAATCATCTCGTCCCGCATTTCCATCAATGCTTTCACGCACTGCCTCGCAGCATCTTCCCCGTGGTGCGTCCTGATGCGCATCACCTTCGAGTCGTGGGTGCGCACGAGCACGGCAGAGAAGCTAGAGGTGACGTGACGCTGCATGCCAACACCACTGGGCGCGAGTACGCTCTCCGTGTCCAACGCGACAACGTAGTTGTACTGCTGCTTGTACTGTATTTTATTAAGTTCTACAAAATTTTTGCCAGGTTCGCAAAATTCCAATAAGATTTCGTTCACGTACACTCACAGGCGACGATGTTTCGCCATGCTCTTTTCCTCGTTAAAAGAGCGCGTGCAACGTTCGCATATGAAACACCTATTGTCTCTCATCAGTAATCGTTCGAGGGACTTGATTCCGAAAAAATGTTCATCTATAGCCAATAAGTGACTCGAGTTTTGGGATTCGCGACACGTGCACTCCCTGATCGACGTACACGAAAACGTATATCTTGATTTTGTCTTCAAATTCGTCCAGATCAGAAAATGAAACGGGGAAGTGGCTTGGCCACCAGTAATCTGTTGCATAATTTCCAAAATTTTTTCCACGAATTTTCTTCCTGTGGGTGCAGGAGAGCGAGCGTATTGTATTTAAAATATTCGCTCTCCTTGCGTGCTGATAAATGGATATTCCTTAACACGTTCCTGCGTTTAGCCAAATTCGTGGGAAGTACCACATTGCACCCGATTTTTTTAGTTTTCACAGCGGAAATACACATTTGAACTTTTTGGACGTGAGTGGATACAAACCCACTACCCTCGCGCTGGTAATTTTCAATGCACCCGGTGGACTCCTGAATCACATCCATCAAAGCATTTGCGATAGCTGCGTCACTGTGGACTTCGCGAGCAAGCGCCATAAAATGAGCTATGTGTGCGGTTATATCCCCTCGATTTTCTTTTATCATTTTTGTTATCATGCAAAACCTAAAGGGTATTCTTTGCGCTCGCAAAGTAGCAATTATATTGTGGAGGTGGTTCATTAAATATTGTCGGAAGACCTCTACTCCCTGATCGTGAACAGATGCCAATAGCACGAACGCTTTGACGATACCTCGAAATGCCCTATCAGTTTGAAAGAAAGGCAGGAACGAAATGTCCACATAAGGATGTGATCGCTCGACGTGAGCATGCAATGTGCCAGGTGAAATGTCTGGAGAAGATGAATTCTCTTCCAAAAGCTCATCATCCCCGATATCATGAGGATCAAAAAAGCAGAACACGCATCTAGGCACTGAAAAAAAAGAAGAAACACTAAGAAAACGTGCACCACAGAGCGTGGATGAAAAATACTTACTTTTGAAGCGAGCTCCGCACACTCCGCACTTATATAGCGGCGACCTTGCTGCATGCCCCAACATGCACGGGTGCGGGGAGTCATCATAGCCTAAAAATAACTTGCTCTGCATGTTCAAGGTCGCATCTTGCCCTTGGCTTCACGTAATGCTCAGACCGCCTACACCATTGCCGTACCTAAACGCAAAGTTCGCTCTCATCACATGTCATTCCGACATGCAAGTTGCTTCTATGAGCAGGCATACAACCATCCCTTTTGTTCACAGTGGCTGTGGAATTTCAATAATATTACTTAAATGAAGCAAATTGCAGTGAAATGCAGATTCATCTCAGACAGGAATTTCTACCCTCAGCGTAAACCCTCAGATACCAGCATTTCTGCTCGAATAGCAAAATAGCTATGACTTCAAAAATTAAACACATGCTAACAAACTACCATCAACTGCTATCAGATAATTCTTGCATAATGCTACATACCATTCCTGTCGCATACATACATACAGTCGCATTGCCCCTGCGTAAAGAAAGCACAGGACAAGGGTACACAAATTCACTTAAGCAATGAGGGAAATGACTTAAGACCTCAGGAATAATCGCAGAGTCACCGCACATCGCTACCCGGCTAACATAAGATGACAACAGCAGCATGCTAGCGGCGGGTAAAATTTGCAAGGCACTGCTAAACAAATCTAGACATGCCACAGCGCATGCAAAACCTGTAATGGATATCCCTAGTTGAAGTCACAAATCAGGAAACACATACACGCGCGCGCGCGCTCACACACACACACACACGACAGCAGCTCGGGAATGCATAAGGAGACGTGCTCTACTCCTGGCTCAGACGCCAACATTTCTGCTCAACGCATAACTGCAAGATTAAGCACTGCTTACTTCATCAACATATATTGAGCACCCAACATAATCTAACAAACAAACAAACAAAACAAAGAAACCCATTTTCCGTGACAGAACACTATTCAGCTTTACCAAGCGGTTTTCTTCTGCTTTAGCAGTGAAAGAAGAAAAGAGCCATGAAAAATTACACACACTTTTGCTTGAATAGCTATAACTGCAAAAAAAAACGAAGCACATGCTAATAAACTGAGAAAAAGGCACTCATTTCTGTTATCAGATAATTATTGCATAATGCTACACACAGCCGTATTGCCCTCGCGTAAAGAAAGCACAGGACAAGGGTACACAAATCGAATTTGGAAAATCACTTCTACTCGCGCAGCATAATACGATATACGCTGAATTTTTTTACGGGCGGAAATTGCAATAAGACGGCACTGCTATGAAAATGCAACAACCCTTATTTTTAAACCAACATTTCATGCGATACCACATAAATTTATCACTCGAGTCACACGAAAAGGCATACACAATGTACTTACTGGTTAAGTGGGGTCACAGCTGCACAAACACAACACTCACTAAAGTTTTTCCCACACACAACACAGACACAATGAGCGACAGTGAAAAATAAGAAATCACACGCACTTCTGCTCGAACAGCAAAGTGTCAAGCATGACAAAACACATTTTCTACCACCAGAAAATTATTGAACAGAATAATACAATATTCGCTGAAATTAAGCTTGTGTGGCAAACACACAACATGAGGAAGACACCCACTCACATCTGCTTTTTGAATTTGTTATACAGGCGTGAGCGCTTCGATAAGAATAAAGCACGCTGCTTGGAGAAAGCATATATCGTGTGTAGCTCACCCTACTCTATTGAAAATGCGATAAGCCTTATTTTTCAAACAAAAAATTATCACGGTCGGCATAATATACGGCAATATCGGCAATATCACTGAAGTCAAACACAATGAACTTACTTGTCAAGTGGGGTCCCAGCTGCACAAACGCGCACGCACACTCACACATTTTTAGTACCCCAGAACGAGCAAAAACCCAAAGTCTGTTCACAGACACATAAATTCATATTATTCCTCACGTCAATAATAAATCCAACCATCGTCAAAACGGGGAACGCACATATGCGAATGCGAAACAATAGGCCTTCCCGCCGGATGTAATACGATATCGCCAGTCGACCGCCCCAAAGCAAAAAAGCAACCCAGCATCTCAGGGATGCATGTTGTCTATACATCCAAGAAGAAGAATAGCGTGCAGCAATTATAATACAGAAGGGGATTCATTTCTTTGTACTTTTGTTTGCTTGCATATAAATATTTCACAAGAAATATTACGGAGTGAAAAAGGAGAACAGCATTGGCTACACGCTGTAGCTCTTATCATTTTTAAACCAAACCAATTTTCATATGTTCATAAGCACACTACCATTCACCAAATAGGGGAGTCACTAATGATCCAAATAAGATCAAATATCATTCCATCATCATTGATTGCAAACTTCACGCAAGAATAAGCAACTGCTGCGCGTCGTATTTTTTTTTATAAGAAACACCAAATAGTCTCAATCTCGTCGTATTAAACACCAACAGCAACGAAGCCTAGGCAATTTTGTATTTATTTTTGTCGTTTCCAGCAGCTCATTACTTTGTTCGAGTCATCAAAAATTAAAAATGACACTTGATAGGTAAGTTCATTGTGTTTGACTTCAGTGATATTGCCGATATTGCCGTATATTATGCCGACTGTGATAATTTTTTGTTTGAAAAATAAGGCTTATCGCATTTTCAATAGAGTAGGGTGAGCTACACACGATATATGCTTTCTCCAAGCAGCATGCTTTATTCTTATCGAATCGCTCACGCCTGTATAACAAATTCAGAAAGCATATGTGAATGGGTGTCTTCCTCATGTTGTGTGTTTGCCACACAAGTTTAATTTCAGCGAATATTGTATTATTTTGTTCAATAGTTTTCTGGTGGTAGAAAATGTGTTTTGTCATGCTTGACACTTTGCTATTCGAGCAGAAGTGCGTGCAATTTCTCATTCTTCACTGTCGCTCATTGTGTCTGTGTTGTGTGTGCGAAAAACGTTAGCGAGTGTTGTGTTTGTGCAGCTGTGACCCCACATTAACCAGTAAGTACATTGTGTATGCCTTTTCGTGTGACGTGAATGATAAATTTATGTGGTATTGCATGAACTGTTGGTTTAAAAATAAGGGTTGTTGCACTTGCATAGCAGTGCCTTCTTATTGCAATTTCCGCCTGTAAAAAATTCAGCGTATATCGTATTATGCTGCGCGAGTATAAGTGATTTTCCCAATTCAATTTGTGTACCCTTGTCCTGTGCTTTCTTTACGCAAGGGCAATGCGGCTGTGTATGTAGCATTATGGCAATAATTATCTGACAGCAGAAATGAGTGCCTTTTTCTCAGTTTATTAGCATGTGCATCGGTTTTTTTTTTGTTTTTTTTTTTCAGTTATAGCTATTCAAGCAAAAGTGCGTGTAATTTTTCACGGCTCTTTTCTTCTTTCACTGCTAAAGCAGAAGAAAACCGCTTGGTAAATATGAAAGAACTGATGTTCTGAGGCTGGAACAACATAGAAGGGACAAATACATACAAAGCCTCAATTTGCCTAAGACATTAACGATGAAAAATGAAAGTCACTGAAAAGGTTAGCCAGCTGTAGGACTCGAACCCGCATCTTCTGGATTGCCGGTCTAGGGCTCTACCAATTGAGCTAAGCTAACATGCCTTCTCAGTGACTTCCCGGGTGCGTCACCTGAAGGGACAAACCAGCCACTCTCTCTCACTCATCCTCCTTTCACTCTTACATTTTTGCTCTCTCACACACACATTCGTACGACGGGATCGACGCAGGCGGCAACTGTTGAACATGAAAGAACTGATGTTCTGAGGCTAGAACAACATAGAAGGGACAAATACACACAAAGCCTCAATTTGTCTAAGAAATTAACGATGAAAGATGAAAGTCACTGGAAAAGTTAGCCAGCTGTAGGACTCGAACCCATAATCTTCTGGATTGCCGGTTAGGTTAGGTTAGGTTAGATTAGTTAGGTTAGTTCTTAGGCAAATTGAGGCTTTGTATGTATTTGTCCCTTCTATGTTGTTCCAGCCTCAGAACATCAGTTCTTTCATGTTCAACAGTTGCCGCCTGCGTCGATCCCGTCGTATGAATGTGTGTATGAGTGAGCAAAAATGTAAGAGTGAAAGGAGGGTGAGTGAGAGAGAGTGGCTGGTTTGTCCCTTCAGATGACGCAGCCTGGAAGTCGCTGAGAGGGCGTGTTGGCTTAGCTCAATTGGTAGAGCCCTGGACCGGCAATCCAGAAGATGTGGTTTCGGGTCCTACAGCTGGCTAACCTTTTCAGTGACTTTCATCTTTCATCGTTAATTTCTTAGGCAAATTGAGGCTTTGTATGTATTTGTCCCTTCTATGTTGTTCCAGCCTCAGAACATCAGTTCTTTCATGTTCAACAGTTGCCGCCTGCGTCGATCCCGTCGTATGAATGTGTGTATGAGTGAGCAAAAATGTAAGAGTGAAAGGAGGGTGAGTGAGAGAGTGAGAGAGAGTGGCTGGTTTGTCCCTTCAGATGACGCAGCCTGGAAGTCGCTGAGAGGGCGTGTTGGCTTAGCTCAATTGGTAGAGCCCTGGACCGGCAATCCAGAAGATGTGGTTTCGAGTCCTACAGCTGGCTAACCTTTTCAGTGACTTTCATCTTTCATCGTTAATTTCTTAGGCAAATTGAGGCTTTGTATGTATTTGTCCCTTCTATGTTGTTCCAGCCTCAGAACATCAGTTCTTTCATGTTCCACAGTTGCCGCCTGCGTTGATCCCGTCGTATGAATGTGTGTATGAGTCTGAAGGTCGCATATTGAACTCCGTGGGCAGCGCGAACCTATGAGCGACTATATTCACATGTAAGTCTCATGTGTCCTTGTCGAACGATGTTAAAATTTGGGCGCCCAAAACTGGTTTGGTCCTGCATTAAAGTCGTTAAAAACTCCAGTACAGGGCGCAGCACGTAAAAATACTGTACAGTACACAACTCTGAACTGGAGAAAACCAATAGTTTGTAATTGTCAGTGTGCTGTGTCCTGAGGTTTTGGCGTAGGTTTTTAGCGACACTGAGTGTTCTTGATTGTCGATTCAGTGAAAAGTAAAACAATGTTGGTTTCTAAAAGAACACAGCATGTGTAGTAATGTACAGGGTGTGGGCAGGTAAACTGCAGTTGCTCTCAGGTACATGTAGAAATGACACTGCACACACACTGTACTGTAACCGGTTACATATTTGCCTAAACTATATTTTATGTACATCTGTGTAGACGATGCAGATACACTGCGTATCGCGGGTTTGCAAGGTGAGTATGGCACAAGCTTGGGAAAAATAAGAGCATGGTCATCCCAGCCTGTGCAGTGAAGAGGGTCTGGCAAGCCTTTCCCACAGAAAATGCCACAGGCTTCAAGTACCCAAGAATTTAACTGGAGGTACCTCTTCGCACAGCTCGTCTATCGCATTTAAAATAATTCAGCATCTGTATTTGGGATGATTTATAGCTCTCAGGATGATGCATGGTTCATGAGTTCAATATGTTGTGTTGAAACACAACACTAGTCCTTTTTAATGAGTCTTGCGGAACGATAGGTGAGCACTCCTTTAGTGACATTGTGTACCATTGCTACAGTGAACAATTTCTTGAGCAAGACTGATGAACGAACGAAAAACAGTCTGTCTTCCAAATATGTATGTTCCTTGTAACTTCCGTATTTGTTAAGTGACCCATGTTGATGTCCCCCCTCATGTAATGCCTGCAAGGGCCTTTGAGATATATTCATAAATAAATAAATATCAAAACCCGAAAAAGATGTAACACCTATCCTCTCTTTGTGTGAATTATACATAAACATTCTCAGAAGATCCATGACTTGAAAACCAGAGACGAGGTAGGGACGATAACAGACAAACCAGAGACCGTGTTTGTGTTTGTCTGTTATCGTCCCTACCTCGTCTCGGGTTTTCAAGTCATGGATCGTCACCACCAGCTCACTTGCTACCTAACTTTCCTTTCGTTATCATTATCAGAAGATTTGTACATTGTCACACTTTGCCTCATTTTGCTAAAAGCCTAGTTCCACCTCTTACATCATCTCCACATCTTCAATCCCCAAAGCAGTACAAGGCTAAAGTAATCAGCTACTACATAAAAAGAAGGAGGGGGTGGAAAACAAAAGCTGGCACATCTAAAATTCGAAGAAACCCTGGTGCTTTCACGGGGCTACTCACGGCTCAGTCCTGGATCAGATCCCGATGGAAGACAGCTTTTCTGAGCCTCAGTGATAGATTCCCTTGATTGCAGCAGAGACCCGAGCAGTTATTGCCGAAGCGAGGGACACCCCGCTGGAGGTTCTTCGCTACGGTGAGACCTGCCGACTTTTTCTCCGACTTTTATCCCATCATTGGCGGCACCCGCTCGTTTCGAAGATCTTGAGGCGCAAGCACTGCAAGGTGCGCTCGGTGATGACTCAGCTGAAGCCTAGCGTCCCGCGTTTCGTAGTGAAGACAGTGGCTCCCAGTGCCCCCCCATGGTCTCTGTCAAGCCCAGTTACCTGCCTAACTGTTCCTGGCCTGCATGGAAGCAAAAGGGATACAGCCCCGTGTGTCGCCAAGCAGCTTACCCTGGGCATGATGAACGACAACTACACGGCGTCAACGTTAGTTTTCACTGACGGGTCATCTACTCGGGGTGGATCGTCCTCGGCATTTGTCATTCCATCCCAGTCAGTCTCCTGTGGTCACCGTCTTTCTCACAGAACATCGTCTACGTGTGCCGAGCTTTACGCCATTCTATTTGCTATGCAAAAAATATCAGCCAGTCCAGCTCAGTCCTGGGCCGTCTTTACAGACTCAAGACCCGCGCTCCAGTGTGTGGCCAACTTGGGGATACGTGGACTCCTCGGTCCTGTTGTCTTTGACATCCTGCAAGCTTATAAGAAGGCGACCATTGTGGGGCACTCTGTAATATTGCAGTGGATCCCCGGACATGTCGGTATCAGCGGCAACGAAGAAGCAGACAGAGCCGCATTGAACGCCCATCAGCACGCAGCTTTTTCCCCGATAATGATGTCGTCGGGCGACCGAAAACACCTCCTCTTGACTCTCACCGGTCCCAAGATGCAGGCTCAGTGGGAACACGACATAGCTCACTCCCTTCTCTCTGATGTAGACCCCACGCTTTCTCTCGTCCTTCCTCCGCGACTACCGCGCCCATTAACTGCTCTCTTCCACCGCATGAGGCTCAACGTTGCCTTTACACCTGCCTTTCAACACCGTCTCGGCTCCACCTCGTCTTCCCTCTGCCCCACTTGTGGAGTGCACGGCGACCTCAGCCACGTCATCCTGGCTTGCGGGCAATACCACCACGAGCGTGCCCTAATGGAACTCTCTATGCAACGCATCGACAAGCGGCCGTTCAACCTAGCGAAGATCCTCGGTCCGTGGTCGAACGCTGCCCACCAGACGCAGGGCCTTCGTCTTCTGGCGGAGTACTTGTGCTCCACCGGTCTGGCGACGGCTCTTTGAAAGCCCCATCATCATCCCTTCATCCTCCCCCAACGCGAAATAGGGCAGTGTACCGCCTCAGCGGCGGTGAATCGCCCACCCCATTACCATCCAATGTATGTGTGTGTGTGTGTGTGTCCCTTGATTCCACTGACTGTGATGCACAACTCATTGGCTTGGTGGCAAGTGGGCTTGCGTCTGATAGTACAATTTGGAATAAAGGGAGCAAGGAACATATCTCTACGGTCTTAAGAAGGATATCAACATTACCTGTCAAGGTACAGCATTTCATGTTGCTTTCAGTAAGTACAACACTCCTCATAGCAGTTACCATTCGTGTTGGGAAATCATGCTGAAGTTAGCTCAGGCAGTGCATCCAGAACTGTGAATCAGGTTCATAGAGAGCACCTGGTGAGAGGGACAGCAACAGTGTCCAGTAAAGACTCTCCAGGAATTTTGTGCAGGTTTGAGGGTCACACCTTTTAATAGTGTTGATGGAAAGCAGGGTGTGTGAAACACTGACCTCTGGTAGATGAATTCTTGTTATTTATAACCAGGTACCCATCTTCTAGTAATCTAGAAAAAGCCTTGGCTCTCTTGGAGGAAATTGCTAATGAATCTGAACGTCTTTTGTGGAAACAGGTTGTAACTGCCTTTCTATGCACCCTTCTTAGTTGCCCTAGCAAAAGCAAATATGTAATGCTGTACACCATATCTGATGCTAGCACACTAATTGCGTTGAGTGTTCTCAGGCTTCTGAAGTGGAGCTACCTCGTACATATGCTGTGCAATGTCGGCAAGAACATAAATCAGACTACCTTTACTTTTTAAATTGGCCCTTCAGTGCTTCATGTGACTGCAAGAATGGCACCCCAAAAATGATAGGCAATGAGAATGATTCCTGCAATGTATTGAGCTTTGTAAAACTTTATTTGAAAATATATTCCAAAAGCCGGGTGACGACCTCATAATGTAGCGTCCTTTACTGCAAACACCGCTCAACACAACGATTAAAAACAGAGCGTAAACGTTTTGTCGCCTATCCGGGTGGCATCGTCAGTACAACAAAGGCCAAAGACGAGCACATCAGCCTATCTAAGAGGGCATCATACACATCCGATAGGGGGCCACGGTTCGTATTACAGGCTGAAGCATCACGCCTGATAAAGCAGGATTCTAAGAACTCTCTAGGGCCCAATCGCTAGTCATGTGCAAAGGTTACTGCACCATCAAAATATATGTCCCTTAGGACAGCAATGGTAGATTAATTCGGTCTTGGTTAGTTAAGCTAAGCACTAGTAGCCCTTGCAACGTCCCTCGTGTGCTCTTTTAGTCTTGTCCCACGTCTTTTGTCTATCTCGCCAATGTAGGTTGTATCACATTCTATGCACTCAACTTGATATGCACTGTCAAAATGCCTGATGGGCACAGTGCCCTCCAAATAGCGCATGAAATACGTTGGATGAAAGGAATGCGCACCACCGATTTGACTCCTTTGATGTTGTTTTTGATTGTTCTCTGTTGTAGGGATGATGCCACCTGGATAGGCAATGAAACGTTTACTCTATTCTTAATTGTTGTGTTAAGCCGGTGTTCTCAGTAAAGGATTTCACATTATGAACTTGGTTTGAATGATGATTAGTGGCGAGCTTCATACCCTGGGCCACTACTCTAACAATTGCTTGTGGTAGTGTGGCGAAATGGAATAACGAGCCTTGTAAACAATGTACATGGCAATATATTTATGTATCTTTCATAGGTTGATGAACCCAGTGTGGGGTTACATGACGGAGGGACATGTAATCATACAAGACCGATCACCAAAAGGCATTGCTTTTGACTAGATTAAAATGTGAAGCGATTGTAACATAACAAATGCTGCATGGTGGCGATATGATAGGTTCTCCTCACGAGTTGTCGCAACGGTTACGGTTAGTTGAGAAACTGCATATCCAGTTAGCAGGATCAAATTTTAATTAGGCTACTTTGGCCAACACGCGAGCATACAGCACAGCGTCAAAAGCCCTTACAAAATAAAAAAATACTACATCTACGTGGACTCAGAAATCAAGACAGTTCAAAATGCTGTGAACGAATTCCACTACGTTAGTTTTGCCTGAATACCCTTTTCTAAAGCCATGCTGGAATTTAAAAAAAGAAATCGACAGGCTCAACTTGGTTGACAACATGGTAGTACATGATGTGCTCCATTACTTTACAGGGAACCCTAAAAAGTGGGGCTGGTTAATAGATAGAAGTAGCATAGTTGTCACCTCTTCTGAAGACAGGAATCAGCTTGAGACCTATGTCCTCGACTCACACACATACTAAGCACCTTTCACACATATTAACGTATCTTCGTTCCAGCTCTTTCACTTTCAGATGTTCATCTCTGTTGAGTAGTCTGTCATTCTTGTAATACACATTGGAATTGAAATGCAGGTGCATAAGGGATGCTCTGAAAGAAAAGTGTTTTGTTTTAGTCCTCTTAATGTTTCCGAAAACGAAAACAAACTTCACAGTGACTATTCTTCTGAAACGAGCAATTCCAGGATGACAGCAAAAAATATATCTCG
Organism: Ornithodoros turicata; assembly: GCF_037126465.1. Taxonomy (NCBI): domain Eukaryota; kingdom Metazoa; phylum Arthropoda; class Arachnida; order Ixodida; family Argasidae; genus Ornithodoros; species Ornithodoros turicata. Next base: position 66,692,302 of record NC_088201.1, on the reverse strand, counting down.
CCATATCACTATATCCACCTGGCACTTCAATTGAATAATGGCAGTTGAAGATGATGATGGTTCAATTTAATGGCACATCAGCAACTCGGGCTATAGTGCGCCAAAACCATGGTAAAACGGTGACTTGTTAAATATCAGACGATTCTACTAAAATAATATACTTTGTTGGTTGGTAAATTGAGATATAGACAAAAACATGATATGATAAAAATAAGCAATCGAAGAAAAGGCAATTGTTGGCTTTGTGTGACTGATGTCGAGTTTGCCACACTACGTGTTGAATAATAATGTACGCTGATATGCTGTAGCATATAAAGTACAATCATACACACGCTCAATATGTGGTGGATATGTGAAACCAATATACACATACTTACATTTCAAAATTTCTTGAAAAAGGCAGTCCAAGTCTGTCGGATTTGCCAGACTCTATACAAAGCCAGTAAGCACAGTGTGGAAAGACTGTTTCATCTTTCGAAAGCGGAGGTGCAGCTACCACGACGCTTCCCCATCTCAATGCTTCGGAGCCGCATAGCCTAGTAAGAAGCCATAAGAAGAATCTCATAAAGATAACTTGGTTGAAAAAGTGGAGGGTTCTGTGGGATACATAAGAAAGCATACGCGTTACACAACAGCTACGAGAATGATCGACTGCACTTGCATGGTTTTCAGTACGTAGACTTGGAACTGAAAAATAAATCTGCTAACCTTGTTGAAACTACTTTTCCGTCAGGACCATACGAGAGCACACTTGGTTTCTTTAGTTGAAGGTATCATCAGGTCCCCATGCTCCTTTGAGATGCAGCAGACAGAATTTCGCTGAGGCGAGTGACTGCCGTTGCGGTTCGTCGCTTCGCAGCAGATCAAGAACAGTACACCGCAACGATAGGTGAAACGTTCAGAATATGTCGGCCAACTCCAACACCAACCCAATGACCCGAACAAAGAGGATGAACCGGGAGTCCCACAAGTTCGCAGTTCGCAAGCTCGGCATACGGCATCCATTACAGCTGACCGGATACGGAAGCATATGAAACGCGTGTACAGATTGAAAAGAAAATCGTAGAAACTGTTGCAGGTGATAAATGCAGGGTATATTTTTCTTTTTGAGGCTCTCTAATAAAAACATATTAATATAGAAATACTATTTCATGAAGGTAATTGACAGGTATTGCGTGACCACGTGACGCGTTTGAGCCAATTGTGGGTGTTGCGAGTGGCCTCCGTGTTGACGTCATCTTGATGGTGGGCCGGGGTGGATATTCTATATAAACGTATGTTTTCTCGGTTTGACGCTAGGCGTGCTGCACTCGGATGAAGTCGAATGTTTAAAATTCGAGTTTAGAGAAACCGCGGGGTTTTAATGCATGAATTTTCGCATGGAGAGTCCTTGTTGGGTGCTTTATCGACTACAAGTACGAAAGAGCTCCCACAGTTTCTGGTCAGAGTCCCTTTAAGGCGGTCGGAGCTCCGTGCCGTAGTACGATGTTCTCGATGAAGAACTTCGCCACTTCTGTTGCTGTGCCCTGTGGAAGTGCCTTAGTCTCAGCATAGCGTGTCAGGTAGTCGGTGGCGACGATTATCCAACGATTTCCAGAAGACGAACGCGGGAAGGGCCCGAGTAGATCCATCCCAATCTGCTCGAACGGCGCCGACGGCGGTGCGATTGGCTGAAGGTACCCAGAAGGTCGTACCGGCGGCGTTTTTCGTCGTTGGCATTCCCGGCACGTCCTTACGTAGTGGTGTACGGTCTTGGCCAGTTTTGGCCAGCAGTACTTTTCCCTTATACGGGCCAGTGTCCGGCTGTATCCCAAATGACCTGATGACGGTTCGTCGTGGCAGGATTCAAGAATCTCGATGCGCATGTCCCCAGGTAAACGAGAAGCCACGTAGCGCCTTGTAGTGCGTGTTTTTTTTTTTTTTTTTTTTTTGTAGAGGACACCATTGCGTAGGGAAAAACTTGGGAGTGATCTTCTGAAGATGGAAGGAACATTGTCGGCGGGGCCCTGCAGACAGTCGACGAGTGTCTTCAATTCGGGGTCGTTGTACTGCTTGGTAGACATGGCAGTCGCGCTCATTAGACCGAGGAAGGCGTCGTCGTCCTCGAGGCTGTTGTCCTGTCGCTGGAGTGGTGCTCGGGACAGGCAGTCGGCGTCCTTGTGTTTTCTTCCTGACTCGTAAGTGACGGTTACGTCATACTCCTGTAATCAGAGGCTCCATCTCGCTAGGCGTCCTCAGGGGTCCCTTAAACCAGCCAGCCAGCACAGAGAATGGTGGTCTGTTACCACCTTGAACGGCCGTCCGTACAGGTAGGGACGCAACTTTGTAATGGCCCATATGAGTGCGAGGCACTCTATTTCGGTCGTCGAATAGTTCTTCTGAGCCTTGGTTAGCGTTCTGCTTGCGTAAGCGATGACACGTTCGACGCTGTCGTGAAGTTGAACGAGCACCGCTCCTAGACCATTGTTGCTTGCGTCGGTGTGTATTTTTGTTTCGGCGTTTGGATCGAAGTGGGCAAGCGCGGGTGCGGTCTGTAGACGCGTCTTGAATTCATCAAACGCCTGTTGCTGGGCTTCACTCCAGATAAACGTGGATCCGTCCTTCGTGAGGGCATTCAGGGGTGGCGCAATTCTTGAAAAGTTCGGAATGAACCGTCGGTAGTAGGCGCAAAGACCAAGAAAGCTTCGAACGTCTTTCACGTTAGAAGGAACAGGGTAATTTGCGATGGCCGCCGTCTTGTCGGGATCGGGGCGTACGCCGTCGCTGCTCACGAGATGGCCGAGAAATCTGAGTTCCTCGTAGCCGAACCGACACTTCTGAGGCTTCAACGTCAGCCCTGCAGTTCTGATAGCCTCGAGGACTTGCTTTAACCGTTCAACATGTTCTTCGAATGTTCTTGCGAAGACGACAACATCGTCGAGGTACACCAGGCAGGTTTGCCACTTCAACCCGGCGAGAACTGTATCCATAACACGCTGGAACGTTGCTGGTGCTGTGCAAAGGCCGAAAGGCATAACCTTGAATTCGAAAAGTCCATCCGGAGTGACGAAGGCAGTCTTCTCACGGTCCCGTTCGTTGACTTCAATTACCCTGTACCCTGTCTTGAGGTCCATGGAAGAGAAAAATTTTGCGTTTTGAAGGCGATCGAGCGTGTCGTCGATGCGCGGTAACGGGTAGACGTCCTTCTTCGTTATCTCATTGAGTTTCCGGTAGTCGACGCAGAACCTGAGTGTTCCGTCCTTCTTCCTTACTAGTACCACAGGCGATGCCCACGGACTGGTCGACGGCTGGATAATGTCATCTCTTAGCACCTCTTCTACTTGCGTTCGGATCGTTTCTCGCTCTTTGCAGGAGACCCGGTACGGCATGCGGTGAATTGGACGGGCCTTTTCGTCGACGATGATGCGGTGCTTCGCAATGGGCGTTTGTCTTACTTTCGACGATGCAGCGAAGCAGTCACTGAAATCGTTGAGCATCTGGAGAAGGGTTTGCTTATGAGTTGTATTGAGTTGAGGGTTTACGTCGAAATGTCCGGCCTCGTGTTCCGTGGTGACCCCGATGCGAGCAGTGTCCATCAGGCAAACATCCGTGGTGGAGTATTGGTCTACGATGACGGCTATCTTCGTGCCGTTCGTCAGGTGTTGTAGCTCCGGGCGAAAATTTGTGACCAGGAGTTCGAATATTCAGTTTCTTACGGGCACAATTCCTCTTGCTATCCCAATTCCTCGTTCGAGGAGAAGTTGCGTGTTGCCTTCAGCTAACAAACATCCAGTCGGTGCTCTGTCGCACGTAGCGGTCACAAGGACTGAGGACAAAGGAGGCAGGTTTACGTGCTGAGTCGTCACGGCGGTTACGTCCGTGTTTGCGCGTTTCTCCGGGGTTATTCGTGCCCACCACTTTTCTTCTGCTGTTTCCGGCGTTTTAAAAGAGATAACTCCATTTGTGAAGTCGATGATTGCTTCGTTTTCGACTAGAAAGTCCATTCCGAGTATTACATCCCGTGGGCGGTTCGGCAAGACGGCAAAGCTGACGACGTACTGGATGTAACGCACTTGTATGACTGCCGTGCATCGGCCAGTCGGTGTTACGACGTGTCCACCAGCAGTGCCGATGTCAGGCTCATCCCACTTAGTTTGCACCTTGCGAATCTTCTTAGCCAACCTACCACTTATAACAGAGTCGTCGGCTCCGGTATCGATTAACGCAATCATCTCATGGCCGTCGATGAGTATTTTCAGGTTATTGGTAATTTTTCGAGCGTCGTGTTGGTGCTGCGTTGCTGTTCGTCGAGTTGGAGGAATTGTAACTTGTCGTCGGTCCGCAGCTTCACCTCCCGGAGCTGCAGTCTTCAGTTTTCCCGGTCAGGGCTGCGCCACACAGGTCGTCTTGCCGGTGACGGTGAACGTGCTCTTACTGGCGACCTGCTGCGGAGGGGGACGCTAGGGGACAGGTCGCGTCGCGAGCCAGCAGAAGCATTCTGCTGCCGTAGATAGTCTTCAATTGCGGCGGGGCGACTACCGCGCTGGGGGCGGGGGGCGTCGGGTGAAAAACCTTGAAGGCCAAGGCGTCGGTAGGGACATCGGCGATAGACGTGGTTGACCTCTCCGCAGTGGTAGCAGAGCAGTCTGAAGTCGGGAGTCCGCCAAACGTCCGTTTTGCGAAACGGCTGAGAGTGTGGCGGGACGCTCGGAGTAGGTTGGACAGGGCGAGGAGGCGTCCAACGGTTTCCGTAGTACGACGGACGAGTAGGTGGCACCTGTCTCAGAGCGGCGGCGTAGGTTGATCTCGGTACTTCGGCGTCGGGGTTGGCGGTTGACGATGTCTGGATTGCCTGTGAACCTCGTCGTTGATGATCGCACCGATCGAAGACAAAGGGTCTTGAGCCTTCTGAGGACAGAGGAGAGCTCGTACTTCTTCGCGTACCACCTCTCGAATCAGCTGTCTGAGCGATCCGACGTCGAGGCCAGCGGTCGTGGAGAAAGCCTCGTAGCCCTGGTGTCGTTGGTCGACGGTAGCGCGAGAGAGCAGGGTCCTCTCAATGCGGACGGCTTCGTCCAGAAAAGAATTGGTCGTGGCGGGTGGATCCCGGGACAGGGCGCGAAAAATTTCTTCTTTTACGCCCCTCATGAGTCGCTGAACCTTCTTCTCCTCGGATGCTTTGGGGTCAGCTCGCCGGAAGAGCCGCAACACATCTTCGACGAAGCCTGTAACGCTTTCGTTTGGCAACTGGATCCGTCTCTGGAGCAGATGTTCATCGCGTTCAGCTCGTTGTTGAAAAGCGAACGCCTCGCGGAGTTTGCTTTTGAAGACGTCCCAGGACGTGAGCGAAGTCTCCCGGTTCTCGAACCATGTCTTCGCGGTGCCTTCCAGGGAGAAATAGACGTTGACGAGCTTCTTGTCGTCACTCCAGTTGTTGAACTTGGCGATCCGCTCGTAGTGGTCGACCCAATCGTCCACGTCGTCGTAATACTCCCCGCTGAATGTCTTCGGCGACCGTGCAGGGGCTATGGGCGTGGCAACAGGTTGCACCACTTGGGTACTGGTCTCCGCAGTCATCTTCTTCTTGCGTTTAGGGGGTTGTAATGGACCGAATTCTGCAGGCAGACCAAGCTGTCTTCTGCTTTGTCGCAGTTGGTCTTCCAGGCCGTTGGACAAGGGATGCCCCGCACCTCCACCAGAAATGTCACGAAGCGAAATGGGTCGGCGAGTCGTCGAATAAACAGCGAACGGTTTATTAGACTACTTGGTAGCAAAACACAAGAGTGATAGCTCTCTGAACACAACTGAGTGCAAAGAATGAATGCTCCAGCTTGGAGCGCACAAGCATTTAAGCGTCGCGCCGACAAGTCTAGAAACAGCACGTGCGTTTGCCAGAGAGCAGGCGATGTGTCTGGAAGCTTCTTGCTTCTTCTTCAGCATGCGCCGGGATGAGATGTACCGTATCGTGCCTGCCCTGGAAGTTTCGCGATGATGATTCGTGGCAATATGATGTGACAAAACGTCTCATAGAACAGACAAGCCTGAAGTGAAAATATTTGTGAAAGAGAAAATGATACAACTATCGTCACTTCCATTTGAAACACCACGAACCATCTCAAACATCACACTTGCACTACAGCTAATCGATGAACTTGTTCCCTGCCCTGGAATACGCCACAGTGATAGGTACTGCATTCTCATACTGCTTTAGAAAATTAGTCTAAACAAGGGTTTCTCACTCTCAGACATTCAGAGCAATGTCTTGGCTTCATAGTGGCCAAAGTCAGTAACGGCCCAGGCCAAAAAATACAAAGGTGCATGTCCTGCCGTCAAGAGGGCAAGAAATTATCCGACAAAACACACAAACAGAAGCGTGCAAGGAACATTGGCAGAAGAAGACCTGCAAAGCACACTAAGGCAAATCTGCTTCGGAGTAGGCGTTACCTGAAGAAACTGGTATGTAATTCTTTTCACTTGCAAAATTTATTCTAAGGTTGACAAAAAATTGGCCTTTCTAGACACTTAAACTGAAGCAAGAGGTGAACAAGATAAAAGGGCAGTGTGCCATAGTGCCATTGTATGTGGACTATACAAATTTAGAATGTTGTACAAGCTTAGGGGTGATGTCTTGACAGTCAGGGCTATGCTTATTACTAATTTGAAAGATCCATGCCCACAGAAGGTAGTGTCAACTACCAAAAAAAAGCATCCAATTTAGTAAACTAATTCCTCCATTTCCTCACAATTACCTATATAAATATTACTTATTATACAGCATTGCACAAGTCCTAAAGAGAGAATGGTATGCAAGAAGGCACCTAAAATAGAAGTGTAGCATATTGCCGAAAGCCCGTTATGCATATCTTCTCAACCACGGTTCACTCAACCATGATTGGCTGAGCTGTGGTGGAGGGGGTAGTGACTGGGACACAGCAAAACATGGGCAGCAAGGCACATGAAAGCCCTCGCAACAACACAGACTTGAACATGTTTTTGTTCATATTTTTGCACTTCTTTACATAGTGTTATCTCAAGCTTATCTTACATGGTCTTGTACTACGGCTACTTCTTTGTTGGCAAAAGAAAAGGATCCAATGGCTAATATTGTTAAAAAAAGTCTAGGAGTACTGGTTTTGGACGAAATGAAACTCAGAGGCAATTTCCCTTGACAAGGCAACGCTCAAGGTCCACGGGTTCACAAACCTTTGGAAGTACACCCCAGAAAGGCAGAAAGCCCAGAAGGGAGACCATGCTCTCGTCTTCATGTTTCAGCCCTTTAAGGGAAAGTGGGTACAGGCTCTAGCATGCTTCCTGAGCAAAGGCAGTGCTCCAGGAGATGTACTGCACAAGCTGATCCTTGAGTGCATCTTGCTGTTGGAGAGGAATGGCCTTCGGGTGGACGCTGTAACAACAGACGGTGCGTCATGGAATAGAAACATGTGGAATCACTTTGGGATTACCACAGAAGAGGTCAGCTGCATCCACCCAAGTGACTTTGCTAGAAGACTGTGGTTCGCCTCTGACTACCCCCCCCCCCTGATAAAATGTCTCAGGAACAGCATGCTGAAAAAAAGAGCTGCTGAAAATTGCTTGTATGTCTGATCTACTCTCATTCTCAAGGCCTGGTTAACGAACCACTTCTCCTAAAATTCCAGACACCATGTGGCATTGTCAGCATGAAACACTGGGAAGCTGTGGTGCAAATGGACCAACATAAGGCCTTCACTCTAAAGGCCGGTCCTAAATTGACACAAGATCACGTGAATCCACGCCCATTTCAGAAAATGAATGTGGCCTTGACATTTCAAGTGAGTTTCTTTGATAATGTTAATTTTGTCTGTTAATAGATCCATTCACGAGGGTAAATTGATACATTGTTTATTTGGCATTATTGAGTGAGGATGCTTTCTAGGGACATATAGTGCAGCAAGTTGAGCAAAAGAACAAATCAGTGATAGCAAAAGAGTAGAACACCTCATTGGTTTCTTGGTGCCTTGGGCCTGGCATGACTTTTATTTCTTTCTTCTGTCTCATGCAACATTAACCAGGCTAACTTTTGCTCCCAGTTCTTCGGTGATAGCGTTGCAAATGCCATGGAACTCTTCATGCCAGAGCACCCAGATCTAGTGGATTGCCAGCCTTCCATTGCATTCATAAAGCAAATCAATGCACTGGTAGATGTCACGAACTCAAGGACACCAGGACAGGCACTGAGTAACAACCCACATCACCACCAGGTGAAAAGAAAGATGTCAAGTTGCTCTGTGCATAAAGTGTCTGGGATTAATTTGTTTTGTGTGTGCTCATTACGAGCTGGGAGCAGTGGCTAGGGCACATAAGTAACCCTATATATTAGCAGAGTGCAATGAAATGAGGGGCAATAAGTTTTACACAACATGCACAATATAGTTGTTTTCTTGTATTTTTTGCCTAACATTCCACTCGACAGAATTTGTCAAGTCTAGTGCAGTCAGTAGTAGGCCACATCATGACCGCTTGGTCACTTTGCTTGATATGAAGGGGAAGAACAGACCAGGTGAAGTTAAGCATGCAAACACAGCTGAAAAACTTCCGTCTTTTGAATAGGTACTTGAGAATTTTCTAAGCTTCATCTACGAATGGGGAGAAGTGTCAAATAACCAGCCGTGGGGAGAAGCTGCAGATAACTATGACAACACAAACATCGAACGGGTTGAAGGTGACAATCAAAGCAACAGTAGAAATCGCAAAGTACATTACGTCAGAATGTGGACTGAAGTACCTCATGACTGCGCGACTGAACCAGGATGCATTAGAGGTACATGACATCTATTCTTCTCTGATGAGCATGTGTTAACTCGTGAAACTAGCTTCTTCCAGCGTTTTTTTTTTTTTTTTTTTTTTTATGATGCGCAACTGCTGCGGCCAGAATCAACATCCTTATTCCGCACTTTTTGTGCAAATGTTCCGACTGCTGAGTGCGTATTCACTTATAAAGCCGCCAAGGGGGAGCAACATTACAGGTGCAGAAATCCTAAGAACATTAGTCTTTAACTGCACAAATCAGGACGACTAGATAGAATCATCTACCGCGCCCCTGAAAGCGAACAGTCAAGCCCTGGCACACTGCTGGAACGGCAGGAGCACAGCTACAACGTGGCAGACACAAAGCCTGATGTGCTAGCCTATGTTGGTGGGTTCGTGGCAAAACAAATTCTTGCACTGGTCAGCTGCAGTGAGTGTAGCTCAGGCTTGATAGCTGAAAAAACTGAACAGCTCAACGAAAAGTACAAGCTGATTTCTCTGAAGAACAGAGGGAGACTTACCTTCCCTTCAAATCAGCTGTTGACTCTGTTGACATGCATTGAAGAAATCATAATGAACAGGCTAAGCAGCAGAATCCACGAAGATCTCATCAACAATGCAGAATGGATTCTGCTGTTGATGAGTTCGAGAGTGCTGCTGTGCCAGCTGTTGGTTGCAGAGCACACAGTCATGACTTAACCAAAAGTATCATATCATATTATACTGTTATGCGAATGCACATTGCATGCAAAATGGAAAACAAACGTTACGGTGAAAAGTCAATGAAAACGAAACAGCTGCAGAAACAAGCAAAACTTTTGTGAGATCTTTGCTCGACCACAACAAATTTGGTGAGAGATGATGAATGGAAAAATACTACAAAAGCCGGGAGACGACATAACTGGACAAAAAAGTAGAGAACTCCGACTTAACATAAGACTATGTCAAAGCCTATGTCAAAGGCGTTTCTGAATCTATCCGCCGGGCTTTGCTTACGTTGGATATCAGGACTACGTTCAAACTGCATGTTAAACTTCGAAGTGTCATATCGAAACCGAAGGACCCCGTCCCCCCGGAAGACCAGTCTGGCGTAGTCTACAAAGTACAATGCCAAGACTGTGACACGTGCTACATTGGCGAGACAGGCAGAAAACGGAACACTCGTTTCAAAGAACATAATCAGGACATAAAGAGCGCGACCCACGCAACACGGTTTAAGACGGAGCTTACAGAGCATTGTTGGGACACGGGACATTGTTTCGACTTTGACAACGCGTTGTCCTTGGCTCGCGAACAAAGATGGGGACTCAGGGAGCTTCTAGAGTCTTGGCACATACGTGGTGAACCCTCGGTTTGTAACAAAAATCGTGGCCCCCTTTCCCGAACAATACTCCCATCAGCAAAGCGTTTGAGTGGTGCAAACGGTTCCGAGACGGCCGTACATCAGTGCAGGACGATCCCGGCCGGGGCGGCTCAGAGCCCAGTTCCTGAGAACATTCAACTTGTGGAGCGCCTGATCCTCAAGGACCGACGGATAACATGTCTCGAACTGGCTCGAAAGACGGACCTTTCTGTGGGAACGTTGAACACTATCATTCATGAACACCTCCAGTTTCGGAAATCCGGGCCTGCTCACCAAAGGAGTCCTCCTCCTAGAGGACAATGCACGCCCGCACACCGCGCATCTCACGACACGCACCTTACAGGAACTTGACTGGGAGTGGCCACATGCCCTCTACAGTCCAGACCTGGTCCCCAGCGATTTCCATCCCTTCGGGCCACTGAAGGCGTTCCTTGTCAAGAATGCGGTCCGATCACGGCTGCTACGCGCCGGTAAAGATATCTACGCTGCTGACATCCAAGCCCTCGTGAAACGCTGGGACAAGTGCATTAGTGTAGCTGGAGATTGCGTTGAAAAAATAAAACTAATTTCTCGCCTGTAAGTTCATTTTAGTTTTGCGAAAAATGAAAAGACCCGGTTTGACTTGAACGCCCCTCGTACATGGCCAGTGAGGCGGTCCTATGTCTCCCTGCTGGGCTTACTTCCGGCACCCACGGGTGCTGTTCCGCGTCAGATCTGTTCCGCGCGCGATCTGTTCCGCGTCAGATCGCGTGGCGCTACGCTACTGCAGGATGGTTGGACTCTCGTCGTGCAAGTTTGCAGTGGAGACTTGCGCACGATGTCCTGCCGCTCAGGGATCGTTTGCATCGTTATGGTCTCACCTCGCCTCGATGTCCTTTCTGTTCTAGCCATGAAACTGCGCAGCACGCTTTTCATGAGTGTCTCGTTCCCGACGTTTTGTGGCACAGAGTTGAGGAGCTGTATGGGGTTCCACAGATTCGCTGGAGCACCATTCAAACGCTCCTTCAACCGCCCATTCCAATCCGGGATAGACGGCAGTTCATTCTCTTAGCCGTAGAGATAAACTACCAAGTGTGGATTGCGCGCTGCATAGCAGTACACGGCGGTCGCGCTCGGGGGTCGTCACACGTTCTAAGCCTCGTTCGAGCGGGTGTTCGCAGAGTTTTACAGAGGGAGAGAGCAGTCCTTGGTGCTATGGAGTTCGTAAGACGCTGCTAACTTCGTCTGTGCTGTTCGAAGGAACGCATGGAAGGTACGTTGTTCACTACTAAGCATTACTTTCCTTCGTGCCGTTATCCCGTACGCAACTCTCCGCAGTCTTGGTCTGTTGCATGGCGACGACAAGCACGAACAGCAATCCTTAACGTGACGTGATTTCAAAAGCAGTAGTTGGCATTGCACTAGTTCTAGTCCTAGCTTGTTGAGATAGTTATATGGGAGCTAGTCCTTGTGACTGGTCTTCCGCCTCGATGCCAATACGCACAAGCAAAGCCTTCAGCTTCAGGTGGGCACCCCCCGGTAGTAGTGGAACAGGCCCTGTTCGAAATGGCCCGAGGGTTTTGCTTCACAATACACACGCTCAGTACTGTAAACGTTTTGTGCCATCACAGCTGTGTTGCACGAAGTATGACCAAAAGGGAGAAAAGCCTATTTATATTAAAGCCTAAGCATATTTTTGTAATATAACTATTCACTTTCTCTCAGGGAACCTTCAAGCTAACGCAAAGGTGTGTACACAATAAAAAGTTATTTTAGTTTTTTGCGCGGCAGCGACGAAGCAGCGGGAGCGCGGTTCTGGCAGCCGTTTTTCATTTTGTAAGTGCGGTTCTACATTCTTAGCCTCGATAAAAGTGATACCACTGGAAAAGGAACATGCTACTGTATATGTGAGATTTTTTTTAGTCAAGATCGAAGCAGGTGCTTATCAAGAGCAGACTTACGAATACGGTGCATTTTCCCGAAGCACGGTCTATTCTAACGCATATTACACCTCTCCAGTAGAGTCCATAAGTAAACAGAATACAACAAGCAGCGAAAAATAAGCTTCCTTTTGATATAAAATTCGTTTGTTCGAGATGTATACCGACTGCAAACATTGAGAGAAATCGCGCTATAGGTAGCATTTTTGCGATGATTTATTAAACGAAGTACGCACATGTTTTAATTTTTTTTTTTTTTTTTTGCGTAGAGTAATAGTCTGTTGTGCATAGAATATGTGGGGGAAAAATGACAGTGTGGCCTCTACGCGGGGCGACTGAGGTACGGTGAACTAGAAGGACTGGTGTACTGATCGGCCGCTGTCGCGTATAGCCGCCGATGTGCCTGGCGATAGATGGCGCCAACTGTATCTCGCCAATATGTGATCGGATCGCCTCTGGTAGGTTTCCATGGAACTATGCATCACGTGAGGTACCCTGTGTTAGTAACCGCCTTGTACCCTTTTTCGTCTTCTCGCACACTTGCTGATGCACTTTAACTGAGGTGATCTCGAAGTGCAGGGGGAGCGCAGTTCATTGGGAACGTGCTGTTGTTCACGCGGGTTGACGTTCCATATTCATAAAAAATAATGACGAATACCGGAAAACACAAGCGGGCAGCCTTTCCTGAACCGAGATGAAATCGCCCATCATTGCTTGGGCGTTGATGATGCTTAAATGTTGTGTTTGTCTTTATTATTCACTCAAACTCTGCAATTTACGTTATTCACTTCCTGTTTCCTGCCAGGTTTCTGACTTCAGAGACTCAGTTTTCTAATTCGAAGCTGGACGTCATCCTTGGAGCCAGCATGAAATAAATCGATCGGCACAATGCGTGACGACTAAGCTGTCCTTAAAACTAAGCCTCTTATTTCAGGAAACATGCGAAAAGGCTCATCAGCTTTTCTATAAAAAGTGTCTAATATTTAGAAAAGAATAGAAATTACCCAGTTATGACGAGCGTTTTCGTTGACATGTTGACACGAGGCGCCAGGGAGATGCACACAGAAAATGCACAGAGGAAACGTGAGAGTTGCTATTCAAAGGCTGTGTATGCGCGCTGTCTCTTTTATCGTAATCTCGGAATCAGCGTGCCGCGATTTGTTTGGAAAAAAATCCTGAAAGAAATGCCCCGCGATTCCCAAAACTAATAGCATTAAAAAAAAACAGAGAAATCCCTCGATTGCAGTCGGAGCCCTCTGGATGGGGCTCGTTTCGCTATGAAGGACCCGTCCCAAGTTCGTATCGACGCAAACAGCCATCTTGTATATTTCTTTATTGTAGTCATTCAACGTCACGTCTGAATAAAAACAAAATAAATGTACTTTGATGTTTAACCCTTTAAAATACAATAAATGTTTCTAACCGTTACTAATTTATTCATCCGGTCGCTTGACATTGTTTTTCGTCTTGTTGCAACCCTTTAAAATACGAAGACCTACACTTTAAAACGTCTAGAGCACTATTACATTATACCTACTTACATTAAAACATACTGATACATATAGATATCACGCCTCATCGCGTTAAACTTCGTCCGTTAAATCAATTGTCTCGTCTAGTCTCCTCCGCTTCAATGGCACCGGCGAGTCGTCCACCGTTATGACCGACCAGTCATTGGCGTTTACGGCCGCCCAGGTACCGTCTTCATGAAGTTCCACATCTGTGCAGGAGGACGGCACTTCCTCAAGCATGTTGAGCCAAAGCTGGTCGATTACAAGGTCTGAGTCGTCGACGACGACGTTGCAGATTGGGCAACGCCACGCCCGTCCACAAGCGCTCTCGTTGTTTTCCAAATAAGACAGTCCATCAAAACATTGCAGATGATGGCAGAGACGACCTCGACATGGTACCTCGAATAGATCGGAGTAGGAATTACGTTAGTGTTAGTACTATATCACCCCAACTACCACACCAATCTGAATCCACTTTTAGCGACGAAAGAAAGAAAAAGCACACTGAATAATATTCTTAAGATATACGTTCCCACTCTCGGTCGAGCGCCTCCAACGGCACCTCTATTTCGGCTCTCGTCTTGGGGATCCTCTCCTAATATAACAATAGAAAGGATCGCATACAGCTCACCCGGGGCCTGCTTTCCGACGCCGTCCAAGCAAGCAGCGGTGGTGCGTCTGTAAGAGTTCGCCGTTGTCGGCCTCACAGAGGTGGGCAACGTCACGACTAAAGCTCTGGGTCCTGCGTCGCCTTCTAAGGGAACTGTGCCGACATATGCCTGACCAGTGTTGCCAAATTTGGGGAAAAGTCGCTAAATTTAGGGGATTCCGGGGTTTGTTTAGCAACAAAATTTTGTATTTGGGATTAGCGGATTTTTTGGTGACTTTCTGACATGTCCAGCGATTTTTTAGCGACACAAATATTCCTTCATGAAGTCAGGAAGAATCGTGATTTTCCTGTCACAATTCAGTGGCCGACAAGCTCTAGCGAATAATAATATATGAAATCGCGCCACTTTTCGCTGGCCCTAACTCCTCAGGGCCAATCGCCTGTAACGGAAATCTCTCAGCGTGCTCCCTGCAGCGTGCAGTGGTGCAGTTTCGTTGTTCTTCGCAGCGCTAGTTTCTTTGAGCTGTTTCCAGTTTGTCCCATTTCTGACGCGCCACGTGGCCTAGACCACGGAGTGGCCTAGACGCAAACGCTTTCCAAAATGCCTCATCAGAAATACCGCAAGAGCTGGGTGATGCTGCTAGTATTCAAGGGATAGCTTCGTCCAGTCAAAGACTGACAAAAGGGTGCTGTGCACCTATATTGCAAGCGTGAGATTTATGCGAGGTTGTCAGACAAGCAGTGTAGCAGAACCTTAAAGCGAGATAGACGAACTTCTTCCAAAATCCGTTTATTAGAGGCAGTTGCTCCGAGCCATCCTACTCGTTCTACAACGTTAAGAACAACAAAAAAAAAAAGGTGTTATTCCCCGTGCGCTTTCGAGCGAGCTTGCGTCTTCCTCTTCCTCCTTCGTCACAAGCCAAAACAACAAGCCAGTACAAGCCAACAGCCAATAAGCCAACAAAACAGTACAAGCCAAAACAAAAACCCCAACACATTCATAGTCAATTCTCAACACACTCCCCCGCAATGAGCTTGCTCATTCTTGGATCTCCAATGGGAACAAGTGCTGTATTGCACGCCTTAAAGTTCCACCGGTCGGAAGTTGCACGACACATGAACGGACATGTCCGTCTCTACCTGGAAACGTCTTTACGATTCGACAGATCTTCCATAGGCCGCGAGGGACCCTATCTTCCTTCAGGAGAACCAACGTGTCGGTCTGTAAGCCAGTTGAGCCTGAAACGCGTTGCCAATGAGCAGTCCGTAGTTCCTGTAAGTAGTCACTCCGCCACCTTCGCCAAAACCGTTCCAGTAGCGACTCGCGGTACCGCATTGCCCTCTGCAGTCGCTGCTGAGTTCCAGTAGGCAACTGCGCTGAAGTGACGAAGGGTGGCAGTCGCGTCAGCCGTTTTCCAATTAAAAGGTGCGACGGTGTCAATGGCTCCGGCTCCTCTGATTCCGCATAGACGAAAGTAATCGGTCGGGAGTTGATAGTCGCTTCAGTTTCGGTGAGCACTGTGGTGAGTTCAGGAAGTGTTAAACTGCTCCTTCCAAGAACCTTTCGAAGAGATGTCTTGACCGACCGCACCATTCTCTCGTAGAATCCTCCCCACCATGCCCTTTCCACAATGAATTTCCAATGAAGTCGAATGCTGGAGAAATAATTTTTGGCTTCTTCGCTACGAAGTGAGCTCCATAACTGCCGAAGATCTTTAGATGCGCGTTTGAAGGTCAGCGCGTTGTCCGAATAAACTGTATGACAGACACCCCTTCTTGACACGAACCTCCGAAAAGCTAGCAGAAATGTCGCCGTGCTCAGGTCCGTGACGATTTCCAAGTGAACAGCTCTCGTGATGGCGCAGGTAAACACTACTATGTAGGACTTGCAATCAGTGGTAGCACCCTTGTAGTAGAGAGGCCCGGCAAAATCAACTCCCACCACTGAAAAAGGTTCGTCCTTGGTAACTCGATCCCTCGGGAGTGGTGCCATTGGCTCTTCCGCAGGCTTCGCGCGCCACTTTTGACACGTCATGCAACGATGAAGCATAGCCTTCACCGCTTGTCTACCACTGATGACCCAGTATGTCTCACGTAGCTCAACAAGCGTGTCTCGTACACCTCCATGAAGCAAACGAAGATGCGTACGCATTATTAACTTCTTTGTGAAGTCGTGATGTTTCGGTAAAATAATCGGTTGCTTCTGCGATGCATATCCGTCGCTCTCTTGAAGTCTTCCTTTCAAACGAAGGATTCCATCTTGATCCAAGTAGGGGGATAGTTTAAGAAGCGGAGAAGTTGAGGATATCCTTCCACCGTTACTGGCCAGGACTTCGTATTCGTCTGAGAAACATTCACGTTGAACCTGACGAATCCAGTACTTTTCTGCCTCATTTATTTCTTCAGTAAGGAGAGGCCCAGATACTTTTTCATGTGGTCGTTGACAATTCAAAATAAACCGTTTGATCCACGCTGTTATCCGTAGTACACGAAGGAAGGAACTATGCTTGGTGAAGTCGAAGAGAGCACATTGATCCCCCTTTACAACCGCAACTGTAACTTCCACCGCCTTCGCTTCAGTATTGACGATGTCTGTGGGTGTTCCAGGAGCTCTGGGCTCTGGTACCGAGCCGACCATGTCAATGGATGACAACCATTTTGGTCCAGTACACCAAAATTCATTGTTTTGCAGTTGCCTGGGTAAAACACCTCGCGTGAGTAGGTCGGCAGGATTTTGTTCCCCTGGACAGTAGTGCCATGTAGAGTGATCGTAAAGGCCTTGTATTTCTACTACTCTGTTTGCAACGAAGGGTTTCCATCGACTTGCATTGGCCTTGATCCAGCAGAGCGCTACACTCGAATCGCTCCAAAATATCGCAGGGAAGCGTTCAACGTGGAGTGCACCGACAATGTAGTGAGTTAGCCGCGCTCCGATCAGCGCTGCAAGGAGCTCCAAACGTGGCAACGTAACGCGCTTCAGCGGGGCTACTCTAGCCTTAGCACCTGTAGCTGACGACGATGCTAGGCCACGCCCTCGTGACCAGCCAAGCTCGTCGGCACGCATCATCTTCACCCGCGTTCATTCTAGTCGCGCTCTTGCCAGTAAACTGGCTATTTCTCCTGCTGCTTGTCTTCGACTCTTTTCTTCACGTCGCGACAACTGGTGACCCGAACGTCGGAGCCTTCCTCCAAAAGCAAGGCATGCAACGGTGGACTTTAAACGCTTGCTGACCGTCGAACCCCAGCATATCCTGCTTCGCGAGTACAACAAGTTTATCTCTTCTCTGCCGTCAAGATACCACATATCGGCTGACAAAGACGGCAAGTCAGAACGCGCGCGTTGACCGTAACAGATTGACGCCCATTTTTCTCGTAACCCACATTGCCCGCTCTCTTGCACATTGTGCGAAACGCATTTTCAACTTCCCTCGGGAGACGATATGGAACGCAGCAAAGCGTCTGGCGACGGGACCTCAAAGATTCCGGTGTTCCGTGCTCCGTCGGAGGCAGTGGTCGCCGAGAAAGGCCTAGATTTCAAGTTGAAGCAAATCGACGACCTTCTTCGAAAGCCCGACATCGCGGTGGACGGCGTCACCAAATTTGTGCTCGGATTCTGCAAGGATCATGCTCACATCGTGAGACAAGACCTCATTGCTTGTCCACAATCTCTGTCCATCCACAAAATTCCCTTCCCTGGAACGCCTTACCATTTGCTGTGCGACGTTTCCACCGGCAGCCCACGACCCCTCATTCCGCAAGATTTTCGACGACACATCTTCGACGTTTTTCACTCCCTGCACCACCCAGGAATCAAGGCCACTCAAAAGCTCATTGCGGCTCGCTTTGTCTTGCCCTCGCTAAACCGAGACGTCCGCGTTTGGGCCCGCCTATGTTTGGCCTGTCAGCGCTCAAGAGTTCAGCGCCACGCACTTTCGCCTCCATCACCGTTTCCTACACCCGATGCTCGTTTCCGTCAGGTTCATCTGGACCTGGTGGGTCCCCTTCCCCCATCTGCCGGCGAAGCCTACCTTTTCACCTGCATTGACCGCTTCACCCGCTGGCCGGAAGCCATTCCCATCGCCGACATAACTGCTGACACGGTGGTGCGCGTTTTCCTCGACACTTGGGTGGCCCGCTACGGCGCGCCCGCTACGATTACCACCGACAGAGGCCGCCAGTTCACCTCCCGTCTGTTCGCAGAGATGTGCCGTTTTCTCGGCTCCCAACATCGACAGACGACGGCTTATCACCCTTGCGCCAACGGCCTCGTAGAACGGCTCCACCGCACTCTGAAGACCGCCCTGCGCTCACATGACGACCCCAGCCATTGGGTGGAACGCCTGCCACTAATTCTCCTTGGCGTCAGGGCTGCCATCAAGACAGACGCACCTGTCTCACCTGCTGAGCTCGTGTATGGCGCGCCGTTAAGACTACCAGGAGAATTCTTCGACCATGCAACTCTCGCCCAACCCGCTCCTGACCTTCTTCACTACGCCACTCGCCTGCAGTCTTACTGTGCTGACTTGCGACCACTGCCAACACGGTCCTCTTCGTCCCGTCCAGTCTTCATTCATCCGGCTCTTCATTCCGCAACCCATGTGTTTCTGCGGCACGACGCGGTTCGTAAACCTCTCCAACCCCCGTACGACGGCCCTTTTCCCGTCCACTCTCGTCAAGCGAAGACCATCACCATTAGGCTTCCCAACCGGCTCGAGGTGGTCTCGGTGGATCGTGTCAAGCCTGCCTTTTTGCCTGCCATCACCCCGGTGCCCGAGGCTTATCGTGCCCCGTCCCCCTGCCCGCCCTCACCGGTGCATCCGTCACGTTCGGTACATTGGGCACCCGGCCTACCTTCTGTCCGTCTCATACCTCGCCGGCATACGGTCCAGGGAGGGGGTACCTGTAGCTGACGACGATGCTAGGCCACGCCCTCGTGACCAGCCAAGCTCGTCGGCACGCATCATCTTCACCCGCGTTCATTCTAGTCGCGCTCTTGCCAGTAAACTGGCTATTTCTCCTGCTGCTTGTCTTCGACTCTTTTTTTCACGTCGCGACACAGCTATAATCTTCACGTTGACAGTGCCGGCATCCGTTTCCGTCCTCAGGTACACAACGGCGCCGTATGCTTGAATACTAGCGTCACAAAAGCAATGCACAGAGTGCTTCGCTGTTGGTCCCTCGGTTATAAGTGCTCTGGGTACGGCTATTTGAGCAACGTCCGGGATCCCTTTCGTCCACCGCAGCCATTCAGACAGGAGATCATCTGGCAGTAGATCATCCCATCCGAGTCCTTGCTCCCATACTCGTTGGAAAAGAATCTTCGCCTTGATAGTGTATGGTGCAAGGAACCCCAAAGGATCAAAAATTCTTGCGGTTGCTTGCAGCAGGCAGCGCTTGGTGTCCGTCTTGTAGGTGATGAATTTCACAAGAGAGTCCATGGAAAGCAGAAGTGTGTCCGTTGCGGTGTTCCAGCTGAGTCCTAAAACCTTTTTTGACTTGTAATGAGAATTAGCCTCCGCGTCTTGTTCGCTGCTTCTCCTGAACTCACTCTGTAGATCCGGCGAGTTCGTCGTCCACTTTCGTAGCTTCATTCCAGCTGTCCTGACGACCTCGTTAGCATCTCTGGAAAACCGCTCCCCTTCATTCCGTGTGGCAACGCTCGTCACCAAATAGTCGACGTAGAAACTCTCGTTCAACGTCTCACACAGGGACTTCAGAGATGGATCTGCCGAAGTAGTACTCTCAAAATGACAACGAAGCGTAGCAGCCATAATGAAGGGACTGGATGAGGCTCCAAATGGGACACGGGTCATCCTCCAGACCTCAATTTCTCGTTCGGTGACATCACGTTTCGGCGTCGCAGCATACCAAAAAAACCGAAAGGCGTCACGATCAGTCTTGTTCAAGGAAATCTGGAGAAAAGCCTTCTCAATGTCAGCAACGACTCCAATCCGTTGTTTTCGGAACCTCATTAGTACTGCCAGCAAGTCAGGATTAAGGTTTGGTCCAGAATCCAAAACGTCGTTCAACGAGGGACAACCGGGAGCACTGGAAGAGGCATCGAAAACGATGCGCATTTTGGTGGTTTCCCTTTCGTGCTTGACAACGGCATGGTGGGGCATGTAATATGTTGGTCCATCCACTTCATGAGGGAGAAGAACCTTTTCTGCGTGACCATCATCTAAATACTGTCTGATCGCCTTGTCATACTCGGCAGCCATGTGTTCATTCTTGGTAATTTGTTTCGTTAAAGAAAAGAGCCTCTTCCTTGCTACTTCTTCGTTTGACGGTAAATACGGGTGCACAGTCTTCCACGGCAGTGCGACCTGATATCTGCCGCTCACGTTCTTCATGGTCGACTTGAAAGCTTGAAACACGGCGTCCTGATGCATCGGGTTACTGTCCGTCTGAATCCCGATATGTTCCAAGTCCCAAAATTTCCGTAATTCATTGCACAATTCCGTTTCTTGAGACTCGACGTTTACCCGCATGACTCCTACGTTCGTACATATTGTAGTTGAACTTGAAGACGATGGGCCCTGTACTGTTCATCCAAAAACAGTGTTTGCCGCTACCAGGTGAAGTCGAAGAGAGCACATTGATCCCCCTTTACAACCGCAACTGTAACTTCCACCGCCTTCGCTTCAGTATTGACGATGTCTGTGGGTGTTCCAGGAGCTCTGGGCTCTGGTACCGAGCCGACCATGTCAATGGATGACAACCATTTTGGTCCAGTCCACCAAAATTCATTGTTTTGCAGTTGCCTGGGTAAAACACCTCGCGTGAGTAGGTCGGCAGGATTTTGTTCCCCTGGACAGTAGTGCCATGTAGAGTGATCGTAAAGGCCTTGTATTTCTACTACTCTGTTTGCAACGAAGGGTTTCCATCGACTTGCATTGGCCTTGATCCAGCAGAGCGCTACACTCGAATCGCTCCAAAATATCGCAGGGAAGCGTTCAACGTGGAGTGCACCGACAATGTAGTGAGTTAGCCGCGCTCCGATCAGCGCTGCAAGGAGCTCCAAACGTGGCAACGTAACGCGCTTCAGCGGGGCTACTCTAGCCTTAGCACCTGTAGCTGACGACGATGCTAGGCCACGCCCTCGTGACCAGCCAAGCTCGTCGGCACGCATCATCTTCACCCGCGTTCATTCTAGTCGCGCTCTTGCCAGTAAACTGGCTATTTCTCCTGCTGCTTGTCTTCGACTCTTTTCTTCACGTCGCGACAACTGGTGACCCGAACGTCGGAGCCTTCCTCCAAAAGCAAGGCATGCAACGGTGGACTTTAAACGCTTGCTGACCGTCGAACCCCAGCATATCCTGCTTCGCGAGTACAACAAGTTTATCTCTTCTCTGCCGTCAAGATACCACATATCGGCTGACAAAGACGGCAAGTCAGAACGCGCGCGTTGACCGTAACAGATTGACGCCCATTTTTCTCGTAACCCACATTGCCCGCTCTCTTGCACATTGTGCGAAACGCATTTTCAACTTCCCTCGGGAGACGATATGGAACGCAGCAAAGCGTCTGGCGACGGGACCTCAAAGATTCCGGTGTTCCGTGCTCCGTCGGAGGCAGTGGTCGCCGAGAAAGGCCTAGATTTCAAGTTGAAGCAAATCGACGACCTTCTTCGAAAGCCCGACATCGCGGTGGACGGCGTCACCAAATTTGTGCTCGGATTCTGCAAGGATCATGCTCACATCGTGAGACAAGACCTCATTGCTTGTCCACAATCTCTGTCCATCCACAAAATTCCCTTCCCTGGAACGCCTTACCATTTGCTGTGCGACGTTTCCACCGGCAGCCCACGACCCCTCATTCCGCAAGATTTTCGACGACACATCTTCGACGTTTTTCACTCCCTGCACCACCCAGGAATCAAGGCCACTCAAAAGCTCATTGCGGCTCGCTTTGTCTGGCCCTCGCTAAACCGAGACGTCCGCGTTTGGGCCCGCCTATGTTTGGCCTGTCAGCGCTCAAGAGTTCAGCGCCACACACTTTCGCCTCCATCACCGTTTCCTACACCCGATGCTCGTTTCCGTCAGGTTCATCTGGACCTGGTGGGTCCCCTTCCCCCATCTGCCGGCAAAGCCTACCTTTTCACCTGCATTGACCGCTTCACCCGCTGGCCGGAAGCCATTCCCATCGCCGACATAACTGCTGACACGGTGGTGCGCGTTTTCCTCGACACTTGGGTGGCCCGCTACGGCGCGCCCGCTACGATTACCACCGACAGAGGCCGCCAGTTCACCTCCCGTCTGTTCGCAGAGATGTGCCGTTTTCTCGGCTCCCAACATCGACAGACGACGGCTTATCACCCTTGCGCCAACGGCCTCGTAGAACGGCTCCACCGCACTCTGAAGACCGCCCTGCGCTCACATGACGACCCCAGCCACTGGGTGGAACGCCTGCCACTAATTCTCCTTGGTGTCAGGGCTGCCATCAAGACAGACGCACCTGTCTCACCTGCTGAGCTCGTGTATGGCGCGCCGTTAAGACTACCAGGAGAATTCTTCGACCATGCAACTCTCGCCCAACCCGCTCCTGACCTTCTTCACTACGCCACTCGCCTGCAGTCTTACTGTGCTGACTTGCGACCACTGCCAACACGGTCCTCTTCGTCCCGTCCAGTCTTCATTCATCCGGCTCTTCATTCCGCAACCCATGTGTTTCTGCGGCACGACGCGGTTCGTAAACCTCTCCAACCCCCGTACGACGGCCCTTTTCCCGTCCACTCTCGTCAAGCGAAGACCATCACCATTAGGCTTCCCAACCGGCTCGAGGTGGTCTCGGTGGATCGTGTCAAGCCTGCCTTTTTGCCTGCCATCACCCCGGTGCCCGAGGCTTATCGTGCCCCGTCCCCCTGCCCGCCCTCACCGGTGCATCCGTCACGTTCGGTACATTGGGCACCCGGCCTACCTTCTGTCCGTCTCATACCTCGCCGGCATACGGTCCAGGGAGGGGGTACCTGTAGCTGACGACGATGCTAGGCCACGCCCTCGTGACCAGCCAAGCTCGTCGGCACGCATCATCTTCACCCGCGTTCATTCTAGTCGCGCTCTTGCCAGTAAACTGGCTATTTCTCCTGCTGCTTGTCTTCGACTCTTTTTTTCACGTCGCGACACAGCTATAATCTTCACGTTGACAGTGCCGGCATCCGTTTCCGTCCTCAGGTACACAACGGCGCCGTATGCTTGAATACTAGCGTCACAAAAGCAATGCACAGAGTGCTTCGCTGTTGGTCCCTCGGTTATAAGTGCTCTGGGTACGGCTATTTGAGCAACGTCCGGGATCCCTTTCGTCCACCGCAGCCATTCAGACAGGAGATCATCTGGCAGTAGATCATCCCATCCGAGTCCTTGCTCCCATACTCGTTGGAAAAGAATCTTCGCCTTGATAGTGTATGGTGCAAGGAACCCCAAAGGATCAAAAATTCTTGCGGTTGCTTGCAGCAGGCAGCGCTTGGTGTCCGTCTTGTAGGTGATGAATTTCACAAGAGAGTCCATGGAAAGCAGAAGTGTGTCCGTTGCGGTGTTCCAGCTGAGTCCTAAAACCTTTTTTGACTTGTAATGAGAATTAGCCTCCGCGTCTTGTTCGCTGCTTCTCCTGAACTCACTCTGTAGATCCGGCGAGTTCGTCGTCCACTTTCGTAGCTTCATTCCAGCTGTCCTGACGACCTCGTTAGCATCTCTGGAAAACCGCTCCCCTTCATTCCGTGTGGCAACGCTCGTCACCAAATCGTCGACGTAGAAACTCTCGTTCAACGTCTCACACAGGGACTTCAGAGATGGATCTGCCGAAGAAGTACTCTCAAAATGACAACGAAGCGTAGCAGCCATAATGAAGGGACTGGATGAGGCTCCAAATGGGACACGGGTCATCCTCCAGACCTCAATTTCTCGTTCGGTGACATCACGTTTCGGCGTCGCAGCATACCAAAAAAACCGAAAGGCGTCACGATCAGTCTTGTTCAAGGAAATCTGGAGAAAAGCCTTCTCAATGTCAGCAACGACTCCAATCCGTTGTTTTCGGAACCTCATTAGTACTGCCAGCAAGTCAGGATTAAGGTTTGGTCCAGAATCCAAAACGTCGTTCAACGAGGGACAACCGGGAGCACTGGAAGAGGCATCGAAAACGATGCGCATTTTGGTGGTTTCCCTTTCGTGCTTGACAACGGCATGGTGGGGCATGTAATATGTTGGCCCATCCACTTCATGAGGGAGAAGAACCTTTTCTGCATGACCATCATCTAAATACTGTCTGATCGCCTTGTCATACTCGGCAGCCATGTGTTCATTCTTGGTAATTTGTTTCGTTAAAGAAAAGAGCCTCTTCCTTGCTACTTCTTCGTTTGACGGTAAATACGGGTGCACAGTCTTCCACGGCAGTGCGACCTGATATCTGCCGCTCACGTTCTTCATGGTCGACTTGAAAGCTTGAAACACGGCGTCCTGATGCATCGGGTTACTGTCCGTCTGAATCCCGATATGTTTCAAGTCCCAAAATTTCCGTAATTCATTGCACAATTCCGTTTCTTGAGACTCGACGTTTACCCGCATGACTCCTACGTTCGTACATATTGTAGTTGAACTTGAAGACGATGGGCCCTGTACTGTCCATCCAAAAACAGTGTTTGCCGCTACCAGGTGAAGTCGAAGAGAGCACATTGATCCCCCTTTACAACCGCAACTGTAACTTCCACCGCCTTCGCTTCAGTATTGACGATGTCTGTGGGTGTTCCAGGAGCTCTGGGCTCTGGTACCGAGCCGACCATGTCAATGGATGACAACCATTTTGGTCCAGTCCACCAAAATTCATTGTTTTGCAGTTGCCTGGGTAAAACACCTCGCGTGAGTAGGTCGGCAGGATTTTGTTCCCCTGGACAGTAGTGCCATGTAGAGTGATCGTAAAGGCCTTGTATTTCTACTACTCTGTTTGCAACGAAGGGTTTCCATCGACTTGCATTGGCCTTGATCCAGCAGAGCGCTACACTCGAATCGCTCCAAAATATCGCAGGGAAGCGTTCAACGTGGAGTGCACCGACAATGTAGTGAGTTAGCCGCGCTCCGATCAGCGCTGCAAGGAGCTCCAAACGTGGCAACGTAACGCGCTTCAGCGGGGCTACTCTAGCCTTAGCACCTGTAGCTGACGACGATGCTAGGCCACGCCCTCGTGACCAGCCAAGCTCGTCGGCACGCATCATCTTCACCCGCGTTCATTCTAGTCGCGCTCTTGCCAGTAAACTGGCTATTTCTCCTGCTGCTTGTCTTCGACTCTTTTCTTCACGTCGCGACAACTGGTGACCCGAACGTCGGAGCCTTCCTCCAAAAGCAAGGCATGCAACGGTGGACTTTAAACGCTTGCTGACCGTCGAACCCCAGCATATCCTGCTTCGCGAGTACAACAAGTTTATCTCTTCTCTGCCGTCAAGATACCACATATCGGCTGACAAAGACGGCAAGTCAGAACGCGCGCGTTGACCGTAACAGATTGACGCCCATTTTTCTCGTAACCCACATTGCCCGCTCTCTTGCACATTGTGCGAAACGCATTTTCAACTTCCCTCGGGAGACGATATGGAACGCAGCAAAGCGTCTGGCGACGGGACCTCAAAGATTCCGGTGTTCCGTCGGAGGCAGTGGTCGCCGAGAAAGGACTAGATTTCAAGTTGAAGCAAATCGACGGCCTTCTTCGAAAGCCCGACATCGCGGTGGACGGCGTCACCAAATTTGTGCTCGGATTCTGCAAGGATCATGCTCACATCGTGAGACAAGACCTCATTGCTTGTCCACAATCTCTGTCCATCCACAAAATTCCCTTCCCTGGAACGCCTTACCATTTGCTGTGCGACGTTTCCACCGGCAGCCCACGACCCCTCATTCCGCAAGATTTTCGACGACACATCTTCGACGTTTTTCACTCCCTGCACCACCCAGGAATCAAGGCCACTCAAAAGCTCATTGCGGCTCGCTTTGTCTGGCCCTCGCTAAACCGAGACGTCCGCGTTTGGGCCCGCCTATGTTTGGCCTGTCAGCGCTCAAGAGTTCAGCGCCACACACTTTCGCCTCCATCACCGTTTCCTACACCCGATGCTCGTTTCCGTCAGGTTCATCTGGACCTGGTGGGTCCCCTTCCCCCATCTGCCGGCAAAGCCTACCTTTTCACCTGCATTGACCGCTTCACCCGCTGGCCGGAAGCCATTCCCATCGCCGACATAACTGCTGACACGGTGGTGCGCGTTTTCCTCGACACTTGGGTGGCCCGCTACGGCGCGCCCGCTACGATTACCACCGACAGAGGCCGCCAGTTCACCTCCCGTCTGTTCGCAGAGATGTGCCGTTTTCTCGGCTCCCAACATCGACAGACGATGGCTTATCACCCTTGCGCCAACGGCCTCGTAGAAC
This sequence comes from Ornithodoros turicata, assembly GCF_037126465.1. Classification (NCBI taxonomy): domain Eukaryota; kingdom Metazoa; phylum Arthropoda; class Arachnida; order Ixodida; family Argasidae; genus Ornithodoros; species Ornithodoros turicata. Next base: position 66,665,732 of record NC_088201.1, on the reverse strand, counting down.
GGCTCCACCGCACTCTGAAGACCGCCCTGCGCTCACATGACGACCCCAGCCACTGGGTGGAACGCCTGCCACTAATTCTCCTTGGCGTCAGGGCTGCCATCAAGACAGACGCACCTGTCTCACCTGCTGAGCTCGTGTATGGCGCGCCGTTAAGACTACCAGGAGAATTCTTCGACCATGCAACTCTCGCCCAACCCGCTCCTGACCTTCTTCACTACGCCACTCGCCTGCAGTCTTACTGTGCTGACTTGCGACCACTGCCCACACGGTCCTCTTCGTCCCGTCCAGTCTTCATTCATCCGGCTCTTCATTCCGCAACCCATGTGTTTCTGCGGCACGACGCGGTTCGTAAACCTCTCCAACCCCCGTACGACGGCCCTTTTCCCGTCCACTCTCGTCAAGCGAAGACCATCACCATTAGGCTTCCTAACCGGCTCGAGGTGGTCTCGGTGGATCGTGTCAAGCCTGCCTTTTTGCCTGCCATCACCCCGGTGCCCGAGGCTTATCGTGCCCCGTCCCCCTGCCCGCCCTCACCGGTGCATCCGTCACGTTCGGTACATTGGGCACCCGGCCTACCTTCTGTCCGTCTCATACCTCGCCGGCATACGGTCCAGGGAGGGGGTACCTGTAGCTGACGACGATGCTAGGCCACGCCCTCGTGACCAGCCAAGCTCGTCGGCACGCATCATCTTCACCTGCGTTCATTCTAGTCGCGCTCTTGCCAGTAAACTGGCTATTTCTCCTGCTGCTTGTCTTCGACTCTTTTTTTCACGTCGCGACACAGCTATAATCTTCACGTTGACAGTGCCGGCATCCGTTTCCGTCCTCAGGTACACAACGGCGCCGTATGCTTGAATACTAGCGTCACAAAAGCAATGCACAGAGTGCTTCGCTGTTGGTCCCTCGGTTATAAGTGCTCTGGGTACGGCTATTTGAGCAACGTCCGGGATCCCTTTCGTCCACCGCAGCCATTCAGACAGGAGATCATCTGGCAGTAGATCATCCCATCCGAGTCCTTGCTCCCATACTCGTTGGAAAAGAATCTTCGCCTTGATAGTGTATGGTGCAAGGAACCCCAAAGGATCAAAAATTCTTGCGGTTGCTTGCAGCAGGCAGCGCTTGGTGTCCGTCTTGTAGGTGATGAATTTCACAAGAGAGTCCATGGAAAGCAGAAGTGTGTCCGTTGCGGTGTTCCAGCTGAGTCCTAAAACCTTTTTTGACTTGTAATGAGAATTAGCCTCCGCGTCTTGTTCGCTGCTTCTCCTGAACTCACTCTGTAGATCCGGCGAGTTCGTCGTCCACTTTCGTAGCTTCATTCCAGCTGTCCTGACGACCTCGTTAGCATCTCTGGAAAACCGCTCCCCTTCATTCCGTGTGGCAACGCTCGTCACCAAATAGTCGACGTAGAAACTCTCGTTCAACGTCTCACACAGGGACTTCAGAGATGGATCTGCCGAAGAAGTACTCTCAAAATGACAACGAAGCGTAGCAGCCATAATGAAGGGACTGGATGAGGCTCCAAATGGGACACGGGTCATCCTCCAGACCTCAATTTCTCGTTCGGTGACATCACGTTTCGGCGTCGCAGCATACCAAAAAAACCGAAAGGCGTCACGATCAGTCTTGTTCAAGGAAATCTGGAGAAAAGCCTTCTCAATGTCAGCAACGACTCCAATCCGTTGTTTTCGGAACCTCGTTAGTACTGCCAGCAAGTCAGGATTAAGGTTTGGTCCAGAATCCAAAACGTCGTTCAACGAGGGACAACCGGGAGCACTGGAAGAGGCATCGAAAACGATGCGCATTTTGGTGGTTTCCCTTTCGTGCTTGACAACGGCATGGTGGGGCATGTAATATGTTGGCCCATCCACTTCATGAGGGAGAAGAACCTTTTCTGCATGACCATCATCTAAATACTGTCTGATCGCCTTGTCATACTCGGCAGCCATGTGTTCATTCTTGGTAATTTGTTTCGTTAAAGAAAAGAGCCTCTTCCTTGCTACTTCTTCGTTTGACGGTAAATACGGGTGCACAGTCTTCCACGGCAGTGCGACCTGATATCTGCCGCTCACGTTCTTCATGGTCGACTTGAAAGCTTGAAACACGGCGTCCTGATGCATCGGGTTGCTGTCCGTCTGAATCCCGATATGTTCCAAGTCCCAAAATTTCCGTAATTCATTGCACAATTCCGTTTCTTGAGACTCGACGTTTACCCGCATGACTCCTACGTTCGTACATATTGTAGTTGAACTTGAAGACGATGGGCCCTGTACTGTCCATCCAAAAACAGTGTTTGCCGCTACCAGGTCCTCGCTGATGTGCTGTATCTCGCCAGTAACGGTCCGCCAGTAATAGTCGGCGCCTACAAGTATACCGATGCCAGGCTCACAATGAACGTTTCCAACAGAAAGGTCACCCACACGCATTCCGGCCCGATGAAGGTTGGAAACCAAATCCGTGCTTGGTAGTTGCATTACGTCGTTACAAATATCGGGCATTTCCAATGCTTCTATACGTAGCTCATTTCTGTCGTACTGACTTCGGAGCCAAATCTGAACCCGACGACACTTCCTCTGTCTGGCGCATTCCGTTCCAAAGGTGTACAGCGATATTTGTTCCTCCCCTACTGGTTGACAGTTGAGTTTCTTCGAGAGTGATTGCTTGATAAATTATCTTTGGCTTCCGCCATCAAGAAGCACACGAACCAATTGCCGTTCGGTCTCACTTTCCGCCCAGGCTCGAAGGGTTTGGAGCAGTATGGTGACACCAGCAGAACTTGCAGTGCTTAAGCTTGCCGACGTAGCCAAGGCTGAAGACTCCACGGAAGTAGGCTGGTTTATCGGATCACACATAACGGTGAGATGGCGTCTTCCGCATTTAAGACATCCAAGTCTGCTGGCATTCCTACAATCCCTCGAACGATGATACTGTCGGCCGCAGCGAAAACATCGCCATTTGGGATTTCAGTTTCTCTTTCTTCTCTTGAATCGAAATTGGAGCGTCACAATTCTCCAAAGTGTGTTCGTTGGATTCACAAAATATGCATTTTGTTGTCTCTGCAGCAACAGTCAATGCAGCCCCGGTCGGAGGAGGCTTCTGTGGCCACTGCCACTGCTTCTCGGTCATACCCTTGCGTCCTTCGGGTTTTGTGGTCGTGTCGTAAACTCTCTCTCGACTGGATACTTCAATTCTCAGGAACTCTAAATACGAGGTCAAATCCTCTTCCCCATCGAGGTGTTTCCGGTCGTATTCAAGGTTGAGGTCGCTGGGAACAGCCTTCCTTAGCGCAGAAAGTAGGAGAACACCGTAAGACGTTTGCGCAACGTCGAGAGCTTCAAGAGAGCGGACACCAGTCATGACGGCGTCATACAGCTCGCGGAGCTTCATTACTTGACTGGAGTCGCTGACTTGAGTCAGAGTCAACAGGCGTGACATGTGCGCATCGATGATGAGACTTTTCTTGCTGACCCTTTCTTTCAACAAGTCCAAAGCGATGTCATAGTTCTCTGCAGTCAGCGACAGTCCACTCACCGCCGTTGCAGCTTTGTCAGTGAGGTAGCTACGCAGATACTTGAACTTGTCCACCTTTGCAATTGACTGATTGCTGTTTATCGTAGAATCAAATTGGTCCCAAAAACTATTCCAGTTCCGGAGGTCGCCGTTAAATCGTGGGATTTCCAATTTCGGCAGCTTCACTGTAACGGTTCTCGTACCGCTACCTGTAGTCTCCAGTGTGCTGTAATCTCCCCCGCCTTGGCCATGTCTTCTCGATCCGTCAGCAAGTTCTCGGCCGTATTCCATGTTCAGTTTTTGTACAGCTCGGGATTTCGCTACGCATATCCTGTCCTGGTATGTCTGGGAGCCTGCAATCTCTTCGTCGTAGACTTTGTCGTCCAATACCATTTCTTCAATGGCGAGATTCAGCTCCTCCAGCGCAGTTTCTTTTACTTTCAGGAGATCTAGCTTCTCCTGAAGATCACCTCTGAGGCTGGGTGAATGTGGTCCGTCGAGTAGTTGTTGTATTCCGTCAATAAGTATCGTTGCAGCTGCTCGAATCGCACCTCGCTTCCGCTTCAGACGTTCCATTGCAAGGCTGGTCCACGTAGTCGTCTATCACGTTGATTTCGATGATATGTCGCTGACGTTCGGCTACTCCCGGGTTACGGCACCAACTTTTCTTTGTGGCAGAACCTTAAGGCGAGATGGACGAACTTCTTCCAAAATCCGTTTATTAGAGGCAGTTGCTCCGAGCCATCCTACTCGTTCTACAACGTTAAGAACAACAAAAAAAGGTGTTATTCCCCGTGCGCTTTCGAGCGAGCTTGCGTCTTCCTCTTCCTCCTTCGTCACAAGCCAAAACAACAAGCCAGTACAAGCCAACAGCCAATAAGCCAACAAAACAGTACAAGCCAAAACAAAAACCCCAACACATTCATAGTCAATTCTCAACAAGCAGGTCGCAAACACACGAGAAGGCATCGGAACTTTTTGCAGGCAATAAACAGTGCCTCCGGTGACAAAACGAGAAAAAGTTGTGCAGAAGATGTTCAAGGTGCCGAATTTCATTTACTTTCTCTCATTCTAAACCACTCATGCCCATTTTTTCATGTTCTCTCTCGGCCATCGACTGCGCTCATTCGCTGAATCATCTTGGTAGGGCTGTCACCATATTCTTTCATAACATGCAACGAACAAAAAGGGCACAATAGCGGCAGCGGCTTTCAGTTTCAATTTTAGCGACTTTTCGGGCCGCCACTAGCGACTTCCTGCGAATGAGATTTGGCAACACTGTGTCTGACAGCGTCTGATGAAAACCCAGGAAAAACCCCAGACAGCACACCCGACACTTGGATTCGAACCCGGGTACCTCCTAGTCTCGACGTGACATGGCCAGCGCGCTAACCACTCAGCTACGCGAGTTGGTCGTACAAGCAGTCGCTCCTTTCGCGGCTCACGACCGCCGGACGTCAGTGATCGACCAATCGAAGCAAAGAAGAGAACGACGGTCCGTTTCCTTTTCCGGTCACGTGTTTATTTTCCGCTGCGCTTCCCACGTGCTAAATTGTGACACAAAGACAAGACGAAAGGGATAACCATAAGCTCCGACCTTATCCATGACGAAAACCCGAGACTGGATCTTAGCCACCAGCTCGCTTGCTTTTTAACCATTTTATCTGTATCATTCTCCGGCCTTATGTTTGTCCCCTTCTTGTCTCTGTGTTTGCGGTGCTTCACAATGTTCACAATGCTTCACAATGTAATTCCATGGCGATTAAAGACAAACGATTGCCTCGTAGCGCGTTTGAAAATCTCGCTTTTTTTTTTTTTTTTCGTGTTAGCACCGCGAAGCAATGGTGGCTATGAGCGGCGTACAGATGTGGACGGATGTAGATAGGACAGCAGGAGGAGTGGAATACATTGGGTTAGTATGCGGCCTGGGCCGATTCAGGGGGTACTGTGCCGGCATTCATCGGGAAAAAATCTCGCTTGTCTCGTTCTCGCCCGTATATCTCGAGACTACGGCGTAAGTAAGTGCCGATACTCTCGCCGTTCGCCCTCCCCAGCTTCGAAGCGTCCGCCCGACAGTGAGAACGTAGCTTGCAGTCCCGTGACTGAGACTCTCCCATTCCGAATACTACGCTAGTGTTCGTGACGTACACAACATTATTTGTTATGAAATCATCCTTTTTCATGTGGGAACCGTACTATAACCAGGGTGTCGAACCGAAACGTTTTTCGTTCCGGTTTTCGTTCCGGTTCTATCATAAACGGTCCGGTACCGGTTCTGCTCCGGAGCAAAAAAATAACGGTTCATACCGGTTTTAACAGGTTCCCCTGGTAGACATATTCTTTCCCAGAAAAAAAAATCAATGCTGCAAAATGTAAACCCGTTTATATGCATACATGGTATTTAATATTAATAGGCAGCTGTGAAATTGGTAGCTCCTGGCTCCTGCAGGTTACTGTCTGTTCAAATAGGTATTCTCCTTTCTTGAAGCGCATGATACAGACGGACTTTGTTGTGATGTCATACGTAAAGTACTTTCTTGCTCGATTGGTGCGATCGCGTCCCATCCGAATGCCTGTTTCTGCTTCCTCGCCAGCAAGCACTACCGCACGAGTACGGCGGAAATCGAGGAACACCTTCACTCACAAACGCGCTCGACGGCTCCATTTCCTTTTCTTCGTGTCCTGTGCACAAAAGAGGCGCCACTTCGCACGCGCTTGCCTCGCGGATACGTACATGTATTCAACTTCGCTGCTCTCAAACAAGGGACATGTTACTTGAGATTAGCGATAGAGAAGCCGTTTCGCAGCCCCCTTGGGTCGCACATTGATAGAGAGTCACAACCGGTCACATGTACATCTAAGTCTATGTGCGCGAACGATAAAACGTTACAAAGGGAGCCAAAGGGTCATAGTCTACCGACACACATTGCACCGTAACCCTCGTGATGTATCCATGACATACTTCAGAACACACGACGATTGTTTCATTCATGTGGCTCACATCGAAAAATGCAAAAACTGTCATGCAAACTATACTCTTTGTTGTCCGTCGGCATTGTGCTCATCCTAGACCCTCTACGTAGTGTGTCATAACATGATTCGGAAGAAAACACAATAATCACCACCAAGATAAAGTTGTTGTTTTGATTCCCGAAACACCTATATTCATCTCTTACCTCAATCCTTGTCTTGCTCAAGGGGCAGTTGAGGCACACCACATCTGTCATTATGGCAACGTCGTGGTCGTGGTTGCTTTTGATAGACTTCGATATCATCGACTTGCTTTTTTCGACTGACATGATGCTTTTGTTTGGTGGCAGCTGTAAAAGTTCTGCTGTAGAGGCACGCTCCGCACACTCAACTAATATTTCCATCCTTCTCCTGCCAAAGTTTTCGCCGTGGAAGATTTGAAGCAGGTTGCGCTCCTTAACATATGGCGTAAGATTGATGGTCTTCGCGGACCACCGCATTCGCGTCCCGTTGATAGCGATGTGAACACAAATACTATCCTCTGCTGTATTGATGCGAGCTAGTATCAGTTTTGTACTGGAAACAGACTCACCACGCCAAGAACTAGGTACAAGGAATCGTTCGGATATGGGAAACACTCTGCTGCATGTCAGGCTACAGTTGGCCAAAATCCCGTGGACCCTGTAAAACGGTGAAATGCCCCCGCCTTCGCAAGCACGTTTTGAGGACGTGGCCATTGTTTGCGGAAAGAAAGGCAGGTTTCCGTCTTTTGTTCAAATGGGACGACTGTTCGCGTCGACGTTGATGATGCGCAAGCACTTTGCTCAAAGGTTATGGTGGGCTACGAGGACTGGTTACCTGCGCAAATAAGATTGCAAAGTTGCCCGACTTGCATGATAGCTCAGTTCACGTTTTTTTCTTTTTTTCCCATTGACTTGAGAGCTCCTTTCCCATGCTTCTGTTAAGATTAACAACTTTGATTTTCTTATCATGCAGTTTTCCCTTTCATTATCTCTTGCGCGCTGAAAAGCGATAGCAGGCGGATGTCTTAATCAGCGCCTGGGGAAGCGATCAAGTAACATACAATGACAAGAGTAGATTACGTGTACAGTCGTGCCTCGTTAATATGGACCCCGTTAATATGGACAACTCGAATTATGGACGATTTTTGTGGGCACCAAACTTTTCAATGCATTTTCGTCTCGTTAATATGAAAACTCGCTTTTCGGACAGTAGACTGTCCAGAACGGTACAAACCATATGTAGTCCATGTATTTTTGTCTCGTTATTATGTACGGTATCGGTGCGGATGGCAAGCATCTCCCCACATTCAACAGGATAATTTTTTAAAGAAGGACGTTCCGTTGCGTAGGGAGCTATGCCCTCTTCTTCGCAACCGTCCACAAGAACTATAAGAGGAAAATGCTTATTTGCGGACATGAAGAGCCTGGAAAATCCTGTACGACGTGATGACTTCCGAACACCACGGGCAATTGATCCTGGTGCAAGGAGTTGTACCTTTAGTTAAACATATTGCAGTCGTTTGGTAGCTTCCGAGAATAGAGGCCGTACAGTTGCCAAGGGAAGTTGTCACGCTCTGGCGTCGACGACTTCTGCAACGGCAAGCCAACGGTCACGTCTGCTATGGCTCAGGCTGCACTACAGACGGCTCTCAAATTTTGAGGACAATGAGCAGCAGGCTTTAGTGTTGCCGACGTTTTGCTAATGTGCAACGAAGTATACCTTCAAGCAGGCACTAATTCGGGATTTTTTTTTTTTTTCAATAAACCTTCAGCATTGTTTTTGTTATTTCCTTTGTATTCGATAATATGGACGATTCGGTTTATGGACGATTTTGGTCGGGGACGAAAGTGTCCATATTAACGAGGGACGACTGTATATCTATGGTGAGCTAGAACGAATGGTGTGCTGAACGGCGGCTATGGTGAGCTAGAATGACTGGTGTGATTACCGGCCTATCCAATGCATGGGCGCGCTTGGTCACGGCCGTGGCACCCGGCCACGTGCGATTGTTTACATGGATGCGCTGACTCTCGCTGCGCGCCTTGATTTAGATTGGTGGTGGTGGTGGTGGTGCGATGTTATAAGGAAGAGGAGTGAGGTCTGCCTGCTCAGACAAGGCGGCAAGTTTCACTCCTTTGTGAAAGGGGAGGGGGAGAAGGGGAAGTAACAGAGAAAGTATAGAGGATCAGAAATTAGAAGAAATGAGTAATTAAAAACATAGATAAAGAAATACTAAGAAGGGGGGTAAGAGTAAAGGGAGGAAAAGAGAAGGAAAGCGGTCACGACAGTTCCACAGAGGAAGCGAAAGCTAGGAGCGCGTCTCGCGCTTTTCTACGCTTTTGTGGTACTCCGAGGTACTCTTCTGTTTCGAGTCACATGTCCTTCCCGTGAAATACACAGGTTCGCACCGCGCCGGCTAGGAAACAGAACAGTACCGATGGATGGCTTATCAGGGCGTCACGAGTTTGTCAGTGGGTTTCTTGCATGGACTCGTGACCAGCTTACCAGACTGTATAGAGACAGTCACGTCTAGAAAATGCACTGATGCTTGAGAAAGGTTACGCGTGAACGATGGCCTGATGTACGGAGTTAAAATGCTCGAAAAACGCAATTAAGGATGGTTCATCACCCGACCATACGATGAAAATGTCGTCAGTGTACCTTAAGAAGACGGTTTAAAGACGGTTAAGAAGAAGAAGGTTTGCTCGGGAAGGATGCTAATGTTTTTTCACTGACAAACGCCAGTACCTTCATTTTGACAGCTACAATCCTAATACTCAGAAAAGGAACATCCCCTTTTGTCAATTCACATGTCTAAAGCGGATATGCTCTAACCCAGAAGATTTTGAGGCATGCACTGAAGAAATGTCGAACGATTTTAGAAAACGAAATTACCCGTCCAACCTTATAAACAATGCTCTCTCCACGTGCAAATCTCTAGATCGAGATAAATTACTTTCACATGAACCGCTGCAGCAACAAAATTCCTTATCCTTCGTTACCGCATATAACAAAGCACTGAATGGCGCAGGATCCATCTTCACCCGCCATCTCAACATACTTCACAGCGACGAAAGACATAAAATAAACTTTCCTGCTCCCCCCAATATCACATTCCGCCGATCACGTAACATTCGTAACTTACTAGTTTCATCCCGTCTATCCCGACCAAATCCAGCTACCATGTACCATGTAGCAGCTGGCCTGCACCCTTGCCCTTTTGCCATTACTGGGTGTTCCCCTTGTGGTAACTAACGCTGCCAAACATCTCACTTCATTAGCCCATGTACATTCATCTCGAGCACCTCAAATTCCTTTCGGAATCCGACAGGGATTGCACTGCAATTCTTTTAACATATGCTACCTTATTATGTGCACTAAATGCTGTAGTGGGTGCGGACTGCTGGGTGCACGCAATGCGAGTGCGTCGTGCAAAGGCTGGTAGCCAATCGCAGGAGCCTTCCACGGATGAGTGGGCGGTCCCAATTGTAGGAGTTAAGTTGTCACTGACTATAGTACATTCCTAACAAACTTCTGAGCAAATCCTGCAAGGCCGATTTGTAATATTAGTGCCATCAAAGCTACTAGACACGGACCGGAAGGCTTGGTGATCTCCCGAGTGAATTCGATCATCTAGAGGGTGCCCCAGAAAACGTGTCATTGAATTTTAATTTAAAAAAAAGAAAACTACGCCACATAGAATCATGCGGCCAAAGGCATTTGTCCTTACTAGGTTTTTGCCACCTCCTGATGTGCATGTCATGTAACCTAAGTTTAATTATGTAAATTTTTGCGAACTGAACTCGGAAATTTGCCAAGTAACGGTAACTTTTTTACTTCACCAATGTGCAGACAGTGGCGGATTTAAAAGAGGGGGGCGACCCCCCCCCCCCCTGGACAGACCCTTAAATCCGCCCCTGTGTGAAGAGCGTGCCGAATTTACTAAAATGAATGATAACTGACAGGAATATCGAGGAGCTATTGTATAGGGAAAAAAATAGCCGAAAATCGTGCTCTACGGAGCTCGCAGAGGATAGCGCGCGACGAATTTTTTAGCGGAATCATTGTCAGGCCGACGAAAGGATGTTGGAAACCCAGGCCACACCGGCATGGTAGAAAGAGATCACACAGACATAGCTTACCACGTCCGGCCTCGGCTGGGACCATACCTTCCCTCTCCCAATTTAAGAAACTGTCACTTTTTCTACTATCACTCTGTGAGCTGGGTTTCCCACCTCCTTTCGTCGGACTGACAGCAATTGCGCTCAAGAAGTCCTCGCGCGTTATGCACAAAAACGCGATTCAAGGAATGGGCGCGCCATTAGTGCTGCCACCCCGTGGTAGTCACAGGAACTGTGCACGTGTGGACTGCCGTTTGCCGAATTCGTTCATTTTCCTGTGTGTATTTTCGTTCATTTTCGTGTCCGTTCGTGTTCATTTCGTGCCGGTTCATTTCCTCCCGCTCGGGAACCGGTGTACAACAGACATCGCATGGGCCAGCACTCCTCACGTGAACAACTATGCATATCGCACGCGGAAGTAAGCAATCTTCTTTTTCCTTGATCTTTCGAACGTTGATACGCTACTCATATGTTCACCGGATGACTAGTTATATGGAACGTTACGTTATCGTCAGTCATATACTCATTAAAGATGGCGGCCACCAGTATTCATCCCAATGGTAAGAGCGATTTTGGCAGTCCACCCCTGTCCTCTGCGTCGTCGCTGGGAACGAGGCTGTATGGAGCGCACGGAGACTAGTGGTGCGAGAGTAACGCGACAAGGTCTATCCTCAAGTGCCACGAGAAGCATGATGTTCGGCTATTTTTCCCGACAGGATAGATCCTCTCACATTGGGGGTTAATGAAAGACGTGTCTTCCAAGATGCGCAATGAACATAAAGAAATGAAGAAATGAAATAAAGAAAAAATGGTATTCCTGCACGATTTTTTTTCCGGACGATCTACCCAACGGATCCCAAGCGGATATGCAAGCTCACAGTTGAACGTGAAAAGTGTCGGCGTTCTCCACTAAAATGAAATTATACGTTTCTTATGCATTGCGTCTATGGGTGTAATGCAGGCGAACCACGCTTTAAGTTTTTGTCCGCGAATCTTGGGCATGGGCCTTTCCGAAAGCCATGCTGGTGGCCAAAGAATAATTTACACTTTCGAGATAGTCCATAATATGACAAATTACGATGTGTTCAAGTACGACACTGGCTTGTTAGGGATATGGGGCGATAGTTATTCACGCCCTCTGCATATAGCTACTACCTAGCTATCTACCAGCTATTGCCCGACTTGTGTATAGATACCACCTTTGTCACCTTCCAATCTTGTGGTCGGTCACAATCAGCTAAAGTTTTGTGATAGATTAGACAGAAGAAGTGTGAGACCAAGGGCGCATATGTCCTTACCCAAGCAGCACAATGTACTTAAGGCTACGGTCTCACGGTAGCCATCTTGAATTTACTTACGGACTTGCTACGGCGGGGCGCCACCGTCGCGGTTTCCGTGGATGACCCCGTTAGGGAGAACCGCCCGCGATTCTCCCGACTGGACCCTTTGACCTTGAGTCTCTTCTGTATGCCACCGTACCCGGTGTTTATACAGTAGCACCCCGATTCGTCCAAATGTTTATTTCGTCCAAGTATTCACAACGTCCAAGTACTCAGCACGTCCGACAAAAATTGGACATAGTGGTCATTGGACGAACTGAACCAAAGGGGGGAAAACTTGACCAACCCGTCCAAATAACCGTACCGTCCAAACGCTTGTTTCGTCCGAAAAGGGAGGGGGATCTCCGAATGCGAGTGAACAATTGCTTCGTTTACGATTGAAGGTAGGATTTAAACATTCACACCGAAAGATGCCATGCCATACACCAAGTAAAACGAAAAACAAATGCTCAGCCTGCTCAGTTTATTTATTGTTCTTTATTTCTTTCTTTTTTTTTTGATTCCAACAACTGACTTATTAATTGAAGGTAAGATTTAAACATTCCCACAGAAAGATGTTATACACTGAGTAAAACGAGAAACAAATGCCCAGCCTGCTCCGTTTAGTTTTTTTTTTTTTTCTTTGAACAACTAACTTATTAGTTAGCATGGCCCAGCAAGTGGGACATGCGCTGCAGGTATGCCTTGATGACATGAGCAAAATGCTCTGTTACGTCTGTGAAGGGTGCTTCGTTTCCCAGCATCATTTCCCCTGAGCTGTATTTTCCGTACGCCCATGAGAAGGAAGAGCGAGCCTCTTGTATCGTCTCCTGCTTGGCGAAGCCCCGTTCAACAGCAGCAGGATGCGTACCTGCAAATGGCGGTAAGAAGCATGAATACAAAGAGAGCAAGCGAGGAAGTATATATGCTATATTCTATTAATTATCATGATGATGTTCCCTGATTATGCGAATTTGTTGCGTACCTGGTTGTGCTTACATTGTGTATGGTTGACTTAAGTTCGACGAGGAACTTCGAAAACGTCATGTGGGGTTGGCTCTTGAATTTCATGCGCAGCGAATTATGCCACCCTTCGGCGTGATTGTTTGTGCGGAGATCGTCCTCATCCGCAAACTAATTCCAGAGATGAACGTTGGTAAGCCACTGCCGCTCGAAGTAGTCTACGTAAAGGCAAAGGACCGCAAGTTTCCTTTCAGATCCCTAGATGTTTCCAAGAAAGATCACTGACATTGGGAAACGCGGTACTTAGCGAGAACACAGTTATGGAAAACAACACATCGTTAACTGGACGGTCACTGTAGGTCAGCGGTCCTGTGAACGGGTTTGTGTTTTCTGTGATTCCCCGTTTGATCGATAATCCATTTGCTTTCATGAATACAGTCACCTGCCATTCACCCAGTGTCAAAGTGGCCTGTGCTTTCATGAATGCGGCCAGGCAGTCGCCTGCCGAAAGGAGCAGAGCCTGTGGGAATTCCCCCATTTGGACGAAATGGACTATTGGACGGTACGGGTACTGGACGCGCTGGGCAAGTTTCTCCTCGCCTGTTCATTTCGTCCAAGTGTTCAGTACGTCCGATTTTTTTTGGACGAATTAAATATTTGGACGTTGTGAGTACTTGGACGAAATAAACGTTTGGACGAAATGGGGCGTAACCGTTTATACGTGTGTAGAAGGGAGCATTGTCTCGTAAAAGCCTTCTGAAACTGTCGTGCAAGACGGCGAGTTGATTTTTGGTGCTTTCGTGGTTTGAGTAGCACGGGGGTAGCTGCCGCGCGCGTAGCGTGTGACGAAGACTGTGCAAAATATAATATATTTGAGATATAAAAAAATATATATCCCAAACGCAAAATGGTCAAACAACCGTCATAACAAATGGACGCAAATACTAAATAATTGCAGTCAGCTGTGAAGAGTCTGTTCACGTGCCGATCGGTAGCAGTTTTATCTCAATACAGCTTACAGAAACAGGATTTCTTGAAATGAATTATGAAATTACCACTTCTGTTGAAACTAGAAGTTCAACTCACAGTAAGCACACAAAATGATAAGAATCAAAGGAATGGCATAACCGAAGTAAAATAGGGAAGTCAACAATTATACGCTATGTAACCTGTCCGTATTTCGCATAGTAGCGGCCGTGACTAGTAGGTGAAGATAACTTTTTTTTTTTTTTCTATTTGGCTGCGATTCGTGTTATCGCTTTGTGAGATGACGAGAGGTGTGATGTGTAAAGAGGGAAATAAAATGCGGGGGGAAAGCAACAAAATTGACAGGCAAAAATATATTTCAATATATCTAGCGGTATCACATCTCGGGAGGCCCATGACTGTACAGTTTGTCAACTTAGTAGACGCATCAATTCGATTTGGAATTCGAACATTGAATTCCATATTTGATTAGGAAATGGAATAGGATATACGATTACTCGCTTCGGTGCTCAAAAACCCAAACATTCACACCGTCCTATGTATGGTGCTGCCTGCAGCGTCCATGCCATGTGACGTACAGTGTGCAAAAAATGAATTAATCCTCTCAAATGCAAGATGACAAAACAATCATAATAAAAACGACATTGTAGTCAACAGCTTTTTGCTGTGAAGTTGCTTGTTTATGTGTTTTCACCTTTATTTCTATTATTTCAGCTTGAAATTATTTATAAAATTACCCTATGGAACCGAGCAGTCACGGAAATGGCATACTGGCATACACTGCGCACGGAAACTGACCAGCATCAATGCCCGTAATACGGAAATGGCATAAACGAAGCAAAAATAGGGAAATTGCCCGTTTTACTCTTAGACCCGTCTGTATTCCGCACGGCAGCCGCGGTGACAGTACCACAATGGGCAGTGCTGTAGTCGCTAATCGCTATACATGATTTTCATTAGCTGAGGAGCGGATGTGCTACGTTTCTAACCACTAGCGGAAAAGTAATTTCCGCCACAAAGCTTGGCAGCGGATTCGATGCTGCTACAGCTACTTTGTCGGGATTTCAGTGGCAAAAATGGAAAGAAGTATACCGTATCTCAGGGCGTTCCACTTGGACAAGGCGGAGCCGTGTCTTTAGCCCCACAATCCAACATGATCGGGTGATATGGTGACATTTTTCAATTTCTGCGCCAACCTATTCTGTCTAGAATCCTGGTTTCAGGGCTGGTATCGACGATTTTCGTGCTCATTGCTCCTGATTATAGCAACATGTAGTCAAAATGGGTACGTGTTCGCCACAACGCGAATACATTATTAGTAATTAGGAAGAGTGATATATCACACTATCGTTTAGAAATGAGTAGCGCCGCTTGTAATTGTGCTACTTTTTAGAGGAGTAGCGGGTAGCAGTAGTCCGCCACCTAAATTTGGTACTGGGCGCAGTTATTGCTTTATGTGATGGTAAGACGTGTGTCCTTTCTCAGAGTCAAGTCGCCGATTTCGCTACTTTAGTTCAGTCTTTTCCGCCGCGTTAGTTTGCAGTGAAGTGATTGAAGTGATCGTCCTTCTTGCGAGCGAACAGAGGATCCCTCATGTAAACTTCAGAGTTCAGTTCAAGAAATTGGTTTCCATAAACTGATTTCAAATAAAACAGCATCGCGTGGCGAAGGTTCCTCACAGCAAAATGCCTGCAACACCATGCCGTCCCCTTGTCTACAAAATGAATTTTATCCTGGTTCTTGGAGCACCCGATTCTTGAATTTGAACTTGTTCTTGGCGAGGAACGGCGCAATCGTGAATGACAGGGGGACGGCTCTTTCTCTTTCTTTTCTCTGGAAGGATGGGGAGGGGTAGAAGGGAGCATGGTACCTTGCAATTGCAAACAAGGAAACGGAGAGAAAGCAAACTGAACCCAACAGAGAAGTGTGCTTGAAAGACAAAAGAAGCGAAGAAGCTGACCCACAGCTACCTGTCGTGATGATGTGCCCTGGCTCCATACTCCAAGGGCGAGATTTTGCACACACCCCTGAACGCGGTGTCTGCCGCACTTCTCATGTCGCTTCTCGAATTGGAACACTGGCGAAATTTGCCTCGAACGGTATCTTTATTTTCGAAAGTAGCATGAGGTAGACATGTTTCAGATGGAATTATGCCTCTGTGAAAGCTGCAACGTTTACCTCAGTGGAGCGGACAACGTCACGACCGAGTTGTACGTAACACGTGAAGATCGATTACTCGTTTAGTGAATTTGACTTCAATCAGTCTTCTGCGAGCAAGTAATTTTTCTAGGTAAAATGAATATAATTTTGAGTGATCAGTTACACGACGAAGTGATTACTCCGTTTTGCGTAGTCTAAAGTTCCGCCAAGAGCCTCTCTCCCGCCATTCCAGTGCGAATATATTTGCTTTGAGTGTATTTCTCGATGCTGTTTGATCACCCTTGCTCCGGCGTGACCTGGTTATATCGTACACAACGACGTCGCGACGGGCACTGTTCTGATCACGTGGGCGGTAACGACGAAAGTAACGCGTTCCATCTTTATCTGGTAACGTACCACATTTCGAGTCCAGTTATTCGTAAAGGTAGAAAATTTCTCACACAGTACAGGAATAATTTCAACAGAAAAGTAAGGGGGCCTAAAATAGGACTGAGAAAATACCTATCAAACCTGCACCCCGCGGGGGACGTAATTGTCAGGGTAGAACAACAACAACGGACACAATATAACCGTACGATCAACAAAAATACTCGCGGCAGGAACCTGCGTATACGGAATCACGCACGGGGCCAACGTTTCGTAAGTCAGGGAGGTCAGAGGACAGAGAACCGCTACGTGATCACGTGATCAGCACATAGGAACCCGTGCCATCTCTCGGCAACCTCTTGCAACGCGAAGCTGCCGCTGGTTTCAAACGCGTACGGCAGGTGGCGCTTGTCACCATATTTTCTGCATTTCTGTGTGCGATTTTGAACCACGCTAGTTTATTTATTATTCTTTCATTTGCGATAAAACTTTGGACATCACTCCTGCTGATAATTACCTGCCCGCTGATCATATTTTCAGCCGAGAATAAGTACAGAATAGTTTTTTATGGCAAGTGTAAAAGTAGCGTTTTTTTCTTAAATTTGATAGGCAATAATCAATTAATGACGCTTTACGCGAGAAAAAAAGTTCTTGACTATCCTTTGTATACTGTGCAACGTCACTTTGAAAAAAGATTGACAGCGCTATCTCTTTTCGTGTTCGCATCATCCTTGATTGAAAAACACCAAAAATGGAAGATATAGTCGTCCTTCTCGCTTTATAACGCCACAGCTGATCATCACATAAAAAAACGAGTTCTTGGCTTAGCTTGCCCAAAGAACAAGCTTTCCAACGGTACCAACATATTTCACGTTAGTTGCCGAGAAGCCGTGTAACCTTTGAGTGAAAATGACACTTTTCGGGTGATGAGTGGGACCGTAACCTTAAAGTCGAGTGCAAAAGGGGTGGACGGTATGTGTCTTATCAATGTTCTTTAGTTTCACCAGCCTGTTCAAGGCCTTCCACATACCCGCCCACCCCTATTGCACTCGACTTTTAGTACATTGTGCTGCTTGGGTAGAAATTCATTCGGAATTAGGTCAGGGCCACATGACTTTTTGATGTC
Source organism: Ornithodoros turicata (assembly GCF_037126465.1). Lineage (NCBI taxonomy): Eukaryota > Metazoa > Arthropoda > Arachnida > Ixodida > Argasidae > Ornithodoros > Ornithodoros turicata. Next base: position 66,648,189 of record NC_088201.1, on the reverse strand, counting down.
TAACTTCAGAACCAGACCAGCTTTAAGATCCCTCCCCTGGACAGGGGTGCTAGACTCGTCAAAGCAGAACTAAGTTCAAAAGATGACGTCGCGCGGGGAGGAGTTTGGAACTTCCGAAGTTCAAGTAAAATGTTTCCCTTTCCCGGCATCTGAAGTTTGGTCTACGTCAGTGCATGATCCATTTCAGTGTGTAGCGACCCGCCCACTGGCACGAGCGTGATAGAATGAAGAACGAGAAAGCGCACCACTTCTGTCCGCTCCGGTGAAGAGTGAGAACAATACACCTTTGAAGGACTTAAGGTCAAATCATGCATTGTCAAATATGTTTGGGCTGTGCGAACATTAGAATATTTCGGATCTCGAGGCGCATGACTGTGTTCCGAATCGAATACGGAATTATATGTTCAATTTTGAATCGAATCAATATTTCTTCCAAACTGAATACATACAGGAACACCATGACTCGAGGCCTCATCCCATGGCATCACAAAACACCCGCGCTACAAGTAAATGGTAATAAGGAAACGGAAATCTGTTGTACGAAAAAAGAAAAAAAATCGAAAAGACGAAGCACCCGGTGACACGGCTTTTCTTGTAACCTCCTCACTGCTTCAGATAGCTACGTCGTTTCAACCTTGCTGCCGCTATGGGCAGAAGCAAGGAAACTGAAGGGGAGACTCATCGTTTCTTTCCGCAGTATTCTACATTACGTGACGAAGTAATTAACGCGGTCGAGATTTTGCTCAAAGTAAATTTTCCCCAGCTATTTTTGTTGTAGTAATGTAATGTGTTTTGTGTTGAACTTGGTTGAGAAAACGAAATGCCCTTTCTGTTTCGGACAAGGAAAAGACACAAAGAAAGACAACAAACAAACGAAATGAAAAAAAGGTTGTGCTGAATTGGCACATTTCAGAGATCTATTCAGAATATTTCTCCCGACTGAAAATCGAACAAGTGCGCGCAAGTCACACCAAAAGTTTGTCGATGACAAGCGCCAGTGACACCCCGAAGTAGAATTTTAAGCCTCTGTTTCGTGCCACATTACATGACACACCCGCTGTATCGGCATGTGTGCTATACCTGTATTCGGGACCAGTGAACACAACAACGCTTTTTTTTTCTTTTTCTACGTATCTGCTGGCTTATTTTTCAAAATGACCCTGTGTACATTTGAGCACATGTAAACAGACTAGTGCCCGCACTGCGACGACACTACCACTTCATGGTAAAAGGGACGGAAAAGTCGCATGTCCGAAAAACCCTGGGTCCGTGCACTTGCAAGCGCTCATTTCGAGGTGCTGCTCCGCTGCATAGAAGAGCAGCGACGCTTTCCAACGTCCTGCACATGCACTGTTCATGTCTCTGTTGTGTGCATCTTATATTTGGGATGCATCTCTAAATCAGAAGGAAAGCTGTTGTCCTCCTCCGCGTCTCAATGGAAAATCTCATTTTTGTACAGCAAGGAAACCAGGTGAAAACAAGTGGACATCACGGAACCTGTGGCCATGGGAAGTACAGTGTCGTACGTGAAGAACACAACAATCTTGTGCGCAGTGATATCATTATCCGTGACGAGAAGCGCATCTTGTGTGAATCTTGCAATCTCAGGACAGAACTTCACCGCATAGCACGTTATCCGTAAACCATAGACACGAATGATAGGATTACCCCTTCTGATTCAAAGAGCGAGGGGGCGTATAGCAATTTGGATATATGATAATTGCTGTAAGTTTCAATGTTTCAAGTTACGACGAGTCTAGCATCCCAGTCTATCTCATTTGGCACAGATTCTATATTTATTGCCGGCGTGCGTGGTGCAAACACGCTATGAAAAAAATATGTTGAAAAATTCTGCAATCTCATCAGGATCAGATATGTTCCTACCGCTGTAAATTGATCTGTCGACGGGCTTATCGATTTCCTTCGACATGTCCGTAGAAGTTCCTTGGGTTTGTTTTCATGAAATTTTTCACCGTGTTGCTCCAACAGCGACGTTTGGCCCCATGTAGTTTCCGCTTGAGCAGCTCCTTGGTTTTTGTCGGCATATGTGAAACTAAAATATGATCAAAATCGAAGGAAACGGCAATCGGAAGAAAGAGTGGCTCGGGAGGGACCCAAAAACCCCCAAAGTCTTGCACCGAGCGATTGAGAGAGCTACGGGAGCGCGCCGAAGAAGATTAGCGGTGGCGGCAAATTAGACTGCCGGCGCGCACAGCGAGCCCTTACCCTCTACCAGCGGGGCAACTTCGACTTATTCGAGGGTGAAAGTGGAAAAGTGAGTGGGAAAGGAAACCTACAAAGACAATGGAGTGCATCCACGGGGGGGGGGGGGGGGAGTTAACCACCGTGAATGGAGCCAGAGTGGAGGGAAGCAATCGGAGATCATGACGTTTTCATGCAAAACACTACGGCTCGCACACAACTGAGCCCGTTCCTGTTTTGTTTTTTAATTCCGTCTTAGCGCCGCGAAGCAACCATGGGTAGGAGTGGTGTACAGACGTGGACAGATGGAGAGAGGAGAGCAGGAAAGCAGGGGGAACAAGGGGGTTAATATGCGCCCTGGGAAGACTTCAGGGGAAGTGTGGTGGAAAACGTCTAGGAAGTCTGTCGGAAAACCCATGGAAAATCAGGCAGCATGGCCGTGTCGGGATTCAAACCCGCCTCACCTCCCAGTCTCGGCGCGGACAGCGATGATGCCAACCACTATGCTACGGGAGCTGATCACAGTGAGCGGGTAAAAGAACTATAGCGACTTCGTGGCCAGAGTGAATGTGTGCCCGTGTCCTCCTGAACGAGGTCTTGGTATATTGACGACAGCGCTATGTCGGCATAGTGCAATTGCTAGCACACCTGACCAGAGATCTCAGTTGCCTCGCGACGTAAAAAAAAAAAAAAAAAAAAAAAAAAACAATTATTAATTACACCTGACCAGAGAGGTGTGGGTTCGACTCCCGCCACCGGCCCTCGCTCACTTTTGGTCAACTGCCACCCTTCATATCCCATATGCCTTCATTCTTCACATGACTTATTGTTTGGGCGTTGATGATGCTTAAATGTTGTGTTTGTCTTTATTTTTCACTCAAACTCTGCAATTTACGTTATTCACTTCCTGTTGCTTGCCAGGTTTCGAACTTCTGTGATTCAGCTTTGTAAGTCGAAGCTGGACTTCGTCCTTGGTGCCATGAAATAAATCGATGGGCACAATGTGTGACGACTACGAATAAAACTAAGCCTCTGTACAAAAAGCCTCGTTAGTTTTTCTATAAAAAGTGTCGAATTCAAAACAATGGAAATCATGCAGCTATGACGAGCGTTTTGATCGATATGTAGCTAGACAAAATGCGGGGGAATATGCATATAGAAAGTGCACACAGGAAACGTCAGAGTTACTACTCAAAGGCTATGTATGCGCGCTGTCTCTGTTTTACCGTAATCCCGAAATCTCGTCCTGGGATGTGTCGGGAAAAATCCTGATATCCTGGTTCTGAAAAAATGTCCCGAGATTCCCAAAACTAATAGCATTCCCAAAACGAGAGAAATCCCTCGATTGGAGCCTTCTGGATGGGGCTCGTTTCGCTATAAAAGACCCATCCCAAGTTCGTATCGATGCAAATAGCCATCCCATCTTGTTCCTTTCTTTATTGTAGTCGTCATTCAACGTCACGTCTGAATAAAAACGAAATAAAAGTATCTTGATGCTTAATCCTTTAAAATAATAAAACTGACACTTCAAAACATCTAGAGCACTATTACATTAGACCCATACTTAAGTTAAAACATGCTTATACAGTTGGATATCATGCCTCATCCCGTTGAACTTCGTCCGTTAAATCAATTGTCACATCTTGTCTCCTCCGCTTCAATGGCACCGGCGAGTCCTCCACCGTTATGACCGACCAGTCATTGGCGTTCACGGCCGCCCAGGTACCGTCTTCATGGAGTTCCACTTCTGTGCAGGAGGACGGCACTTGTTCAAGAATGGTGATCCAAAGCTGGTCGATTAGAAGGTCGGACACGTCGACCACGTTGCTACAGATTGGGCAACGCCACGCCCGTCCGCAAGCGCTCTCGTTCTTTTCTAAGTAAAACAGTCCATCAAAACATTGCAGATGGTTGCAGAGAAGCCCTCGACAAGGTACCTGCAGTAGATCGGAGTAGGAATTGCGTTAGTGATATAGGGCGATACGTTTCCACTACCGGGCGAGCGCCCCCAATATAGGAGCTCTTGTCATGACTTCTCCTGCTAATGTAACAGCAGAAAGGATCGTGTTGCCAGGTCACTTGGGCGGAAATTCAGGAGGGGCGCATCGAAAACTCAGTTGAATTCAGTAGGTGTACTAGAAACAATTTATTCTTAAAGAAAAGGGGCGAAACGCTCCTCTACGACCCGACTAGTGGGCCATATGATAAATTAACATAAAATTTTAGATATATATACGAATACGCGGTAGAATAAGCGTAAAATATACTCGTTATTTGGTGTACACAGTAAAGACGTGCTTGCACACCATCATTCACTCTCGCGCTCATATACATGGATGCATTCATGAAAAGGTAGATTTCCCATTTATACTCTTTTCAGAGCGGATTTTAAGGCTCTAAAAAGACGCGTTTTAGGCGCCTAAAAAGGCACTAAAAATGTCCCAAAAAGGCGGGGATTTTTGTCAGAATAGGCACTATCGATATTGCACTACCGGCACTACGAGCGATGCCGAGCGCATTGGTTGCTTTACGGTAACATGTCACTCTATCGTGTGCACTTCAGTGGCAATTGCTGCTCAGAAAAAGTATGCTCCAATTATAAATTTTGATGTGATTCTTCGGTTGCACTGCAAAGATTCCATAAGGTCACAAGAGAAATAGGAAGGAAAATATTATGGAGATTTCGGCGTCCAGAAAACCGCTCTGATCGCATGGCACTCTTTCTTTTGGAAAGCGCCGTGCACGCATCTTCTTATTGAAAGCGTGAAGACAGTAGAAAACAAGCACCAGTTCAACGTGTTCCGGGATAAAATTCTGTCTACGAATTGTCCTACATGCCTAAAACGGCCTCGCGACGTCGACCGATTTGACGATGCATGCCGGTACGAGCACGGGTACTCGTGAGGGATATCGCCACGAGAAGGAGCCTTACTACCAGAGCTGTAAAGTAACTCATTAAAGGTAATTGAGTTACTGTAAGTAACTACTTTTTGCGTAACTAATTATTGTAACCAAATACTTAGTGAAACATGTATCCGTAACTGTAACTTAATTACTTTTTCCAGGAACTTGTACACTTAGGGAAGTTACTTCTCCGATCGAGTTCCCATGTGTGTGTTAGGACCTGGCGTGGAACTTGATTCCAATGATAACCTTAAAAATGCCCTGGTGTCAAGAACAAATTTATCAGCATTATCAGCGCGACTGACAAGCATGTTGTGGGTCGTTCCTGAAGTTTGTTTTCAATAAGTATTACGTATGAGACACTGTATGTCACCTTGAAAATGAGTATCTGAAAATAACTGAAAAGTAACTCAACGAGTAACTGACTAACTGAGGTGCATTTCTGTCTAGGTAACTTTCCCTGTAATTTCGTTACTTTTAGAGTCATGTAACTGTCAGATAATTACACTTTGTGAGTAGTTTATACAGCCATGCCATGGTCACCACTAAGCACAGCTGCAAGGGCAGACGTGGTGTTGCACCGTGTACAAGGAATACAGGCGAAAAATAATAATCGATTTTCTGCCACAGGGGAAGACACTTGCATTCTGTGACGTAGCGCGGCAAAGCGTGTCCTCGTTTTTCGTTGCAAAAACTATGAAATAAACATGAAACAGCAAGTAAAGTGCCCATTTAGACACTTATCGGCGCCCATTTTCAAAAAGGCACTAATAAAAAAAAGGCAAAAAAGGCATTAACATTGGCGTACTAATGGGTCCCCTTCGACCTGATTCGTGTTTAGAACATCAAAATGCATCATCTGTACGACTCCCAACGAAAAGGCATATGCCTGAAAATCCGCTCTCTAGCTCCTCACAAAAGGAGTAAAGATGGTTCTTTCCCCTTCATTTGAGAGGAAGGTGTACAGAGGTGTAATAACCTCACGGGGAAGTGGTAACGCGTGCATCTTACTCCTTCTCTCCTCGACCACTCCGTCGCCGCGCACTCTCATCCTCGCATATAGGACACATAGTCCTCAATATTTTTTAAACGTTTAAGCACATTAAATCTCAAATGTGCATTTCCGTGATGATGTAAAATAGGTTAACTCTGTCTCTCGTGAGTCGTCACCAGCGCAAGCAAATTATTTGTGAACATGTTTGATTGTACGCACTCTTGTACTCTTACGCGACCTTTCACGTCGGTTTGGAGTTTTGCGAACGCAGGTTTGTGTTCAGGACACCAGAGTCCATCCAAGCATCCATCAATCCATTAGATAGCCTCGCGAACTACTGCTGCGACTGCACGTGCAGTAGCAGGGCAGTTAACGAACGTAAAAAAAAAAAAGACAAAGTACGACAGGAAAAGAAAAATTAACAACGCACCTTAGTGTCCGGGGAAGTGAATCTCGTGGATGTAAGTATGTGTACTTGTCTCGTTGTTGAAACAATGTCGCAAAACCCGCATTGAAATAACTGTGCCATCATGCTTCCTTTCTTCCCAACGCTTGAATAAGCGTCACCCTGGGACTCGGGGCTTTTGAAAGGATTCATCTCGTGACTTATCCCCGCCCGTTGATTTATCTCTTTCCATCGTACGAGAGCACAGTTTCGTTTTGAAGCCCCCGCAAACGCGGCAATACAGGAGGCCGCGCCAGCGTGACGTCATTACTCGGGCTTACCCACCCCTCCCGACCTTGGGATGGTGAGTAGGTCGAGCTAACCCGACAGCGGACCGTACCTGGTTTTGGAACCGAACCGGAGTAGAGACGCCATCGAGTAACTCGACCCGATTTTGGAACGCCGCTTCGTATTCCCGAGTTAACTCAAGTGGGTTTAGGAACGCACCCAAACAGTGACAGTTCCTGAAATTGGCAGAGGGAAGGTATGGTCCCAGTTGAAGCAGGACGCAATAAGCTATGTCTGTGTAGGCTCTCTCTACCATGCCGTATCGTACCAGCCCTCCCCTAGTCTACCCAGTCTACCAACGTCATGATGACGTTTCTTGGGTAGATGTCTATTGCTGGCGTCCTTGACCGGGTTTGAAGTCGCAAACTGGAGATCAAACTAACGGCACGTCCTAACGGCGCTTGTCTGCTGGTGTAAGATTCAAAAGAATGTTCAATTCCTCACGTAACTGTCTACATTTTGCCCAATATACTGGCTAAAAGAACGGGTGAGGGGGGGATGGAATCGAGTTTCGTGGCTCACATTCAAAAACGCAAAAACTGTCGTGCAAACTACTCTTTGTTGTCTGCAACGTGGAATTTGAGTCGGCATTGTGCTCATATACTAGAGCCTCTCTCTCGTAGTGTGTTCTAACGTGATTCGGAAGAAAACACAATAATCACCACCAAGATCAAGTTGTTGTTGTTGTTGTTTTGATTCCCCGAACGCCCATACTCATGGGCCCGATGCTGAACAGATCGTTATCCTTATATTTAAAGTCGGCGTGCTCCAAAGGTGCTGTGGCCCAAGCAGCACAATGTACTGAAAGTCGAGTGCAATAGGGGTGGGCGCTATGTGTCTTATCAAAGTTCTTTAGTTTCAGGAAATTGTTCAAGGCCTTCCACTTACCCGTCCACCCCTATTGCACTCGACTTTCAGTACATTTTGCTGCTTGGGGGCAGGCTCGCGGAAGAGCTCGTGGCGAATCACGGGCCGAAGTGATGCATTTAACGCGCGTTATGGGATAAGGACAAGTTGAACATCAGGCCCATCTGTTACCTTGATCCTCGCCTTGCTCAGGGGGCAGTTGAGGCACACCACATCTGTCATGATGGCAACGTCGTGGTCGTGGCTGCTTTTGATAGACTTCGATATCATCGACTTGCTTTTTTCGACTGACATGACGCTTTTGCTTGGTGGCAGCACATGTAGAAGTTCTGCTGTAGAGGCACGCTCCACACATTCAACAAATATGTCCATCCTTCTCCTGCCTATGTTTTCGCAGTAGAAGAGTTCAAGCAGGTTGACGCCACTCTGCACATATGGCGTAAGATTGACGGTTTTTGCCGACCATCGCATTGGCTTCTCGTTGATAGCGACGCGAAAGCAAATACTGCCCTCTGCTGTATTGACGCGAACTAGTATTAGTTTTGCTCTGGAAACACACTCACCCGACCAGGACTTAGGTACGACGAAGTGTTGGGATATGGGTAACATTGTGCTGCCTGTCAGGATACTCCTGGCTAAAATCTTATGCGCCCTGTAAAATGGCGGAACGCCCCCGCCTTCGCAGGCACGTTTTGAGGGTGTGGACATAGTTTGCTGAAAGGAAGGCAGGTTTTCGTCCTTCGTTCAAATGGGACGACTGTCGCGTCGACGCTGATGATGCGCAAGCACTTTGCTCGAAGGTGATGGTGCGCTAGGAGGACCGTGGTTGTGGTGGTGGTGGTGTGACGTTGGGTTAGGAGGACTGGTTACCTGCTCAAATAAGGCTACAACGTTGCCCGACTTATACGTTAGCTTCGTTTATATCTTTCTTTCTCTTTTTTTTTTTTTTGTTCATTGCTTGGATGGCTGTTTTCCCATGCTTGGTTACGATTATCAACTTTGATTTCCTTATCATGCAGTTTTCGTTCCAACAATATCGACCGGTGTCGTAATCAGTGCCAGGAGAAGAGAACACGTGACATGCAATGCCAAGTGTACGTTATGTATGAATCGACCAAGAAAAAAAAAACTATAAATTACGTCTTGTACCTTTGTCACACGGGTAGCAAGGTAAATATAAATGGTAGCGAAGGCGGGAAGAAACACGAAATCTGTGTTAGCAACCCTGCGCCCTCCATGATACACATGCGAGCGTGGTTGTTGAGGGGCAAACTACGAAGGTAAACATAATGTCTGCGCTAATACAATATGCATGTTTTTAATGTAGCAATTCGCGCGGTCTGCCAGTAATACGTAAGATTATAGACAGAGCCGAGTACTCTTCCGGTTCCTGTCGCTCTCCATGTTGTTAGCTACGAGTTTGCTGCAAGGTATATTTAAACTGGTAGCGAAAACAAGCGAAAATACTAAATCAGACCCATCGGCAAGGCTACCATCATGAGACGCGAGAGATCCATCCTGGGTGTTGACAGTAGAGGTACGATCGTAAACACAAAAACTTTATTACGTGGGCATGGGTTGTGTGCGTACTAATAGGTTATTCATAATTTCAATGTAGAAAAAACTTTCTGTTGCCCCACTCGTGCATATATACGAAATCATCTACCACCCGAGTACGTTTCCGTATCCTGCTCCTTTGCGCATGTGTCACAGTAGGCGTGTTTATCCGTGCATCTGTGTATCCGTGCATTGTAATGCGGAGTTCGTACACTTTTTTGGGTTAAACAGGTAGCGACGTTGACATCTCGGAGCTGTAGGCCAACACTATTAACGCGTGTGAACTGATGAATACAATGCATCCCCTGTTGATGGCCCCGCGAGAAAAAAATTCATGGGACCAGCGGCCATGATAGCGTGAGTGTTAGCAGGAATCAGCTGTGCACCAACGATGTCACGTTTTGTTGCAATGGCCACTCATTGAATAAATGCAAACGTCTAATCACTGCGTGTGCGTATTGCTCTAGGTAAGAAATGGAGCTTAAGTGAACCTTCCTCGTTTCTGTGTGATATCACGGTGCCCTTCTGTTTGGAGTTGTCGAGATATGTGATAACATATGTATTTCGTATTGATATGTTTCATTAATCTTGATACGATTTACTTTTTCTGTGTTCTCGTCTGGTACTGTTGCACGGGTGAGGAAAAGGGAGTACAACGCAAACGAAGTGCGCGAACGAAAACGTGCCATAGCCAATTATGCACTACTTATTATTCATACTGCTGACGTCACCTCTGACGCCATTTATTTACAATCGTAGTAGTCCGCGCAACGGATGGATAGCGCTGACCGTCTCTATCATGGCGTCATTCTGAAGACACAGGGGCCTATGGGAGTTGCGCTACCTGTTTAGATATACCTTGTTTGCTGTACGTTGACTGCGCACTTTGTGACATGCTTTGTGAGTGTTCATAGCCGTTTTCTTCTTCGTCGTCGTCTTTTCAATTTCAAACCACCAAGTGCAACTTGGGACATTCCTCGGGGGAATGCCACATTTCAGGACAGTAGCCAGCTATTGCTTTATTTGAGTGTCAAGAATGTGGACACTAATGAATTTTGAGCTGTCGGTTCCTCTTCCTGCCTTTGCGACGTTTGTGGGTGCGTGTGAGGAAGCCTTCAAAGCCAACGTTCCTCACCTCCCAAGGGGCCAGGTCCAAGCTGTGTGAAGCGTTGGACATACTTGTGCCAAAGACATTGAGTTTGTGATTTTCATCCGTGTATGATGATATACTTCACCTTTTTTCTGAGGGTACGACTGTTCTGGTTTGCACGAGAAAGGAATGAGGAAGTACGAAGTAGTACGTTACGTCAGAAGGCACTGCAGCAGGCAGCGAGACTAAGTTCGTAATCTCTGCACGTTGTTGTGATGTAACCAGAAGTTTTCTTTCCATGCAAAGGGATATGCATGGTTCTGTTGTCTATCCAGTGCTTTCAGTTGTAACCTAGATTACACATGATCTCTTGTAATTCTTTCATTCCTGTGAAGCATACGATTTGTCAAAGTGCACTTTTGCACATAGCTCCTTACTGTGTTATTTGTATTTTGACAGCCATGCAGAGTTCAGTAGTCTGTGCCAATTATTTATATGTTTAGTGTTTGTACACCTGTGTACATAGATACCTAGCATACATTTTCTATTTTGAATCTTAAGCAGCTTCCCTATTTTTTGATACATATTAAGTGTATACCTGTGTACATAGATCCCTAGCACGTAATTTTATATTTTGAATCCTGCGCTGAGATCAGTAGTTGTGCGCAAGTGTGTAGGAGCAGTTATGTGCAGGGCTAAGCACCTTGAGCAGCTTGCAAATCTACACCACATGGCAAAATGTGCACAAAATAGCAGAAGCACAGAACATAGTCGATACTTTGACATTCCTTTAATACAAAAATGCTGTTGTAATCAAAGCAGAAGTAGTCATCAGCAGGGTGTGTACACACTGAACAAGGTTGTCATTGCTGGAAGCTGATACTGTTGTGCCTGTTTTGCAAGATAAAGTATCACAGACTTCTAAAATGAGATAATGGTCTTGTGCCTTCTTATTCCCCCATAGCATTCGTTACAGTGCCAAAAACTGTGGGCAGACATAGCACCACACAGTATGCAAATATCATATAATGTGATCTTCAAGTGCAAATATGTTCACTTCCACCTTCTTTGTACGAGAGATATGTGGAAAGTTCCAGATGTACATGAGGACAGCTATAGCAGCATGCATTGGACATTAAGGTCCTGGGCCCCACCTGTGTTTGCTGGAATTTGTACATTATCATTTCGTGCTTATTCAGTACCGTGGACTGTCATGCTGGTTATTTTGCACATTATTCTATCGTGGGTATTTATGATGAACGATGGAAGTCACTGAAGAGTCACTGTGTTGCAGCCTCAGAACATCAATTGTCTCATGTGGGTATTTATACTGTTCACAACGGCATGGCGAATTTACCTGTGATAAAAGAAAGCAAGCCCCCACCTGGTCTCCTGTGTCCTTTGTTGCACGCATGTCGCTAGTGTTGATTCTTCTCTGTTTACAAATTGTTTGAGTTTTTGCTCGTGGATTTGCTTTCCACAGCGGTTCTGACATTCCGCGGCTCGACATCGCGATGGAACGCACGCGCAGCGCGAGCGCCCGCCCCGCGCTCTACGTAATGGTGACGTACCAGGTGACGTCATTATGACGGCATTTGTAATTTGACCCGCAAGGGATGGATGGCGTTGACGGTCTTTATCATGGCCGCCCTTGAAGACGTGGTGGCCAATGCAAGCTTCGCTACCATCTATATTTACCTTGCGGGTAGTCTTAATCGCGGTTAGGCCGCGTACAGCGCGCGTTTGCGGAGCGGAAAATTCGTGCCGCCGTGCGGGAGAAGCCGTCTCCGCGTTCTGCTTTACCTCGTACGCGCAATGCACGCTTTTTAGTGGCAGTCAATTGGTCAACGGAGGCTTTGTCACATGTACTCTTGTTTTCATCCGACCATCCATGCAGTCTGCAGCACGATGACAGCGTCGATGTCTTGAGAGCCGCAGGAGATAGCGGTTGCTGCATGGGCGGTGAGCACATTTTATTACCGCTCAGCGGCAGCCCGCAGGCGGTTTCCGCACATGTGTACCACATGTGGGTACGGGCCCTTACGCTTATCCGAGTTACCCGACCAAACCGCGGTTATTGTGAACCATGGTTTGTTGTTGTCACACGGCAGTTTGTAACATGTTAGCAGTGACCACACGATTGTGACGCAAGTGCCAGGTACATTTTGAGTACAGTGTATATCATGACAAGAAAATAGCATAATGGTAATTAATAGACCTCGGATGTTTATGCACTAAAAAGGCCGTTTTAGGCGCCTATGATAGGCAGCAAAAGTACCGATTTAGGCAATAAAAGTGCCATTTTAGGCTCCATAAAATTCAGTCTGTCACCCTCTGGCTCAATGGTCACGCGAAGGTTCCCGCTAATTGCGCTTCCAGTACAGACTTTTCAACTGTGCTCAACTTTATTGAGTATGAACTTTATGTAACTAAAGGTAAGAAGTAGGTAAGAAATGAGGCTAACTGGGTCAAGTAAGTTAAACAAGAATACATTCATCGGGTGTAGTTGTAAAAGCAGTACAACACAAGCACCATTTCCAGATTTGTCGGCGTAAAGCTCCTGCGCTTGTCTCCAAGTGCGAGCTTCTAGGCCGAAAGGTGCGTTCCACATCCACCGACGTTTGCGGGGCAAACCTAAATGCTGGAATGTCCGTAGAACGAACGTCGTCTGGTATGGCTGACCCAGTTCCAGCTAGTACGGCAGCCACTGCCAGCAAAGTTTAAATCCCAGGTTTCTGTCGAGTACATACTTTAGTTGTTGCGCAACTCTGTCCTTCACAAGACCTACTGGCACGGCGTCGATTCGCTTTTGTGCGGCAGACACCATAGCAAGAGCATAGCAAGAGCATCACACAAAGCTTGGCCGGATGCCTCCAGGCGCATGATGCTGCCGGCAATGAAAACGTAGTTAGCTGAAATGTGCGCCAGCTCAGCAGGAATATTGGTCAAGGGCGCGTTTCACACTATCGGCCTCTTCCCTCGAGAACTGCTGTATAACTGCACAAAGTCCAACGAAGTTCGAGTGGAGGTGCCTAACTATTCCCAGCAAGGTGCCCCAACTCGTCAAAATCTGTTCGGGGAGAAGCGGGGTGTCAGACAGTCTGTCCTTGAAGGCCTTCGCACTTGCAGGGACCTTCAGCAACACCTTCTTTACGGATGAGGTCAGCTGATTCAAGTATGTGAAATTTTCCTGATTTCTTCTGCGACACGATGCAAAGCGTGCGCGCGACAGGTGACGTGAATCATTCTGGGAAAGAGCACTTTTAGCAATGTTGCGTCGCGAAGCATGTGTGCTGCATCATCAGTTTAGAGAAGCAACACTTTGTCATCCTTAACTCCAAATGAATCCACAACCTTCATGGAATCGTTGTCAAAGTAAGCCGCCATGTCGCCGTTTGTCTTTTCCAGTGGCTTGCAGGATGTCAAATACGGGCGGCTGCTTTGATATAGATTTAATTTTCCGACCACCGTATTGGCTATATATCGCCCATTTGCATCCGTCGTCTCCTCCAGCCCAATCCAGATGCAGGACTCTCCTATTTCAGAGCGAATGGTACTCAGTACTCCTTCGTATGTGGAGCCCAACTATTTTTTCGCAGCGTCGACTCAGGCGGGATTTTCATCTTGCAGTACTTCTCCAAGAACGTCTTGGATACGGGGTCCTCGAGCTTCGACCACGGTATGTTTGCTGCAACAAGTGCCGTACACAAATCGGCTTGCAGTTCACTCTTCCCTCCAACCTGAGCAGAAGCTTTCGCGTGACGTCGACGGAAACGCCTTTGTGCAATTGAACTTTTGCGTGGCTGTAGCAGCATGTTCCTCTAGGCGAAATTTCTTCCTCGCACGTGACCTGCAAATCGCAGACCCATTCTTACGCTAGACAGAGGAACATCTTACCGAATTGAACTGCCGAATTGAGCGCGCGAAAGCAAACTCTGTACATAAATTCATTCAATTTGAAACGGAATGGAAACGGAATGGATGAAAAAATCCCCAATAACGCGTCCTGGAGTAGCCATAGCAGTCCCGAGTAGCTCGAGACTAACATATCCATTTTTTCTTTTAAAAATCAATCAATCAAGTAAACTCTGTACTTACTTGCTTTCCGCACGGCTGACAGAGCACCACAACCCCGTCAATGGTGTAGCAGTTAAAACTCTCAATCTTCGAATTAGCCAGACTTCGCCTGGTCATCCTTATTTTCGGCATTGTGCAATGCCTGCGACCGTCCGCGGAGCCCACGTTGCAACGTGTTGTGCTGTGTCCACGCGCCACAACTCGCCAGGACGACCGACGTCTTTGGTTGGAACGCGTCCTTCTCGCTATAGTTACGTTTTGCTCTTCACTTCTCCCACTGGCTCCGCATGTTTTTCTGGGTGGCGCGTCGCGGGAGAGGTTTATGAATGCGTATGTGTGTTATTTTCCGCAGCCGTGAAAATAATGCTATTTGAGACTGAATATATAGTACGGCGTTGTCGGTCGAACGCGTCCCGTCTTGTTCTTTTTCGTAGACAGAAAAAAAAAGAACAAAGAAGATGCATTTAGGTATTTTACGGGAACAAACGACGTTTTAGGCGCAGATGTCGAAATAGGCATTTAGAGGCACAATAGGATTTTTATATGAGATCCTTATCACTCAATCCGTGCTCTTGTATCCAAAAGACACTATATGGGTTCGTGAAAAAAAAACAAAAAAAAAACAGGCATTTACCTAGGTAAAGATCCAAGGCCTAGAAAAGGCTTAACAATCATTAAATACACGGTACGCACACGAGTATTTGCAGATTGCATTTGAAATATCACACGGGCAACCCTAAACGCGGTTAAGGCAACCGTACATTTCCTCGGTTACCTCGCGAAACCGAGGTTGCCAAGCTCGGTTTCCCATAACCGCGGTCAGCGGCGTAACCTCCACTCGGTAAGCCGAGCAACTGCGGCGAATCGCGGTTACGACCGCGGTTTCCTTAACCGCGGTTAACGCTACCCGCGTAACAAGGGTATTGAGGCGCTACATGTATGGTGCATCTTAAGGCGCAACACACACGGACAAGAGGGAGACACACACTCGCGCCACTCGCAACTCAGTTTAATAGCAAAAGGCACATAGACAGGAACAAAAAGAAAAAGAGAGGCGGGAGGTTGTTTTTTCGATTGTCTTCTTTTTCTTTTTGTTCCTGTCTATGTGCCTTTTGCTATTAAACTGAGTTGCGAGTGGCGCGAGTGTGTGTCTCCCTCTTGTCCGTGTGTGTTGCGCCTTAAGATGCATCAGTATTACCAACTAGCCCAACTATTGTTGTTGCTACATGTATGCCCAATGGCCAGTCATTTCAATCGTCGTTGAAGACTGCCTCGTTGTAACAGTGGTATAAAACGTTAGTTTCAAACTCATTGAAGATCTCCCCTTAGCTATAGACTCACTTCACTGCGCGACGTCATAGCAATGCGGCGGCGTTACTGTCCTATTTGGTCGGCAAAAATCGCATGATCATCGAGTCACTGGGTGTTTTCGGTCGTTATCAATGGCATGTCGCAAAGTCGCGTAGCAATTGGACACTCCTACGCAGTATAGAAAGGCCAAATACGCCGTACACACTATATATGCGGTTTCTTACTCCGTTTTTCCCACCAGCGACGTCTGCTCTAAGCACATGCGCAGCTGCGCCCTCTTGTTTACAAATAGAAGTAGACACATTGTCTTAGATGTTGACAGTAACCTTTATAGTGAACAATTTTGGTACCATGACATTCACTGTAACAAAATAAAACTGAACGCGAAGTCAGTATAGCGAAGTACAATACTGATAATAATTGATAATTCTTGGCTCAACGTCGCGTCACAACTGTGATCATGAACGACGCCACAGTGGTCACTCTGTGGAATAATTTCGCCAGCATGAGGGCAATTTAAAGAAATTTCATGACAATTAACATTTCGTGGCCTTACGTCGCGAGACAACCGTGATCATAAGCGACGCCACAGCGGTCACTCCGTGGACTCATTTTGCCAAAATGAGCGCGGACGTTTCCAAGTGAAAGATAGCTTTCGGAGGCAACGAAGGAATTGGCAAAAAAAATCAGCATGGCTCAGCACAGCACAC
This sequence comes from Ornithodoros turicata, assembly GCF_037126465.1. Taxonomy (NCBI): domain Eukaryota; kingdom Metazoa; phylum Arthropoda; class Arachnida; order Ixodida; family Argasidae; genus Ornithodoros; species Ornithodoros turicata. The sequence goes on along the minus strand of NC_088201.1, from coordinate 66,631,744 downwards.
AATGTGGTTTCCCACATTTGCTTCTGTCGTCAAACGAAATCATTTTGATAATACAGATAGCAGCGAAGTGGCAGCAGCTGCTATTGATTCTATCTGTACTTGTTCATCTTACAATTTGTTCCTCCTATAATGACCTTATAGGCCCAATGTCGCCCCCCCCCCCCTCCCGGTTTGTTTACTTTTTACCACGAGTAGATACCCAAGCAGCAAAATGTACTGAAAGTCGAGTGCAATAGGGGTGGACGGGTAGGTGGATGGCCTTGAACAGGCTCGTGAAACTGAAGTACTCTGAGAAGACGAATACCGACCACCCCTATTGCACTCGACTTTCAGTACATTGTGCTGCTTGGGTAAATTGTAGACTTCGTGGTCGGAATGGATGTGTGTCCGTGGTGTCCTCAATGACGCCTTGGTATGTTGCGAGACCGCGATATCTGCGATGTGTAATTGTGGCACATGTGATCAGCAGTCATGCAGGGATGTTTAGGTTCGATTCCCGCCATTGGTCCTCGCTGTCTTTTGTAAACTAATTGACCTTGTCGAGGCTTCGGGGGGCCCAAACTACGGCACCCCTGCCCTGAGCCCTGCGCGGCGCGTGCGCGGAGGGTTGTCCACGTGATTATCGGTGGGGGAGGGCTGCGTGCGCGCTTATCGTAGCATATTTTTCAGCCTGGGCAGACTTCTTTGGCCGACTTCACATATTTTTCCGATACAACAGGTGAGCGGTTTACATGCAGAGACATGCAAAGAAGGGTCATACACAAAAAAGGACAAGTGAAAATATATTTATTAATGCCAATCAAGTTGAGATATATTTATTAAAGCCAATAGTGCTGGGAATTGTGATGCCAATCAGGTGAAGGAGAAAAACCCAGCCGAAAAACCTTCACCACCTGTAACAGAGCGGTGCTCGGGTGGAGGGCTGCTGTGGTGGGCGAAGCGTGACCGGAGGGCTGCGCGCTTACCATTCACCCTGGGCTGACTTCTTTCACCATTTTCCTACTTGGGCCGACTTCATTCTCGCGACAGGTGGGCGGAGTGTGACCGGAGGGTTGCGCGCTTACCCTTCCCCCTGGGCTGACTTCTTTCACAATTTTTCTACTTGGGCGTCGCGTGGCTGGAGGGCTGCGTACGCGTTTACCATTCAGCCTGGGCCGCCGACTTTCGTCATTTTTCAGCCTGGGCAGTCGACTTGATTCGTAATTTTTCCAGCTACAACAGGTGTGCAGTTTACATGTAAAGAATAGCCATACACAAAAGTACAAGTGAAAATATATTTATTAAAGTCATTAGGAATTATGTTATGACTCTGCGTGAATGGGAAAAAACTTAGCCAAAAATCTGAAGTAGAAGGAACACAATACACGTAACAAAGAATATACTTATTACAGGTATGATGCAATAGCATTGCACCCCCACTTTTCTTTATTCACATCACATCGCATCACATCGCAATAGCATTGAATAGGTATCACAGATCAAACACAATATTTTTTATTAACAGTAATCACAAGTGTTCAATGAATCAGAAGTGATAGCACATTTAAAATATTCTTAATCAATACGATTACAATCAAATTACAAGTTTTATTATAAAAAGTCTGAGATGTGAGAACCTGATAGATGTAAGTAATTTCGAGCACAATATGGAAGCTAAGTTTAATATTCCAATATGACATAAATTTAATTAATCAATTTCTATTGAAGTGAATATCGCAGACGTAAGGCAATAATTCGAATCAACACATAGCATTAATATAGAACCAATCATCCAACATGTAGGGAAATAATAGCTACACCATATCAAAACGAGAAACGATCACCATATTTAATCAAAGAAGATATTCTTAATGAATATGATTATAAACAAAATTATAAGTTGTATTATAAAAAGTCTAATATTCCTATACGTGAGAACCATCTTTGCAATAGCGGGAAGTTCTGATAGTTGTATGTAATTAACTGTGAACAGCAGAGACCCTGGAGACTATGGGACACGAACACAAGATGAAATAAAATCTCTACCAATACATTGGTTAATCAAAACAACATAGTAATCTATCATTCAGAAAATCAGAAGAAAAAATCAAACTCATCAGAAAATAGACATGTTAAAAATGAACTTCACCACAAAGCACGCTCCTAGCCAACAAACAGAACAAAGAACGACACGAACACAAGAGGAAATAAAATCTATACCACTACAAAGAAGATATTCCTAATCAATATGATGACAATCAAATTACAAATTGTATTATAAAAAGTCTGAGTCGTGAGAACCATCTTTGCAATAGCGTGAATATCTGTCATAACATTTCGAGCGCAATAGGGAATCTCAGTTTCATATTCCAACATTACTCAACTTTTAATTTCATATTAAGTGAACAGCATAGACGTAAGGAAATAACGAGAAGCAACACAATCAACAGCTACAATTAATAGAGAGCCAAACCTGCGCACCATCCAACACATAGAGAAATAATAGCTAATCAATCTATCAATGGCGAAATAGCACATACTTAACGCTGAAGAACAGAGGAACACGCGGCGACACGTAAACATCAACAGAGGAAAATAATCTATCATTGAACCATCATAAAATCGATCAATATACAATTTTCATTCTAAGAAACACTACGAACCTTGATGGAGGTATCCAAGACATAGGAAATATGCACGGTTTTCACTCTTGTCCTTAAAGCCGGGAGACTTTATGTCTATATCTATGTGACCATAGCACAGCGCATGCTTTATCACTCAAAGGGTTAGGGGCTATATCACTTTGTCCAGCAAACGGGGCGCTCTAGAGGTCAGATAAGAGAGTTCAAAGGCGATATAGTTTATTGTGCAGCGCAAATAGATGTCGATATCACTCGCTGGGGTCACTATCTTTTCGCATCCTTTCCCTGAAACGGAAATCTTTCGTCAAAGTGGTTGACAAGTCGGCTAAGTTTATAGAGATGCGATATTGTTATTGAAGATGTAGAGAAAGTCCAAATTATTAATTGGTAGCAATGATACTCAATCAAAAAGAGAAACAAAACTAATTACATCAATTTTTGTAATATCTTGCAACAGAAATTTCTAATAGACCACACAGAAATATCAAATGTGAAATGCAACTCAAAGTTATGAGGCATTCCAATCTTAGAGGTACTTACTTATGTCATGCGAGTGAACAATTGAAGCAAATGCAAGACAATAATTATTTCAGGCAGTAAGTTCACAACTCATGGAGTATCAGACGAGTGAATACTTGAAACAAAATCAAAACAATAATTCTCACGACAGGTGGAGATTATAGCATTCTAAACCAGATAATAAAATTTTAATCAATTAAATAAACATAGATATGCTTTTAATTAAGTGTAGATGTGCACTTGAAAACCTCTACAATTAATCTTGCTCTACACAATTGCTCTACACAATTGCTCTACAATTGCTCTACACTGAAAAGATGGACAGATTTTGTACTCGATACCATAAGTCATGGGAAGATGTGATAAAAAACTGCTTCGAAAAGGAGGAGCCGCGAAACGATTTCATTATCGCTGCATTTCAATACGTCCTATACATGGTCGTATTCGGAGATATGGTACAAACTACAGAACTGAAGGTGCAAGAATTTATATGCCGAATCTACAATACTTATAAAAATATCTGCACATCAACGTCGGAAGGGCCATTGGGATTGATGGCGGAGTTTTTGAGGTTTGCCAACGAAGAATTGAAATACACTAGACCAGATGTAATTGTAATCATTGCAATGGGCATTGCGTACATCAAGAAAGCAGTCGGATCAAATTATCGTATACAAGCGGTCTATATCGCACGATTCATTACGAATTTGTTGAAATTACACATATCTGAGATGGAAAGTACATAAAATCTTATCACGTGATACATTCCACTACCACGGCAATGCAATTATTTTCTTCTACCAGTTTCTGCAACGATGTCGAATCAACAGAAGTTCAATATTGTCGTGCAAGGTCTGATGTATTATCACCTGTTGAAACTCAACAAACATATCAATTGCGGTGGACCACCGGACGATTTTCATCTAATACTGTCTTGTACGCCATTCAAGAACCTTCATACAAAGAAAGGAAGCATCAATAAGAGACTGTGCAAGTTCATCGCGCCAAAGTGCAAGTTGTTGAAGCAATACAAACACGGCGACAACATAGCGCCAGCGTTAATCAACGCTGGATTCAAGCGCCCAATAATCAGAATAAACTATTTAATGTCTTCGGAATTCATCAATGAAGACAAGAAACGAAAACTTCAGAGTTTGAAATAGAACTGTAATTTATCGAAATAAACAAGTGTATAAATGAAACAATAATTGTAATCTTTGTCATCATTATAATGAATTCTTCGCATCACAATGAAAAACACTTTACATTTAGCATGGCTAGACTGAGAACAATGATCGCTAAGGAAACGAATATTCCACAATTTGTGTAAGAATTCTCATATGGAATGAGACCTGACCACTAAATAGGTTTTACTCGACTACACCCTGTACAAATTCAACACCCGATGGATAGAATTGCCGGAGAAGGATCGGTCATTGAAATTTAGAGACATGATACATCGGTCTATGATTACAAAAAGGATCACTAATCTCATGTGAAAACTTATCATATTTCATGAATTAAATTCCACAGTGCATGTATATTTCTCAATCAGTTGCACTATCCCAGACTTAGTAAAAGAAGAAAAGGCCTCTTTGACAAGCAACCCAATTGGAGTGCGGAACAAATAAATAAATATTTTTGTCAACACAGTTGTCCATTGTTTGAGTAGGAAAAAGGAGCCGTCCAAGGCTTGCAGTGGGGGCCAAGATATGTCAAAACGGCAAATAAGGCAAGATAACTGATTGCGGCGGGCCGTTCGCGACAACTTTTACAATCGCATTGGGGTTCACTGCCTGGGAGATAATACGAAGCCTTCGCGAAAAGCGAATCTATTACCAGATGCCACAATGCAAACGAAAGATTTTACGAGCACGACGTACAGGCCAAGTCTACGTTTCTAATCACGTAGTCTTCGTAACACACGGCACACAAACGTATATGAAATAATTTCCAAGTGGCAATCAGGTTTTTGGGAGAAGCGGATCACACAACAGCCATCAGAAGTGCTTAACCAATGTACAATGAAGATGAGTGTTATGCATAAACACTATGGAAGATATGTTATATTAATTATAATAACCAGATCAGCGCAGGTCACACATAAACGTAGATCCTATTCACAAAATATACCCGACTTTTCCCGTAACCATACAAAAAAAACTATTACACTATTTTAGTGTCATAGCATCCGGGCACTACAAATGGAAAGGCCATACTTTAATTTTATAAGTCTTTAGCTCATAACATTGTAAAACGCAAATTCCACACTATCATTTTCTTCTTTAAATTTTCAAAGTCGAAACTGCACGCTATTTCTTGCATTTTTCTAAAGATATAGATTAAAAAGTTGTGCATATACTCACACATACTATAGAAGATATTTGATTGTGGTTTAATTGCTAAAATTTATCGGTTCACATTCAGAAGAAGTGGTGACTACCACACATCAGTAAGAGTTTAATTACAATTTGAACAGGTATTGCGATTTATGATCAGTGTTGTAGAATGTGTAATTTCACAATACGCAAGCTTTAGGTCGCTCACTTTGACGAGCACTCTTTCACGATGTCAGAGAAGTTATTCGAATGGATTGATATTTTCTGTATACACTATAACATAATGCAAATTCTTTATGTCGTGGATATTAAAAGTTACGAATAATTTTCGAACGAAAATTTACTTAAGACTCGAAGAAAGGGTCACCCGCGTTATTGTTTCATTTATACACTTGTTTATTTCGATAAATTACAGTTCTATTTCAAACTCTGAAGTTTTCGTTTGTTGTCTTCATTGATGGATTCCGAAGACTTTAAATAGTTTATTCTGATTATTGGGCGCTTGAATCCAGCGTTGATTAACGCTGGCGCTATGTTGTCGCCGTGTTTGTATTGCTTCAACAACTTGCACTTTGGCGCGATGAACTTGCACAGTCTCTTATTGATGCTTCCTTTCTTTGTATGAAGGTTCTTGAATGGCGTACAAGAGAGTATTAGATGAAAATCGTCTGGTGGTCCACCGCAATTGATATGTTTGTTGAGTTTCAACAGGTGATAATACATCAGACCTTTGCACGACAATATTGAACTTCTGTTGATTCGACATCGTTGCAGAGACTGGTAGAAGAAAATAATTGCGTTGCCGTGGTAGTGGAATATATCACGTGATAAGATTTTATGTACTTTCCATCTCAGATATGTGTAATTTCAACAAATCCGTAATGAATCGTGCGATATAGACCGCTTGTATACGATAATTTGATCCGACTGCTTTCTTGATGTACGCAATGCTCATTGCAATGATTACAATTACATCTGCTCTAGTGTATTTCAATTCTTCGTTGGCAAACCTCAAAAACTCCGCCATCAATCCCAATGGCCCTTCCGACGTTGATGTGCAGATATTTTTATAAGTATTGTAGATTCGGCATATAAATTCTTGCACCTTCAGTTCTGTAGTTTGTACCATATCTCCGAATACGACCATGTCTAGGACGTATTGAAATGCAGCGATAATGAAATCGTTTCGCGGCTCCTCCTTTTCGAAGCAGTTTTTTATCACATCTTCCCATGACTTATGGTATCGAGTACAAAATCTGTATCTGTCCATCTTTTCAGTGTAGAGCAATTGTGTAGAGCAATTGTGTAGAGCTATATTAATTGTAGAGGTTTTCAAGTGCACATCTACACTTAATTAAAAGCATATCTATGTTTATTTTATTGATTAAAATTTTATTATCTGGTTTAGAATGCTATAATCTCCACCTGTCGTGAGAATTATTGTTTTGATTTTGTTTCAAGTATTCACTCGTCTGATACTCTATGAGTTGTGAACTTACTGCCTGAAATAATTATTGTCTTGCATTTGCTTCAATTGTTCACTCGCATGACATAAGTAAGTACCTCTAAGATTGGAATGCCTCATAACTTTGAGTTGCATTTCACATTTGATATTTCTGTGTGGTCCATTAGAAATTTCTGTTGCAAGATATTACAAAAATTGATGTAATTAGTTTTGTTTCTCCTTTTGATTGAGTATCATTGCTACCAATTAATAATTTGGACTTTCTCTACATCTTCAATAACAATATCGCATCTCTATAAACTTAGCCGACTTGTCAACCACTTTGACGAAAGATTTCCGTTTCAGGGAAAGGATGCGAAAAGATAGTGACCCCAGCGAGTGATATCGACATCTATTTGCGCTGCACAATAAACTATATCGCCTTTGAACTCTCTTATCTGAGAGTTCAAAGGCGATATAGTTCCTCTAGAGCGCCCCGTTTGCTGGACAAAGTGATATAGCCCCTAACCATTTGAGTGATAAAGCATGCGCTGTGCTATGGTCACATAGATATAGACATAAAGTCTCCCGGCTTTGAGGAAAAGAGTGAAAACCGTGCATATTTCCTATGTCTTGGATACCTCCATCAAGGTTCGTAGTGTTTCTTAGAATGAAAATTGTATATTGATCGATTTTATGATGGTTCAATGATAGATTATTTTCCTCTGTTGATGTTTATGTGTCGCCGCGTGTTCCTCTGTTCTTCAGCGTTAAGTCTGTGCTATTTCGCCATTGATAGATTGATTAGCTATTATTTCTCTATGTGTTGGATGGTGCGCAGGTTTGGCTCTCTATTAATTGTAGCTGTTGATTGTGTTGTTTCTCGTTATTTCCTTACGTCTATGCTGTTCACTTAATATGAAATTAAAAGTTGAGTAATGTTGGAATATGAAACTGAGATTCCCTATTGCGCTCGAAATGTTATGACAGATATTCACGCTATTGCAAAGATGGTTCTCACGACTCAGACTTTTTATAATACAATTTGTAATTTGATTGTCATCATATTGATTAGGAATATCTTCTTTGTAGTGGTGTAGATTTTATTTCCTCTTGTGTTCGTGTCGTTCTTTGTTCTGTTTGTTGGCTAGGAGCGTGCTATGTGGTGAAGTCAAATATCTTCTTTGTAGTGGTATAGATTTTATTTCCTCTTGTGTTCGTGTCGTTCTTTGTTCTGTTTGTTGGCTAGGAGCGTGCTATCTGGTGAAGTCAAATATGTTCTTTGTATTGGTATAGATTTTATTTCCTCTTGTGTTCGTGTCGTTCTTTCTTGTGCTTGTTGGCTGGGAGCGTGCTATGTGGTGAAGTTCATTTTTAACATGTCTATTTTCTGATGAGTTTGACAATGTAGTGGTATAGATTTTATTTCCTCTTGTGTTCGTGTCGTTCTTTGTTCTGTTTGTTGGCTGGGAGCGTGGTATGTGGTGAAGTTCATTTTTTACATGTCTATTTTCTGATGAGTTTGACAATGTAGTGGTATAGATTTTATTTCCTGTTGTGTTCGTGTCGTTCTTTGTTCTGTTTGTTGGCTAGGAGCGTGCGATGTGGTGAAGTTCATTTTTAACATGTCTATTTTCTGACAGTGAGTTTGATTTTTTCTTCTGATTTTCTGAATGATAGATTACTATGTTGTTTTCATTAACCAATGTATTGGTATAGATTTTATTTCGTCTTTTGTTCGTGTCCCATAGTCTCCAGGGTCTCTGCTGTTCACAGTTAATTACATACAACTATCAGAACTTCCCGCTATTGCAAAGATGGTTCTCACGTATAGGAATATTAGACTTTTCATAATACAACTTATAATTTTGTTTATAATCATATTGATTAAGAATATCTTCTTTGATTAAATATGGTGATCGTTTCTCGTTTTGATATGGTGTAGCTATTATTTCCCTACATGTTGGATGATTGGTTCTATAGTAATGCTATGCGTTGATTCGAATTATTGCTTTACATCTGCGATATTCACTTCAATAGAAATTGATTAATTAAATTTATGTCATATTAGAATATTAAACTTAGCTTCCATATTGTGCTCGAAATTACTTACATCTATCAGGTTCTCACATCTCAGACTTTTTATAATAAAACTTGTAATTTGATTGTAATCGTATTGATTAAGAATATTTTAAATGTGCTATCACTTCTGATTCATTGAAAACTTGTGATTACTGTTAATAAAAAATATTGTGTTTGATCTGTGATACCTATTCAATGCTATTGCGATGTGATGTGATGTGATGTGAATAAAGAAAAGTGGGGGTGCAATGCTATTGCATCATACCTGTAATAAGTATATTCTTTGTTACGTGTATTGTGTTCCTTCTACTTCAGATTTTTGGGTAAGTTTTTTCCCATTCACGCAGAGTCATAACATAATTCCTAATGACTTTAATAAATATATTTTCACTTGTAATTTTGTGTATGGCTATTCTTTACATGTAAACTGCACACCTGTTGTAGCTGGAAAAATTACGAATCAAGTCGACTGCCCAGGCTGAAAAATGACGAAAGTCGGCGGCCCAGGCTGAATGGTAAACGCGTACGCAGCCCTCCAGCCACGCGACGCCCAAGTAGAAAAATTGTGAAAGAAGTCAGCCCAGGGGGAAGGGTAAGCGCGCAACCCTCCGGTCACACTCCGCCCACCTGTCGCGAGAATGAAGTCGGCCCAAGTAGGAAAATGGTGAAAGAAGTCAGCCCAGGGTGAATGGTAAGCGCGCAGCCCTCCGGTCACGCTTCGCCCACCACAGCAGCCCTCCACCCGAGCACCGCTCTGTTACAGGTGGTGAAGGTTTTTCGGCTGAGTTTTTCTCCTTCACCTGATTGGCATCACAATTCCCAGCACTATTGGCTTTAATAAATATATCTCAACTTGATTGGCATTAATAAATATATTTTCACTTGTCCTTTTTTGTGTATGACCCTTCTTTGCATGTCTCTGCATGTAAACCGCTCACCTGTTGTATCGGAAAAATATGTGAAGTCGGCCAAAGAAGTCTGCCCAGGCTGAAAAATATGCTACGATAAGCGCGCACGCAGCCCTCCCCCACCGATAATCACGTGGACAACCCTCAGCGCACGCGCCGCGCAGGGAAAAATACGCGCAGGGCTCAGGGCAAGGGCGCCGTAGTTTGGGCCCCCCGAAGCCTCGACAAGGTCAATTACTACTACCACTAACAATAGTTCGTACTGTGCTGCTGTTGCTGGTTCTGATTGATACATTTAACGACTTTCTGCACACTACAGTGATCGTCGGTACTTGTGAACGAACCTTGTGTTGATTGATTGATTGATTTTAAAAGAAAAAAATGGAGATGGTAGTCTCGAGCCACTCGGGACTGGCTACTCCAGGACGCGTTATTAATAAAAGAAAGGGAAACTACACTAACCTCGACGCTTTGAAACGCTTTGAAAGAATAAATGAGAACATCATCACCGAGCTTGTCACCAAAAGCCTTGTGTTCCTAGATTACTGTTAAGTGTTTCCTGTTAAAAATGCATCCATCATGTTTGTCTTCTAAACTAAACGGAGGTCACAAGAGGGAGGGGGGTTCCATGGAGCAGTTATACCTCCATGTGCCTTACAGCTATACAGCGGAGTACGGTACATGTTACCCGGCATGTAAAGGCAAAAATATCAAACACGTAGCTCGCCTTTGAAATGTGCGAGTGACATTCCAAAATAGTAGCATTGGGAGGGTACCTGGAGTTATATGTTGGATGTCCCAGTGCATTAACAAGGTACAATATTTCAGATCTGACTCTGGAAAGAGCAACATATGGGGGAAGCTCTCGATCCCCTTGGAAGCTTGATTTGCTTGCCCAGAAAGATGCAAGCCCCAAAGGAATGCACTATTGTGTTCTGTCATTATGAGAGCACTAATGTTTTTTTTGTTTTTTTTTTTAAATTGCTATGAGCATGTTTCTTGGCACAATTTTGTGCTGGTGAGGTCTGGCTATGCTTATCGGATTCAATGCAGGGTACTGCTGTATATGTCGACTGGGAGAAATTTTGACAAAAAAGCGTGTCTTTAGGATATCAGACTTGGCTATTCAATAAAAGTACAGGTAGAAATATCCTGCAGAGGCATACAAGGAAATATCGCGAGCAGTGTTTTGTGTCAACGAATTTGTATGGACTAATGAGAGCCTTCACGGGGGCATATAAACACAACACTAAAGTGTCGAGCAGCCCATGTAGTCATGATGTCGATACCACTGTCAGGAGTGTGCAGATGCTGCGTGCAAAATTGTAAGCAGGTTTCACCTTGCCGGTTGAGGAGAAAATCCACAGAGAAGTGAAGTTCTCAAAATTTTATAAGGACGCACATGTAAGTACATCTATAGCTAAAATGTGTGCTCTACCACTTCCAGCACACCACACCAGAAGGGCAGGGCAAATATGCCAGCAACCAACATTTCTGCAATGATGATGTACCGTAATATTAGAAAATATTCAAGGTGACAGATACTTGCTTTTATGCTCACATTTATCATCTTCTAACAGTAGATGTGGCTTTGTAGACTGCCACCGCAAGACACGAAACACAAGAAACCTGGCTGTAGACTTTATCAAAGCAACATATTTCTGGGATGCGATTACTGCCAATACAAGCCCATGACCACGATTCACACAGTGTTCCCCTTCATTGTGTGAGCAGCACTGTGTATGCCCAACACTTCGTTTCTTTTCTTCCAAATTATCTGTTATGGGCACAGCAGTGCTTGTACCTCATGCTTTTGAGTTCTTCTGTCTTCTGTCTTTGAGGCGGCTTCTGTCCTGAGGCAACTCCCTTCCTCCATGCTTTTGAGTTGTTTCTTTGCATTAAATCAATAAAACTTGTTACGCATTTCCACAAGCATTATTATTATTAAAGATATCAACTATTAGTTGTGAAGTACAGATGTTTGTCCCATGCCACATGCTATGGAAGAAAGAAATATTTACTACATTGTGCATGGAGACACAACTCCAATGCATTGGTAGTGCAACAGAGCGGAATTCTATTGGGCAGTTTAGCATGTAAAGCAGAAGAACTAGCTGACACTCTTACTGGCACAGGAAGTACCAACACTGAACAGTTTAAATTATTGCTGTACATTGGACATGAAGAGTGATTGAATATTGGAAATGCTGTCTGTTACACATAACGAACAAATATAGATCATGAAAAAGGGAACTGTGATGGAAGCACATGTAGGGTGTGTCTGAGCCGGTGCAAAGAGAACCAGTAACACAATTACCAGTACCGTGAAATATATGTAGATCACAGGGACCTGTTGTTATTGGTAATGCTGTTTTTCCACCTTGTACTGCGGCGCACAAGTACATCTGTTAAGTTTCTCTGATCATCGAGAGCACCTCTCTGTGCAGTTTGTATTAAGTCACTAATTAAGGAGCATTTGTTGGCTCTAGTTGTATTATTTTGTTTTCCAGAACCCGGTTTACTCGGTCGCCTATTTCTTTCCAGAGGGTTTTGTTTAAAGTGACTTTCATTGATACACTTCTCCGTGAATAGATGCGGATTATCTCCAGACGTCCGTATATGAATGGGCATTGTGACATGGGGAACACTGTCGTCTGTCTTCCCTCGGGGACTCGAGAAACATGAATTGAGGCCAAACTTGCCATATGTAGGGAACTCGTTTCCTGCGAGCCCTTTTATGTTTTTGTATACATTACGTTTTGAGCCACTAATGGGTTTTGGATTTGTAACATTGTTTATTTGTGACAATTATCGAATTCTGGGAACTATCCTTTGTAATTTGCCCGCTTCAGGATTGGAGCATTTTGGAGACCTTCGGTAACGGACCAATCCTGGGGATGAGAAATGTGAAATTTGCATCTTTAATTTTGTTTGTGTAATTTGTGGGCGGCACCCTGATTTTGAACAAAAATGCCCGTCGCCCATGTGTAGGAGTCTTTGATCTGATCTTTTTCGGACTTTCTCTTCGGAAGTCGTCTTGCTGTATATAGATGTAAATAAACTTCTTCCGCTGCGACCTGGACTGGCCTGGCTCTCTCCGCGGACCGGACTCGCGTCGTCCCACCACCACCCCTTCACGACAACTCTCTTCCCCGGGACCCGAGGAAGAAGTTGACTACATCGACCTGTCTAAAACGTAGCTTTGCTGAGGACAGTCACCACGTGGCAGATTGACATTTGTAGCGTCTGTGCTAAATCATGGGTATCATTATGATGTGACTGCAGATGTATGATAGATCACGTGATCTGAGAACACAGGCATGCTCATTTTTTGCAAGATTTCCTGGCAGATCTCACATGCTGTGCATTGTTGACAGCTGTCATGACACTGTTGTCATGACATGGTGGCGACACGGATGTCAACGACACTCCAGCTTTACACTGGTGTGATCTGTGCACTTGTTGTGTAGTCTCATATGCTGCAAGGCAAATCTTGAAGAATACGGAAAATAGAAAAACACGTTCCTGTGTAATCAGGTCACAATATTTATTATATACATCTACATTCACATCCACATTGCAACCATGCCTCTATTTATCATGAATGTCCAAATGCCTGTAATTTCGTTCTGCTATGTCTGTCTTCAATGTGTTCTAAATAGCTGAGTTCGAGCAATAAGTACAGAATAGTAGAAACTGTAGTAATACTGCATGAACCAAACCAATGGCCACTTCAAATATACACTTCACTTCACTGTACTTTCAATTATGTTGCAACTTCGTTCTCCTTACACCAGTACAGGTACGTGCTAAGTGCCCACGGTTCTTCCTTTTTGACATGTCTTGTATATTACCTGATAGGAACAGGTATTCCCATTTCGTACTAGCTCACCACTGCCTTGACTCACACTCCACCCCTAAATGCACACCAGTGAATGAAGGACGAACGCAATATGGGCATACTACTGTCACAAAATTCTGATGTAATTAAGAGTGTTGTTATCAGCATCATTACAAATGATTCTAATGTGTATGAATCTGCCACTCGAAAGCCCACAGGAAAGAGTGCCTAGATGCTGTTACAATGCAAGAAACCACGGCACTCATTTACATTTGGAAAAATTGAAGCTTCCTTCCTTCACAGCAGCACCAGGAGAATACGTGGCGCCTCAAGCGTTCTAGTTTTACTGCATAACTGGCGCAAAATGCCTGTGACATTGATACACCTTCTTATTTAGTTTGTTTCAGGAAAGCAGTTCTTCAATGCAATACGTGAAGAAAACTAATTGTCGTACAAATATGTGGCTGGAACGTGACTAACCCTGCCTAAATGTATGAGAAACATGTCATTGTAAGAGTAGAAACTGTGGTTGTGTGTGCAGAATTTTTCCTTTCTTCTAAAGAGGACTTTCGCACTACCTCTACCTCTGTTTCTTTTTGTAACCCTGCCCCCTCCCACTTTTTTTTTTTTTTTTGTAATGCACCCATACGGGTACATAAAGTTCAATAAAGTGTAATGAAATAACTATATGCCCTTCATGTGTGCCAACGTAGATGTGTTTGCCCAAAATCTGTGAAACTGTTGTTGCTGTTGGGTGCTGTTAACTTGCAAACCATCCCCCCTCCCCCTACGTCACCTATTAATTTTCAGAATACACCAGCTGAAGACATCGCATGTTCATCACTGGCTATTGAAGTTAGGTGGTGCAAAAACATCTATGTTATTTTTCTGCATATTAAGCAATGTCCCACATTTCTGCTTCCAGACTTTGTCCTTGATGATGCAGTACACCACGTTCACTACACTAATATGCTGTCTGGTTGTGTAGCTTTTTGGTGACACAGCCGAATGAATATGTCAGCTTTTGCAGAGTTACAACTGCCAAAGTGTCTCAAAAGATAACAGAAAATGTGGAAGAAAGATATGCAATCCTGTATTTCCTAAAAAATAATAGCAGCACATTGTAGATAAGATGCATCTGATTTCAAGTTTCATTCTTTTCTTTATATGAGCTTATTTGCATTGCATTCATTTGTCCATTGCAGCCTTCCACTTACTGTCCATTACATATCAATACAGGAAGCTAGCAGACAATGATCAGTGCTGCTGTTTGCTTTGATATTCCACGGTGTTGTTTCTCAAGAAATAGCACAATCTCTCAGCACACAGCTGTGCAGTTTATAACTGCGTAACTACTTAGTGCACAAATGCATGGGGCACATGCACAAATTTTTCAGAGCTTTACCATCTGTATTTCAGATTGTCTACAATACAGGACAGTGTAGAAAACTGGGAAAAGTCAGAGAACTACAGCATGACTTAAAAGCTAAAAAAGAAAATTCTTAAGAACGCTGTATAGAGCTGCTGATGTAATGGTGCAATACCTTAATTTGCACAATTGGGCAGTGGCAGTTCTCAGAGCAGCCTTGCCAAGGGAGAAGCAGAGGTCACATGAGCCTCTCTTGTGATTTTACTGTCAAAGTTCAGCTATCTGTGTCAAAGTGAAGTGGTAAGTGCAAATGCATCACCATAGAAATTCTTTCTGAACAAAAAGCCTAAATTAAAAGCCTCAGCTGGCATATTATAGCATGGCATCAGCTGTGGGGAGTTTTTAGGCATTGGTGGTGGTGATTGTTTGGCATGTAATGGTGCAGTGATAATGGAAGTGAGGTTCTTTACAATGCCAGTATGAAGTCAAGAGAGGACCTTATAAAGAATGAGCGCAGAAAAATACGTAAGTCCCTGACCAGGTATATAAAAGTGTTTCCTCAATAATATATGACTCTGAACAAGCAAGCACAATGCAAATAGCAGCACGAATTTGCTTGTAGCTGATGTTGCAGCTGTTGTTGTATGTGTTTGCCTTTGTCCATTGTATGTTTGCTCCACCCTTGAAACACAATTATTGAGACAAATAAGACCTGTACGAGATATTTTATCCATTTTAACAGCAAAGAGAAGATTGTTTGTGTATGTGGTTTTAATAAGCAACACATTCTGAATGGCTCGGATCTATTGTAACGACACTAAAGTGTGCCCTTTTATTTTTGCAGATATGGCATCTGCGATGTCAAGTGCGCTCAATATATGACTGTAGGCCAAGTGTGTACATTCCCATTATATTAAGTTCCAGCAAGTGACAGTCACAGCACAGCCGATCTTTGTTTGCAGGACAGAATAAATCAATTCAGTGCTTGATGATTTGTACAGGAATGTTATATGCAGAGATACGCGGATAAAGGAGGTCACAATTAACCATAGCACCGCACTGATAGAACGACAGGAGGTCACGACACTGGCAACGTCCACACAACTCACAGGCAGGGGCACCCTGGGTAACACAACGAAAACAGCGCTAACACACACACACACAGGACGCGGATGTAAACAGGACTGCACCGTTCGTTTTCCGTCGCACTCCCGAACAAACGCAGCCAGTGAAGCGATGCTTTAATGCGTTGCAGATTTGTGGCACTTTGTGAAGTACCACGTCGGTTTCTTGAAACCATAACACTGTAAAAGTTATGCGTGTGGGAGCCCGATGCAGGATGTGGCCACCCTTGCATCAATGTTATTGCTGTTTACCCTGTTTACTTACAGGCAGCCTACCGTGATGATGCGCCTGCACACACGCTACGCACATGACACCAGACTTGAAAGCGTAAAAACAAGCTGCTGACATGCCCCAGCGATCGAAAGGATATCTTGATCGTTGCAATTCACCACACAGGCCGCACAATAACAAACGGTAAACAAGCGATGGTCCATGGAGGTGCAGTTACTATACAAAACCACAATCGACGACCGAACACTGACAAAAGTACAACGATCGCCTCCACGAGAATACGTACTCCTGCCTCTTCAATAACATGGCAAACGCGTTCTTTGTACATTGTTTTAGCGATCATATTAACAAACACAAAGGCAGGCTTAACCGCCGGCTACCCACACACCATCCCGCAACCACCTGTAGCAGGGCCAGCGCAGCCTGAACTTTTCTTTATCAACCTCATAACAAAAAATAACAAAAGAAAACGGGCGTTTTCGTCTACGCGGCTTTTCCGTCGTCTGCTAATTTCTCCCTCCCCTCAACCATCCCGTGACAATATGAATAATGCGCATGCGTTGTGGTCAAAGGGCTTCACAGCCGGAGAGATCACGTGATCAACTTATACCAGACGTCACTAAACCAGTGGCTCAGTGTGACTGGTGAATATGGGCATTAGTGTGCATACGCAGCACTGGTCAATTCTATTTTGATCTTCAATTAAAAATCGCCAAAGTTGCAACAAAATTCACATTTTGCTCATATTTGTCTTTGCGCTACACTTCTCCTATACACGCTATCGAGATATATGAGGTACCGGCGTGAAAGTGGAAGCGTGCTCTTTAAATTGTTGACAAATTTACGTGTCTGTACTGTGCCGCCTTTCGACAAGGTGGTGTAGAGTACAGCTATGTTCTCAAAATGGGTTTTTGGGGGCTCTCTTTTCTCAAAAATTCCACCTCCGATTTCCTTCATATTTTGTAGTTATAGAGCCCAGGGTATGGCCTACGTGTGTTCGCAAAACGGTAGGTTCCCTCTTAGCACATTTCGTGATAGCCCGCAACAAACGTGGAGTGCGTAGCACACTATGTACACAGCGACCGAGAGAACCAGTGGCGTCTGCTACTGCCGACGTCTCCGGCCTTGAATGACAGAGCTCACGATGCAGACCTACCGCAAATCCCATCTTAGCAATATATTTTGAGTCTTTCTGACTCGTTTTTCCCACAGTCAAATCTCAATGCCGTTCACTTGTAGTTCAGCGACGTTCTGAGTCGGTGGCTTGTGTTTCCGACATGAACACCAAGTAGAGTATGGATCGCCTGTACTGTGCCGGCTAAAATCGAAAGAACTACGCTTTTGTTATTGGAACCAAGTCCCCTAGAAACATACCGGGCCTCAAAGAAGGAAGAACGGAAGGCAGTGCGAGCGGAATTCAGTCTTGCCACGTGGACGAAAAACGTGGAAGGAGATCACGTGGAGAACGCATCACTGTCAAGATGTCCAGAGTTTCCGAGGAACGACCAGAGTACTTTCCTAACGGCGTCCAGCCAGGTTATACCTTACCAGTTACGAGATCTGTATTATCGTTTTTCTAAAAAATCTTCTATATAAATAAACGATTTTTGGACGACTAGGTGATTAAAAATTATTTAATGCTGTTTATTACACGCGGTTATTACATTTTAATGGTATCACAGTTCAAGGCATCATTCTGCCCGACATTCCCAATTTTGTTGTGTGCTAGCCGTACGGTCGGGCTGAAAGGGAACCTTCCGTTTCGCGGACACATGTATGTCATAACCAGAGCTATGTAATTAGAAAATACGAAGCAGATCGGAAATGGGGTTTTCTGAGAAACGAAAAAAAGAAAAGAGAAAGATAAAACATTTTTGAGAGCATGGTTGTACTCTATACCGCCTTGCCGAAGGGGAGCAAGGTGCAGACGTTTAACTTTGACATCAATTTAACGAGCATGCGTCCATCTCCTTCCACTTTTTCGTCCACATGTGGCAAGACTGTATCGTGACGGCGGCTCGCACTGCCTTCCGTTCTTCCTTCTTTGAGGCCCGGTATGTTTCTAGGGAACTTTCTTGTAATAACAAAGGTGTAGTTCTTTGGATTTTTTTGCTTAAGATGGCTACCATACCACCGAACAGTCGGCACAGTACACGCAATCCATACTGCACTTGGAGTTCATGTCGGAAACAGGAGTCACCGACTCAGAACGTAGCTGAACTTCAAGTGAACGGCATTGATATTCGACTGTAGGAAAAACGAGTCAGAAAGACTCAAAATATATTGCTACGATGGGAAGTGCGGTAGGTCTGCATCCTGAGCTCTGTCATTCAAGGCCGGGAACGTCGGAAATAGCAGACGAAAATAATCCTGTTAACCCTCTGGCGCGGTTCTCTCGGTCGCTGTGTACATAGTCTGCAACGCACTCCAAGTTTGTTGCGGGCTATCCAGAGTTGTGCTGAAAGGGAACCTTCCGTTTTGCAAACACAAGCAGGTCATACCCTGGGCTATATAACTACAAAATATGAAGGAAATCGGAGGTGTTTTTTGAGAAACGAGAGCCCAAAAAATCCCATTTCTGAGAACGTAGCTGTACTCTACACCGCCTTGTCAAAAGGCGGCAAGGTACAGACATGTAAATTTGACATCAATTTAAAGAGCACGCTTCGACCTACACGCCGGTACATCATATATCTCGATGGCGTGTATAGGAAGAGTGCAGCGCAAAGACAAATATGAGCCAAATGTGAATTTTGTTGCGACTTTAGCGATTTTTAATTGAAAATCAAAATAGAATTGACCCATGCTGTTTATGCACATTGAAAGTCGTTGTACCTGACAAACTGTGCAAAAAAATCTATAGTTTGGGACCGTCCGATGGCGAGGAATAGAATGTCAACGTCGCTCCGTCAGAAAGTTCCGTTGCCGAGTCAATTTCTTTGGAATTTTTTTCCTGGTGAACCACAACACATAGAGCCAAAATATTTATTGCTCCTGTGTGTATGCGTGTTGCGGTACAACATATATTATTTCAAGAGAAATCGTTGATGGTGCCCGGACCACCCTGCCTGAATTGAGATGGAATCACCCTTGTACATTACTTTAATGTAGAACATTCTTAGTCGTCATTCAACATCACGTCTGAATGAAAACCAAAAAATGAGTGCGTTGATGCTTAACCCTCTAATAAAACCTGCACTTAACGTCTAAAGCACTTAATCATCTATTACATTAAACCTCCGTTAGCGACACAACCTGTTTTTATCTGTGAACACTTTTACAGGTCAACGTGACTCGTGGCGTTAAACATCGTCCGTTATATCATTTGTCACATCTAGTTCTCGATGCCTCGATGGCGCTGGCGAGTCCTGCGCTGATATGAGCGACCAGTCGTTGGCGCATGACCAGAATTCAGGGACACCTCCTTTGATGCAGGTTCTGCCTGATAGCAGAAGAAGATGTAGGAAAGCCAACTTGAAAGAAAAGTATGAGGTGAGGAAGAAGGAAGATGGAAAGAGGCGTGTGCAGACGAGAAAGGGAACATCAGATATCGCGCGCGGAGCTTGGCTATCAGCAGCAATTGCCTAACGCAGAATGAAAACGTGATAATCAGTTCTGATAACTTTTGCCAATCCTTTCTTTGCTGTACTGCTGCTCATAATTCTGGGCTGTTACTCGTAGCGTGTGGAACGGGATGACCGGCACTCGTAAGGCTGGTCAATATACATTTTTGTTCTCTCTGTGGGAAATGGGGATGCCGTCGACGATTATAAATGTGCGTCCTGGGGCGACTTCTAAGGGGACTGTGCCTGTGTATGTGTGACAGAGTCGGAAGAAAACCTCAGAAATTACCCTACATTATGATGAAAAAAAAAATACTCCATAGGCTACTAAGACGAATTCAGTAACTGCACTTCACTTTGTTACTTGTACCTTGTTACTCCGTTATCACTGTATCATACACTTCAGTTTGTTCTCGGCCTTATCATGAGGACCTTTCAATGCTTAATTCCAAATTTTGCGTGTTACAGTCTCTTCCCGACACCATCAAGAAGGCTTGTCGGCTACCAACGCCCTCCCCTAAAAAAATGAAAATAAACGAACAAACAAGCGGAAGAGTGCTTATTTTCAGAACATCTATATACGTAGGTGGCAGCAGAGTCACGTTTGACACAAAAAGTGATTGGTAAACCAACAGCTCCTAGATAGCGTCGGGCTGCACGCTTACGTCACCTATGGAGGCCTTTCCTATACTTTGCGATCTGCTTCGATCTTTCTTCTCGTTCGCTCTTTCATTTACTTCATAGCAGCATCCACAGTAGTAACAGCGGGCCTCCCTGTGTGACGTAGGGCGCGGGGGTTCCGGGACATTTCATCGCACGTCGTTTGGTCGAAAGCCGTTTGATCGAACGCGGGACATTTGGTCGAAAGCCATTTGATCGAACGCCGTTTGATCGAAACGGTAGCGGTCGTTTCATCGATTTTTTTTATTGGTTCGCTTGTAGCGTTTATGTAACAAAAAACAAAAAGAAAAACAAAAAAAGCGTCAGTCCTAGATGCTGTTATCCTAGGGAATATTTAATCCTGTGTAATACGCTTGCCCATAAGCACATTCCTCATCCTAACCCACTTCTTCGCATCCAGAAAGCGGTCCAAGGGCCTGGGTTGTTCACCCTCACCCGTTCAACAACTTGATAGGTTTTTCCTCTCTGACAGATAGTGACTAAACATGGCCCCCATACATGCCTTTCACCCCTAGTCCCCCAACACTTTGTCAAACAATAATTGACGTCAATTGTCAAATAATAAACAATTTTGACAAATAAATAAATAAATGACATTCTTGAATGGTTTATTCGCGTCGAACGTGGACAAATTTTAACAATGTATTATTAATGTTTGTAGTCAATAACTGGCATTGTATAGGAGAAAGAACAGTTTTAGTTTATTTACTTTGCGCCTATGTGCAAGTGAATCTAAATTTGGTTCTTGCAACATACATGAAACGGAAGAAGTCCCTCGAAACCCAGACAATATAAGCCGGGGAGCTGATCTTTGTACTTTGTCTACTTTTTCCTTCTTCTTTATTTATTTCTTTCATTTTTTTTTATTGCGTGCATGTGTAGGGATCCCAGACTGCAGATGCATACTCTAACCAAGGTTGAACTAAGGTTTTATATGGCTGTTAATTTAATATCATTATTTTGTACCATGACGAAACTTCCTTCTTAGCATCCACAGACTTCGAGTGGCTTTGGCGCACGGATCCAGGACAATTGCTCACCGGACAAATGCTCACCAAAAAACTGCTGAGGCCGGATAATTGCTCACCACAGAACCGCTGAAGCCGGATAACTGCTCACCGCCTCATTCACGGCACTTATATGCAATTTTATTTCGCGTTTTTATGTGATGTGATTTTATTTCTTGTTTATGGCGCTCATATACTTGACTTTTTTATGTTAGCTGAACATGGGTTACCTCGAAATAAAGTGATCGAAATCCCCATTGCAAGATAAACTACTGTAATGTTATCTATAAAATGCACTATAAAATGCACAGTCGCGCGCTGGAAACTGTCAACAACGAACTTAAACTAACCTGGACATAGCAATGCAAACACTGAACTTGGACTAACCTAATACGTGCTGTTCAGTCGTGTCCGCCCTGCTAAGCCAATCGGGCGCTAAAATGTGGCTTGCGTTCGCTAGACCGACTTGGACAGACATAGAAAATTCGTGAATTTGAGTGGTTAAATAGAGATGTGTTCTTAAATCTCCCCTGGCTTGTGTCTTGGAAGATCCTGGTGACGCAGGCATGGGCGTACCGAGAGGGGAGCAAGGTCACTTGTGAAAATTTTGCACCCTTTATTCATAGGTCATGATTTTTTTTCTAATAATATGAACCTGTGAACACCCGCACAGTCCGCAGCGTCCGCCCCAGGAAAGGAGGTGAGGTGGATGCACGCTTTGCCCCCTGTAAGCACTTTGCTGTCCACCCCTTGGAAAAAAATCCTATAGGAACGCCCCATGGACGCAGGTCCTGACAAAGACGCTTCAGGCGTGCCTGCAAGTGGACGACCTCTCGCCTCAGCCTCTTCACTGGTGGATTTCCTAGATCTATTTGAAGCAACTTAGACAGCAAAAAAAGAAGTTCAGCTAACATAAAAAAGTCAAGCGCCATAAACGCGAAATAAAATCATAATATAAGTGTGGTGAAAGAGGCGGTGAGTAATTGTCCGGCTTCAACGGTTCTGTGGTGAGCAATTGTCCGGCCTCAGCAGTTATTTGGTGAGCAATTGTCCGGTGAGCAACTGTCCGGTGAGCAATTGTCCAGTGAGCAATTGTGCAGTGAGCAATTGTCCGCGCCCCTTCGTGCACATATGGCTATCCCATTTCAGATAGTTCCCTTTAAATTTGTCGCCAGCAATGAAAAGGATGCCCAGAAGAGGCACAGACTATCGGCTGCTCGCAACCTGAGGCCATTTGCTTCAATATGTGTCCTACGGTTCGCCGGATTCTTCCGCATTGTTCAATTCAGCTGTGCTGTTCGTGAATGACAAAGGTCTGCAAATAACCAGAGGTCTAACCGCTTTAGTTAAAAAAAAAAAGAAGAAGCAGAGGACACTGATTGCCTGCTTCCGTATGCTCGAGTCAAAAGTTACAGAAGAGGTGCTAAGGACACGCTGCGAGCTTTGAACTCCCTTCGAACAAATGTCTTTCGAACAAACGGCGTCGACCAACCGGCTTTCGATCAAACGGCTTTCGACCAAGCGGCGTTCGAACAAATGGGCGGACACCGTGCGCGGGCCGTCTCCTCATCTTGGAGGTGTTGGGTAAACTCTGCTCAAATAAGTCCGAGAAACCGAGAAAAAGGAAGAAAGGTGCAATCGCAAACTGTGGAGATAAGATGGTAGGGAGCAACGGACGTCATATCAAAGTTTCCTTTCGCCGCACCAAGAGTAGAGTCGCGCAAACGTATGTGATGTTTCCCGCAGATAATCGCCATTCTTCTGAAATTTTTGTGGGCGTCCTACTCGCTTTATTGTGGAATGGGGTGAACATGGTAGAAAATTTTAGCAAACCGTTCATAACGTGGCTTGCCAGTGGATAAGATTCTGAGTCTTACATAACTGCAAATTGGCACCGACAAGCATGATAACCTTATAAATGGTCTGCTAAAACTGCTTTTATGCGCTTGCTATTGATAACCTGAAAGACTTAAACTAGCAAGCAACGACAGTTATCGCAGTCCCATATAAAGACACTTTATAATAGAGAGTTTTCGCAGACTCCGTGGGACGTGCATGACTTGACATGACAGTTTGATTAAAATGCATGGGAAGCCTTGTGAGTGCGCACGAGAGCACATTGTTAAGGGTGAACAAATACAATTTGAAAAGAGAAACAAGAATTTCGACCCCACGCGCCTTGCTGTTGTAACGATGGCGGTTAAAGGTGCTCTGTCTGCTGCTGTTCTGAAATGTTAACACCTTGGCATTCTTCAGAGGGGGTGGGGGTGGATATACGTTTATTTCGGAAAGGTCAGCCTGACCGAAGGTCGGCCTGCTATTCCTAAAACAAAAATATAGCACAAAGATGGAGCAAAACCCAATATAAGATAACGAAGATGGGTGAAGTGTAGATGATATGAAAGGTCAACTCATAATTTCTTCGTGAGGGGACTTCCTATAACGATGTACTAGTACGTTCGGATGCAATGAAAAGTGGTCTACCTTTCACATACTAGTCATGTTATGTCATAGTGCCTAATAAATAGGCCATTCAGGATAAAAATTGTGATGATCTTGCCTTGCCGTAATCTTAAAATTGTCTTTATAAAAAAGAAGAAAGGCATGCCCCTCAGATCGAACCAGCAAACATGAAAGCTAGAATCGACATCTGCATCACTGAACCACCAGCCCAGAATGTTGTCATCGTGAGAGACCAAGACGCAAGCGCTTTGGAACGCACACTCAGCAGCCGTTACTTCTTTCGTCGTGTAAATAATAATAATAATAATAATAACTTTATTTTTGTTCGGGTACCTAAAAACAACCACTAGGTTCAAAAAAAGAAAGGGTAAAAAAGACAAAAACTACTTTTATAATGAATCTTCACAATTCCTGAAAACAAGTTGAACGCGCAATTCTAGATTTGTAGAGCCCAACCCTGAGACGTCTAGTCAGCAAGAATCGAAACAGTAGTACTTTTCTGTGCCTTTAAAGATTATGAGAAAATGCCCTATCGTCGAGCGTTGGGCGAGTTCGGCGGCCGCTTTTTCCTGTCGTTCTCTCACTGTCAACCTTTGACAACACTGACATCACAAAACATGGGGCACCCCCGCTTCCTAGCGTCCTGGTCGATATCGTCGTTTTTCTTTTCTGCCAGAACGTACACACTTATCGAGCAGCAGAATCGGTGATTTTATTTTTGTTATCTCCGTGGTGCATTGGTAGTTTTATTGCGTGACAGTTGTCACATCAAATCGCGAACTGCCTTGGAAGGTGCTGAGCAGACCAAAGGAGATAATGACGGAAAGGAGATCAAAGACGGCATGTTTTATGATAACGTAGACTGAGAAATGGCATCACTAATTCCCCTCACGCTTACTTCTGGGGACAAAGCGGGCTGTGCCATGATTTCAGGAACAACCTGGTGTCAGTTGAAAAGGGGTGACACCGAGACAGGGAGAGGAGAAATTGGCCGCAAAACCCGCACAATGCTCAATTATTTTGTATTTTCGCACATTTTTAATACGGCACAAAAAGGCGCTGTCGTGTCGGTTCTTGTGGGGTACACCCTCCAGAGTTTTACTCTACATCTCTCAATCACGCAGTCAACGTATTTTCATTAATTACAAAGATGAATTACGAATGTTAATTAACGGCTGGGCTATTTACTGATACACCACCACCATTGAGTAGATCCCGTCGGGAATAGATATATTCAACGACTTTGGAGGGAAAAAAAAGTCAATCGCGGATTTAACAAAATTTAGTCGGTCTTACATCACATACCCTGTATATATGACAATAAGCACGCATGTATTTTTAACATATTCATTATGTTGGTACCTAGAACGAGTTAACCCGTAAGGAGATTACGGCCTTGCGCAATGCTGAGAACGAAAGTTTTGGCGAGTTGGGGAATAAAGCAAGTTTAAGCCAAAAGTTCGAAATTCATGTTAGAGGATTCACAATCATCTGCATTATAACAAAAACGCGCGGCACTGTGCAAAACGGAGATTCCTGTAACGGTGAAGTAAGTCAAAACGAACAGCATGCAGTATGGCATAGAGCCAGTACGGCATTATTAAGCCAAAACTCTGACGCTCTTGCCCTGCCGTTACTCTCATAACTCCCACTACAAAAAAAAATAAAAAATAGAAAATACATGAATATAATAATAATTAAAAAAAAACATTAAGCAGGCCGCGGATCGAACCACGGCCCTCGAAAGCTATAACCAAAATCGTCACCAGTGGGCCAGCACCGGCCAAGTACGAGAAAAATAGCACACCAATGCATTCTGCCACGAAGCCAACACGGCGAAAATAAGTCATCCAGGAACAAAACTGTGACGTTTTGCGCTTCCATTCCACTTCTAGGCCATCGAAGGGCCTCTCGCAACAACACCCATGTGTGGGCATTTCTTTCTAAAGCTCAGGGTTAACAGATATTCTAACAAAACCAGATGGGATGCATTGCTTCAATGGAGGGCAGCGAGTACGCCGGTCAAGCCAACTTAAGAAGCTGTGTCCCGCACTTCTGGGAATGGTTTGGGAAGTTATTATCAGTGTGCGCAGTATAATTACGTGAACATGCACTGTTGTGGTGTCAGATGTTCTTAAATCCGAACGGCAATTGGTGATAAACAAAAAGTATACTGCTAAAATTTTCTCAAATAGGTTAACACAAACGAATTCATCGAACAGCGACGTCTTAATAATTAATATGACAAGTGATAACGCTTCAAAATTCGTGTTCCACCCGCGGGCGCATAGTGTACCAACCATGCTCTCAAAATTATATCTAACTCAAGAAATGAGGTCAAAAGCAGTTACTAAATCTAAATAAGCAGAGAAAAGTTCAACTGACGCGTAAAGGTAACTGCCCTGCTACACACCGCTGCGACGCGGAGAAGCCACTTTCACTGTTTCCAAATTTTGGCAGTTGGGCCAAGTTTGCCATGCAGGGGAACCGCAGACGATTGAGTGACTCTGAAACTTCTTCTAAATGTTGAATCTAGAGGTACCCTACAACGTATATCCACGGGAATATTATATTACAGTGCATCATACATTGCCAGAGATATTAAGCGATGAAATCGTTTCCTGCGTGAAAATCCCCATACCTCCCATGTATTCACGGTCCGAAAAGCGGAATGTCTGGGGAACCAAATGTATTTCATGTATAGTGATATTTTTCGTTTGTATAAGCTTAGAATAGATGTCTGAACGTGTATCCGCGGGAATATTACGATACCTTGGATAGAACAGCTGCTACAGCACTTTTTTGTTGTCTTGGCGGCAAGTTTCACTCAATGGTCGCGAGAGGGCGCAAGGCGTCGCTGTCCACCAGAGCCGTATATTAAAAGGGAGTCTGGCCATTGGGAGGAGTCACAAAAAGAGGCTCGACCTGTCAATCACAGTTTCGGTCCTCTGATTGGTTTCCTTTTTATCAAGGGGGTCGCCATGACACCTTACTGCCACCCAAAATGGCGACGAAAACAAACGCAGTGACGCGGGGATTTCGTGACAAAAAATTTTCACAGACTACTCTGATTTCACGCCGCAAATGTACATCCTCATATACGTTTCTCGGAAATCAGTTTCAGCTTACGCTCATCCGCCGATATCTAACTGAAAATAATACGTTTTGTCGCCGGTGTTAGGCCTAGTGAACACGGCGATCATAATGAAATCATAACAAAAACGCCAGTGTGCTGTACAATCTTATATTTAATAGCTGGATTTCATGGATATAAACATTCTTGCCTCTTATATTCCAACTATTCATGTAGATTTGTTTAAAAATCATACCGACAGCAGAATGTGTCCCAGCAGGTGGTTCTGCCGGCAGCGGTACAACGACGGAAGCAGACGACAATTCCCAACGTGCCTTACGCTCCCTAGGTGGCGCTCATCAAATTTGCACCAACATTCCACTACTTTTGCAGATTGCGAGAGGTATCCATTTCAATCCCATCCAATCCACTTGCCACCCAAAATGGCGCTGCCCATGTTGGATATGGGGACAAATAGTGAGGATAGGTTGATTGATAGCGCCCCATATTTCAAGACTTCATTGGTCGGAAAGCTGAAAAAGTGGGTGGAGCTTCAGGTATAGGCATGACCCATTAATGGCCAGACTCCCTTTTAATGTACGGCTCTGCTGTCCACGAAAGCTGGGAATGTTTACGGCCGCCCAGGTACCGTCTTCGTGAAGTTCCACATCTGTGCAGGAGGACGGCACTTCCTCAAGCATGTTGATCCAAAGCTGGTCGATCAATATGTCAGGCACGTCGACGATTCCATTACAGATTGGGCACCGCCATGCCCGTACACGAGGGCTCTCGTTGCTGTCCAAGTAAGAGACTCCATCAAAACATTGGAGATGGCAACAGGCACGACCTCGACACGGTACCTCGAATAGATCGGAGTAAGAATTACGTTAGTGTTAGTACTATATCACCCCAACTACCACACCAATTTGAATCCACTTCTAGCGATGAAAGAGAGAAAAGCACACTGAATAACATTCTTGCTTAGAGCGGCTGGAACACGTTCATAGATGTTGTTCATTACATCGTGGACGCATTGTGCTGCACTCCAGAATATCGAGGAAAAAATAATTCTTCTTCTACATTCGTAATTAGCGAGATACAAGCCCTCGAACACACTGCCGAACTCAGCACGACTCAGCAGCCGTAAGCACGGTACTTCTCGTACGCTGCCACACTGGCGATGGCTGTGATGTGATGACGGATGTGACGGCCGCATGCGTTTCGGTATTCGCGGTGCCCATATTCTCCGCCTCTATTACCCTCTTCGCAACTTTCAATGCATCGATACGAAGAACCGTCTTTTACGTACGTTTATCTGAGATAACATGGAATGACCCGTCACTATCCCTTTAAGATATACGTTCGTACTACCGGGCGAGCGGCAGCTCTACGTCGGCTCTCGTCATGAAGCTCCTCTCCTAATAAAACAGTAGAAAGGATCGCTCAGAGCTCACACGGGGCATACACTTTCCGGTGCCGTCCAAGCAGTCGCTCATTTCGCGACTGACGACTGCCGGACGGCGGTGATCAGCCAATCAAAGAATAGAACGAGTGTTATTTTCCGGTCAGGTTGTTTGTTTTCCGCTTCCCACGTGCTAAACGGAGACAAGACGAAAGGGTTAAACATAAGCTCCGAGCTTCTGGTTGTCCCCTTCGTCTTGCCCCTGTGTTTTCGGTGCTCGTAGCGCTAACTACGTCAGTTGGTAGCGTGTCTGCCTGCTGATAACAAGATCGCGGATTCAAATCCAGCCGAGGATGATGGCAATTTGGTGGAAGGGTACACGTTGCTCGGCCACGCAGTCTTCTGCGTGGGACATCAAATGCCGTGTGTGGAGATTTCGACGCATGTTAAAGAACCCTCGGGTGGGCAAAATTAGTCCACAGTCCCGACAGCTGTGGCGTTGCACAACATTTGTCTCTATTATAGTTCCACGTACCAACCACGTTGCCAGCTTTTCATCCATGGCAAGTGAAAACAAACGAGTGTTTGGGAAATCTCATTTGTCTAGCCGTCGTCTGTTGGTGAACGTCGGCGTGGACACTGTCGCCGTTCGCCCTATTCAGGTCCGAGAACGTCTGCAAGGCAGCGGGAACGCAGCTTCCAGTCTTCGTGACTGTGACTCTCTAATTCCGAATGATCCGTCGTGACGTACGCAACAAAGCTTTTTTTTTAATGCGGAAACTCTAACCCCTGTTGACATTCCCCCTTAGACGCGCACTACAGAATCTATTCTCTTAGAAGCCATACAACACGGAAAAATGTAAGCTCCAGTGATACGATGAACGTAGGTGAAGCAAAGCCATCAGGCAGGGACCCGCCGGTATCGGTACAACAGGCTCTGTACGAAATGTCCAGGGGGTGTTGCTTCGCACTAACGACTTCGAAGTTTGGCATCAGGGACTAACTTTGGCTCCTGCACTACGGCTACAACATCTGGAACCACCTGCTCAGGTCAGAGATATCAGCTGATTTAAAAGTAGAATAAAATTACGTTTTCTAATGATAAACTATTCTCCCCTGTTCTGAACTTGCGCGCGATGCATTGCTCTGTTAGTATACCTCACATCTCTCATATTACATCTACGCTTGCATGTCGGTTTTGTTCAATCCTTTTCTATTTACATTTCTCTTTTTGTACACGTCTTCGGGTACTGTATACAAGGCTTTCCCGAACTATCCTGTTCCGTACGACACTGACGAAGATAGAGAGTTTTAGTGCATCGTACGCTGTCGCCTTTCCGTACGTATGGGATAGTGTTGATGGTTCTGCGCACGCCTATACTACAGAAAGCGAGCTTCGCGCAGTGCGTAGAACCACCAACGCTATCTCTTCCGCACGCAAAGGCGATAGCGTACGATGTACTAAAACTAACTAGTAGTTTTTGAGTATATTGTACGCTGTCGCCTTTGCGTATGCAAAGGCGACGCAAGGAACGGCGTGGTGGTTCTGCGCAATGCGCAAAGGTCTCCACCATACAACAACAGAATGAGTTTCGTGCAGTGCGCAGTACCACCACGGTATCCCTTACGCACGCTATCGCCTTTGCGTACGTAAGGGATAGCTTGGTGGCTCTGCACGATGCGCTTGATGATTTGCGCGTGCGCAGAACCACCAACGCTATCTTTTACGCACGCAAAGGCGATAACGTATACCAGACGCTATAGGTAGACGCTCTAGATATAGCGTGCGTGCGCCGTTCGCAGATAGGGAGTTAAACGCGCCGCTGTGGGGCTGCAGCACGCGAACGGCGTAGCACATTGGAGACAATCAGCCCAACGGGTGTTGGATGCACTAAGACAACATAACCCAAATCGGTTGCGATGAGACGAAGCCGAGGCCAAGAGACCAAGGCGGGAGAACGAACAAGTACGCCGGCACGACGCCCTGGCTGGGAGATGTTAGCGTCCCAGCGTTCTTTAAAGCGCGAGGGGAACGAAGACGAAGGAAACAACACAGGGAACAAAATTCTTTTTGTGTTTTACGTCGCAAACGGGAAGTTCATTATCCCTGTTGCAGAGGGAAATCATAGACATCAGCTTAAAATCGACTCCCAAAACCACCTGCAAGTTGTACTTAGAAGCCAATGTCTTTAATCCTTTTCAATCTTGTTCTCTGCAACACCAAGATTACTTTGGCTTGTGGAAAACACACCGGGCACACGGTCAGATGCAGACACCAGATTATGTGAGCAACCGTATAACTGCAAAACTGAGAGACACCTTAGCCATGTTTACATGAACTCGACACAGTGAGTCTACTTGACTGTCACGTCTAGTTGAACTCGCTCCAACGGGAGACCATCGCAGCGACGCCCCGCATCATGTCGTGTCGTGCAAGCGAAGCGAGTGCCCGACTCGACCCGACCATGTTTACCTGCACGCAGTAGCAGATCCAAAAGGGGGTTGCCCCACAACAACCTCAGTTTATACATGGAATTTCCCTCTCCCCCCCCCCTATGCACTTCAACAAAGAAACCGACCTCCTCCCAATTCCAGGATCTGGATACGCCCCTGCATGCAAGTGCATGTCGAGTTGAGCGCATCAACCTAGAGTCGAATATCGACATTGAGGTCCAAGGGAGAGCAGGAGAGCCGTCTTGTTTCCGCACCACAATAGTACTATCCCCATTTGAGGATCAAAGACGGCCAGAGCCGTTTATAGGGAGAGTTTGGCCATTAGGAGGAGCCTAACTTGAAGCGCGCCATGTGACATCACGGCTAAGCCACCTCCCTCGCCGTGCTCTATTGTTGTCCCGTTGTCAGCCGGTCGCCGACGCCATATTGATGCTGATCGTTGTTTACGATGCAAGGAGGGAAGACATGTGCGTACATTGTCCTTCGAAAGCCCTTCGTCTTTGAACTCTTCCAGTTTTGCAACAAAGCCCCCCTTATGACAGGCGGCTGGGGGTCATAAGCCGGTTATTCCTGTAGACTGCATTCATTGCGACAACAAAGCTGACGGACAGCATCAATACAGCGCGCACCAGATGGCTGATGAGCGGATTCTGCTTGGATTCAGGCTTTTTGGGCGGCGCAACGACGACTCTGACGTGAAAATAGGCTTCACCCACGAGGCGGCAAAAGATCAGAGAATGGCCTGAAGACGTCTAGCATAGTGCACCCTGTGGGAGAGAGAAATGTGTATGATTGTTGTGAGATAATCCATATATTGTCAACCGAAGCATCCCGAGGTAGTCAGGGTGAGCTCAAGGCCGTCAGCTTTGACACTCCTCTTTCTGGTCAGAAAACTCCGATTGTATCTGATTACGGCAAAAGTCTCAATACGGCCGAAAGTCTCAATACGGCGGATAATCCTTTAATCCCCAAGGGTCTCATTACGGCCAAAGTCTCAATACGGCCGAAGGTAGTCTCATTACGGCCGAAGATGTCTCATAACGGCCAAAAGTCAAAATGTGTACTGTAACGCGCATTGACATGCAATGTTGCAGCCAGGTATGTATATACATTCCAGAGGGTGTAAGCCATGCAGTGTGCCCTTAGGGCCCTTATCACTGGCTTCACACGGTCACGGTCACGCAGCTATCACGGGCTTCACATGTATCATATACACATATTGTGAGACAATCAGTATGTTATCATACCACAGCACAATGCAGCATATTGTGTAACGTGTACACCCCAAAGGTAGTGTTGATGTTGCTGTGAAGCAGCAGGCTACTATGTGGAGTTAGCTACTTGTGGAGAGCTAGATGAACATCGGCTTTGTGGAGGCGGCTATGTTTTTTTGGTGTCATCCTATACAGTCACTGGCCAAAAAGGAACACCTATCTCAGTCGACGTCAGTTTATTTCCATTCGCTTTACAATGGTACAGTTCTTGCTTCTGGAATGAGTAGACCTGCAAGAAGCAAAGAGCAACCGTGAATAGGCTAGAATATTAAAAAGACAGGCATTTGACTCTACATGGCTGGTTTTAATTTGCACAAGCTGCATACATGTTGATATGTGTCCGTTATTTCATACAAGGCTAATATAAATCTTCATCTAGACAAAAAAATGACAAGCCTTAAAAATGTGACTTCCAGGTAAACACAATGCATGACCATGAGATGAATTTAGTTGCATTAGTTCATTCACTTTGGAAACTTGTGAATATGAAACAGTGATACATTGGAATTCATGAAATGATGCATGACTTTCCTTTTCTTGTTTCTTCTTATAAAAGTAGTGCACGAATTAATACTCGTGCACTACTACACAATTTTTCACTTCACAACAGAACCGTATGATACATTGGTAACCTTAACAGCTCACCTCTTCAGCCAAGCCTCCCTGGGCAGCAACATCCTATTAGCCATGTTGTTGTTGTTTTTCTTTTTCGGAATCCTTCGCATCCACATCCACATAACATGACTGGAATGGAAAATAGCTATAAATAACAATGTACTTAAATGACTTCCTCTTGAAATATTTATTCTAATCAGATATGCTTTTGCGCTTAGAAAAGCCTGCGCAACATTTGCAGATGTTCGCGGTAAGCAATTCGAGGTGATCAATTCAAGTATGCCGACTTGTGCTTTTATTTTTGAACAAATATGACGACAAATTTTAACAAATGAAATATGGCTCACAATGATAAATGCTACTGTACGGTGCGGCATTATCGGTGTGTTAAATTCGAATGAATTTGTTGTTCCTAAACGCGCAACAATCTACAAACGGCGCAAATCTACTAACACATACTGAGCTACATCTATCAGAGGCACTTCGGCTGTTTTGATTCAGTCAAATTACTCGTATGAGAATGCAACTATGTGTGGATAACACATTGCTAAGCGAGACAGTCCACGAAAGCATAACTCACCAGAATTCTTGGTTCTCGGCCTTGGTCAACACTGCGCGATATACGTTGGGACTGTGACGATTCATTCAACTCAATTTTCACCGGAACAACACGCGCTGCTCGAAAGACAACGACGGAAAATAAAGAGCCGCTTAAGTCCGCTAATTTGCACGTTACAGCACTACAAATCGATAGATAATATTATTGCGTCGTAAACTACAACTGATCGCTAACACATGGATGGATGGATGGAGCTTAACACAAGAAACGAGATACCCAACGTTGCTAGACACCATCCGAACTTCCGAAGTGAGAGCGTGACAGTATATATAATAAGATATCAAACACGAAAGGAAGAGTATTGATCGCCCCTCCTTCTACAGCATGCAAAACGTGATTAGCGCTGAGATGAATATGCATGTACGTGACGCGAGTTATTTTCACTGATCAAAAAGAGGTCACGTGGGATTGCGTGACGCTTGCGAAACGTGCAGCAATGTGCGGTGAGCATCATGGCGAAACGAAACTTTTAAATCGTGCATTGCAATTCATGGTAGCTGCAGGAAACGAAGCAAACTTATGAGACACTGGATTACAGGTATGTTGGCATCTTTTTCATTCCTGCATATCATTCCACATTACACTATACGTGAATACATGGTGTCATACCATGGGTGTCATGTCTCACGATGCTGGGGAAGTAGTTGCGCGGAGAAGTGTGTATGGTTCTAGACTTTTAATTTTTGATCGCGTAATCGAAATATCGGCACCTCTCGCATCGTGACTTGCATGTGACCAACCAAGTGCTGTTCCCTTACTAGCGCTTCCTACAAACGACAATACGAAACATGTGGGAATCTATATTTTTGATTACTCATGTATAACAAGGAAATGTATCGTTTTCAGGTTGCTGCCACTACTCCATGTGCCCGCAATTGTCTTGCGTGTATGATTACACTAGCGACGTCGCCCACCACGGCGGAAGTGTTTTGCGTACACGCGTTTCAGCATGAAGCCTGCAGGTAACATCTGATGCTTACCCTTCGGATATTCTGAATTTACATATTGTAGCTTAGAGGAATTCGAATGCCCAGAGTGACACACACTTATAACATTGTGACATCAGTGCAGTGGCATAAGCTCTAATGTAGTGCCTCACGAAAATGAACGAGGGGCAGTGGCTTATCTAGAACCCAAAACACGAGAGGGGTGTTGGAAAAAATTGTGGGGGGAGGTCATCATTATAGTTACGTCATTACAGCTTAACATATCATTACAGGCGTATCTGAAGCTGAAATCGCAAGGGCACCCCCTGTAGGGGTGCACAGGCAAAAAAGTTAGGGGGTGTAGGGGGTCTGGATAAAGCACTGACGAGGGGGACTCCTCCACCCCATGTCAAGCCTCATAAAACACCTCCTGAAATATTTTCCTGGCTATGCAGCTGCGTCATTATGACGTAATTGTCATTGTTGTCCATAATTCCTGAATATATGGAAAAAAAAGTCTGCTTGACAGCATATGTCTTATGGTCATCATCAAACAAGAGCATATGTCATTTTGTTCAGTGCCTTATTTACTTTTTTTTTTAATTCCAGGTGGACATAAATTGTAGAAGGCAGCTAGTGGGGGAGAAGATCATGGTCATAGGTCATGTGGCTCCTGGAGCTCCCAGTGGGCTCCCTTGTGGAGTACTTTTCAGAACACACACACACACAGTTTGCTCACAGAACCAACGAGTAGGGTGTTGCTTGAATGCTGAGAGAAAATGGCGTAACACATACAAATATCGTGTGACACATATGACAATAAAAACATTTTTCACGATGGATGCATGAAACACTGTCGCAATAATGTGTGCATGAACCATTGTGTGTGACACAAGCCGTGGGGGCACACCGCCTCGGACACATTTTGGGAAGCATAAAACACAGTATATACACAGCTAATATGGTGGATGCTTCTTTTTCCTTTTTGGCCGTTATGAGACATCTTCGGCCATAATGAGACTACCTTGGGCCGTATTGAGACTTTGGCCGTAACGAGACACTTGGGGATTAAAGGATTTTCGGCCGTAATGAGACTTTCGGCCGTAATGAGACTTCGGCCGTAATGAGATGTTACCGGAGCGCGGTGCATCAGCCACATATGTCACGCCAGATTTAAACTTCCTGCGCCACTCGTACACTTGCTGCAGCGACAAACAAGTATACTCATACTGGGCCACCATTCTCCACCATTTCCATCTCGCCGTGCGAAAGAGTATGTGTGAAGAAAAGTCGCGCACTGCGCAATTTCGATTTTTTATCGTGATTTTAAGGTTATACTTTTTGACTGAGCCTCGTATATTCATCTCTTACCTTAATCCTCGCCTTGCTGAGGGGGCAGTTGAGGCAGACCACAGCTCTCGTTACGGCAACATCGCTTACTTGGCTGCTTTTCATCAATGTCGACATCACTGACTTGCTTTTTTCAAATGTCATGACGCTTGAGCTTGGTAGCGGCACATTTACAAGTTCTGCTGTGGAGGCACGCTCAACACACTCGATGACTATATCCATCCTTCTCCTGTCTAAGTTTTCGCCGTGGAAGGTTTGTAGCACGTTAACACACGTCCCTTCACGTATGGCGTAAGATTAACAGTCCTCTCTGTCCACTGCATATGCGTCCCGCTGATGGCGACGCGCACTGAAATACTGCTCGCCGCTGTATTTATGCGAGCTATTATAAGTTTTCCGCTGCGAAGCGACTCGCCTAACCAGGAGTTAGGTACGAGGAACTGTTGGGAAATCGGTAATACTGTCCTGTATCTCAGCATTCTTCTGGCCAATGTCCTGTAGCTCCGGTAAAACGGCAAAACGTCCCCGCCTTCGCCAGCACGTTGTGAGGATGTGGCCATCGTTTGTAAAGAGGGGAGTTGAAAGAAAGGGGGTCTTCTTGGATGTCTGTTCGCGTCGACGTTGGTGATGCGTAAGCGCTTTGCTCAGAGGTTATCGAGGGCACTGGTTACCTGCACAAATAATACCTTATTCAGACGTCACAACTTACGCCGTAAACCTGGGGTACCGAAGTGGCAGACCGCGTGAACCACGCGTAAAAAATATAAAGAATAGCCGGTCCAAGCTTCATGAAGGGTCGTGGCGGTATCGTTGGGCTCTGTACTCGAGCAGTTCATCATGCCTTAATTAGTGATAGAAAACTGTTGCAGCTGATCTGTAACCGCCGATGACTGTAACTGGTTGGCATACGACGACAGCGAAGACGACAAAAGTTACACAAAAACACAGCCAGGGAACGTCGAACTTTCAAACTTTAATCATAATTAATTTCTAATCCCGTGATTCAATGTTGAAAGTTCAAAGTTCCCTGTCGCTGTCTGTGTTGCTTCCAATCTTCGTTGATGAGTCTCTAAACCTGTCCCTGCGTCTGATTTTTTTTTATTAATATTACTAGCACTGCTCGCGACATGGTTGTCTGAAGTCTCCAGCCTGTGGCTGAACGGTGCTCTATCGGCGGTGTCGCGCTCGAAGGAACTGCACCAATTCAGACACAGAGGGGAGGCCGCGCGCAGTCCCCACCTGTCGGACGAAGTAACCCTCGGATACCCGGGTGTCGTCTGATGGCAAGAGAGTGAGAGGGTGAGAGAGACGGATAGCGGCCTCTCCTATGAGATTGTGTTGGTATACATAGTCCCTTCGTGTGCGACACCGCCGATAGGGCACCACTCAGCCACAGGCTGGAGATTTCAGACAACCGAGTCGCGAGCAGTACATTCCTGCCAAAATTTCTGAGCGAACCCTGCGTGGCCCATTTGTCATATTGATACGTTTAATGCCACATGTAACGGACCCATTCAGTCGCAGCCTTGGTGATCGCCCGAGTGAATTCGAGCAAAGCTTCTTCGAGTGCGGGAGACTTGAAACGGAGTTTCTCGCTCGCAGTTTTGCCGCAACTATTGACAACGTTCCTTATTAGTAGCAAAAAATGGAACTGATTGACCTGCAGCGCGACGCACCGATAAGAACAAATTCGCTGAAGTTGGTGCGGCTTCGTTTTACTCTTACGTTGGGCGAAAATATTTGAAGATGCGTGTGTTGTCGCGGACAAACCTGTTCATGTTCGGTACAACATACATCTAATACTATTAATCATTCGTGGCTTTACGTCGCAAGACAACTGTGTCAACATACATCTGCGAGCAGGCATTTTCTGTGATGAACCTGAATAAGTCAACGTTCCGCACAGAACTAACAAACGAACACCTCAACGCAGTCCTTAAGATTGCTATTGCGCAATTACTTTCACACGATGTTGACAAGAGCAGGGATAATTCACGATGTTGTTGAGCAGGGATTTCCCTACACCCTCCCTGCATTTTTGCAACCCCCCCCCCCCCCCCCCGAAATTTCTCAGGTGACCCCACCTAGCTCGGCCACCAACACATTCTGGTAGACAGTCCGGCGCAGCGAATTACATCCTGTACTGTCAAACTTGGGATGTAGGACCACAGTCATGCAGATGATCGGGCCATGCATTTGTCCAAAATCATTTGAAAGTGACTGTGACTGTGATGTTGCGCGCATACAAGCAAAAATGCATGCGGGCACGCAAACTCAATGTGGATCATCAAGAACCATTGGTGATTTGATTATGCATCTTAATGTTGAAATGCCTTTCATAATGAATCTGTATTCTAATGTACTGTGTTCTAACGTTATAAAATCTACAAATAAAACGGGAAAGCTGTGCAGAGATGTCACCATTGTGCCACGATTCTTTCCGTTTCTTAGAAAAATTCCTTAGGTGGAACCTTCACCAAGCATACCCCCCCCCCCTCTCTCGGCACCACCCCAGCAGTGAATTTCTGGGGAAATCACTGGTGTCGAGCAACGCTGGGTATCTCGTTTTTTGTGCCAGCGAGCAGTTGCGGTTTAAGATATGTTCTTCTAGTGCTTTTTGTTGCTGTAATGTGCAAGTTAGCGGACTAAGCGGAAGTTAGCTTGCTCTTTATATTCTGTCGCTGCCTTTCGAGGAGCGCGCGTGTTGTTCCGGTGGAAAGTTTGGTGAATGAATCGTTCCAACGTATACCGCGCAGTGTTGACCAAGGCCAAGTCAACCAAGAATTACTGGTGAGTTACGCTTTCGTAGACTTGGTCTGGCTTAGCAGTTGTGCTATCCACACATAGTTGCATTCTCATACGAGTAATTTGACTGAATCAAAGCAACCGAAGTGCCTGTAATAGATGAAGCACGACATGTGTTAGTAGGTTTGCGCCGTTCGTAGTTCGTTGTGTGTTTAGGAACAACAGATTTATTCGAAGTTAACATACCGATAATGCATCACCGTACAGCAGCATTTATCATTGTGGGCCTTGTCTCATTTGTTAAAATTTGTTGTCATACTTGTTCAAAAATAAAAGGAAGTCGGTGTACTTGAATTGCTTGAATCGCTTACGGCAAGCATCTACAAATGTTGTGCTCATGTGCCTTCGCGCGGAAAAGCATATCAGATTACAATAAATATTTCAAGTGCAAGTCTTTTAAATTCATTGTTATTTATAGTTATTTTCCCATTCCAGTCGTGTTATGTGGCTACACGGAGGATTCCGAAAGAAAAAAAAAACAGCATGGCTAATCAGGGTGCCGAACCGCAAAAAAAAAAAAAAAAGAAAACGGGTTCGGGTTCGCGTTCGCGTTGCTTTGATTTCGTTCCAGTTCAGTTCCGGTTCGGCCACGCCAAAAATCGAACCGGTTCGTAAACAGGTTCGCAGCCCCGAACCGGCTCGCGAACCCGTTCAACGCTTCCATTTTATATGTTCCATAAAACTACTTTTATTAGGAAATGCGTGGCTAATAGCTTACTGCTGTTTTCTGCATTGACGTTTTTAGCGCTCAGGTACTCCCTTTAGCGAGAGAAAGGAGAAGTGCGTGAACACTTGCAAACAGAGTCCACGCTGATGAAGCGGTATAGTCCTGCTACTTTCTGTTCCTAAAATCTCTTGTTTCACACGCACAGTGCAAGCAAGATACACTTAAAGGAAGCCTAATAAGATGGACTTACATAGACGACAGTACTTGCCGGCACACTACATTCCATTCGCAACGTGAATCAATCTGAGAAACCGTACTGACGCATGTCGAAAATAAGCCTGCCAGCCTTACTCTGTCCGAGCTCACAGCAGCGTACTAGTTAATCCGCAGCACAAAGGCAATGCGTCACGACACAATTGCACTGCCAATAAGCAGAAGTGATACTTTCTCAGTGATACTTCTGAATGTGTACTAGTGGAATCCCAGAGACTATTTTGATATCTCAAAGCAGCTGCCAGCTCTAGCGTTGCAAATTGGCCCAAATTGGCCGAGTGCACACGTTCAAGCGAAATTTGGGCAACCACGCCGGCGCAGGGAACCTATAGATATGCGTGTAGAGACACGAAACCTTTCTCAGTGATACTTCTGAATGTGTACTAGTGGAATCCCAGAGAATATTTTGATTTCTCAAACCAGCTGCCAGCTGTAGCGTTGCAAATTGGCCCAAACTGGCCGAGTGCACACGTTCAAGCGAAATTTGGGCAACCACGCTGGCGCAGGGAAACTACAGATATGCGCTACACGGAGATACGAAACCTTTCTCAGTTATACTTCTGAATGTGAACTAGTCGAATCCAAGAGAATATTTTGATATCTCAAACCAGCTGCCAGCTGTAGCGTTGCAAATTGGCCCAAATTGGCCGAGTGCACACGTTCAAGCGAAATTTGTGCAACCACGCCGGCGCAGGGAACCTATAGATATGCGTGTAGAGACACGAAACCTTTCTCAGTGATACTTCTGAATGTGTACTAGTGGAATCCTAGAGAATATTTTGATATCTCAAACCAGCTGCCAGCTGTAGCGTTGCAAATTGGCCCAAACTGGCCGAGTGCACACGTTCAAGCGAAATTTGGGCAGCGACGCCGGCGCAGGGAACCTACAGATATGCATGTAGGGACACGAAACTTTTCTCAGTGATACTTCTATATGTGTACTAGTGGAATCCTTGAGAATATTTGATATCTCAAACCAGCTGCCAGCTGTAGCGTTGCAAATTGGCCCAAATTGGCCGAGTGCACACGTTCAAGCGAAATTTGGGCAACCACGCCGGCGCAGGGAACCTATAGATATGCGTGTAGAGACACGAAACCTTTCTCAGTGATACTTCTGAATGTGTACTAGTGGAATCCCAGAGAATATTTTGATATCTCAAACCAGCTGCCAGCTGTAGCGTTGCAAATTGGCCCAAATTGGCCGAGTGCACACGTTCAAGCGAAATTTGGGCAACCACGCCGGCGCAGGGAACCTATAGATATGCGTGTAGAGACACGAAACCTTTCTCAGTGATACTTCTGAATGTGTACTAGTGGAATCCCAGAGAATATTTTGATTTCTCAAACCAGCTGCCAGCTGTAGCGTTGCAAATTGGCCCAAACTGGCCGAGTGCACACGTTCAAGCGAAATTTGGGCAACCACGCTGGCGCAGGGAAACTACAGATATGCGCTACACGGAGATACGAAACCTTTCTCAGTTATACTTCTGAATGTGAACTAGTGGAATCCAAGAGAATATTTTGATATCTCAAACCAGCTGCCAGCTGTAGCGTTGCAAATTGGCCCAAATTGGCCGAGTGCACACGTTCGAGCGAAATTTGGGCAACCACGCTGGCGCAGGGAACCTATAGATGTGCGTGTAGAGACACGAAACCTTTCTCAGTGATACTTCTGAATGTGTACTAGTGGAATCCCAGAG
Source organism: Ornithodoros turicata (assembly GCF_037126465.1). Classification (NCBI taxonomy): domain Eukaryota; kingdom Metazoa; phylum Arthropoda; class Arachnida; order Ixodida; family Argasidae; genus Ornithodoros; species Ornithodoros turicata. Next base: position 66,590,393 of record NC_088201.1, on the reverse strand, counting down.
AATATTTTGATATCTCAAACCAGCTGCCAGCTGTAGCGTTGCAAATTGGCCCAAATTGGCCGAGTGCACACGTTCAAGCAAAATTTGGGCAACCACGCCGGCGCAGGGAACCTATAGATATGCGTGTAGAGACACGAAACCTTTCTCAGTGATACTTCTGAATGTGTACTAGTGGAATCCCAGAGAATATTTTGATATCTCAAACCAGCTGCCAGTTGTAGCGTTGCAAATTGGCCCAAATTGGCCGAGTGCACACGTTCAAGCGAAGTTTGGGCAACCACGCCGGCGCAGGGAACCTATAGATATGCGTGTACAGACACGAAACCTTTCTCAGTGATACTTCTAAATGTGTACTAGTGGAATCCCAGAGCATATTTTGATATCTCAAACCAGCTGCCAGCTGTAGCGTTGCAAATTGGCCCAAACTGGCCGAGTGCACACGTTCGAGCGAAATTTGGGCAACCACGCCGGCACAGGGAACCTATAGATATGCGTGTAGAGACACGAAACCTTTCTCAGTGATACTTCTAAATGTGTACTAGTGGAATCCCAGAGCATATTTTGATATCTCAAACCAGCTGCCAGCTGTAGCGTTGCAAATTGGCCCAAATTGGCCGAGTGCACACGTTCAAGCGAAATTTGGGCAACCACGCTGGTGCAGGGAACCTATAGATATGCGTGTAGAGACACGAAACCTTTCTCAGTGATACTTCTGAATGTGTACTAGTGGAATCCCAGAGAATATTTTGAAATCTCAAACCAGCTGCCAGCTGTAGCGTTGCAAATTGGCCCAAATTGGCCGAGTGCACATGTTCAAGCGAAATTTGGGCAACCACGCCGGCGCAGGGAACCTACAGATATGCGTGTAGGAACATGAAACTTTTCTCAGTGATACTTCTGTATGGGTACTAGTGGAATCACAGAGAACATTTTGATATCTCAAACCAGCTGCCAGCTGAAGCATTCCAAATTGGCCCAAATTGGCAGAGTGCACACTAGCGACCTAACGAAGAGCATGGCTCGACGAGAGCATGACATGATGTGAAAAGCTTCGGACTAGGTAGTAACGAGAGCCTATCCGCCGAATTTGGCTGAATCCCAGTTCGGCGAATGCACTTACGCAGATCATTTGTGTGGGATTAGGCCAATCCCTTTCGGCAAGCTGAGAAAGGATACAAGAGCTTCTCGGCGAGTTGGGTATGACTGAAAATCACATAAATAGGAAAGGTGCGACAGCGGACATATTACAATATGAGGAAATGTCCAATGGCTCATTCTGATTCATGACTTAGTGAACCATAGCCGGAGAACTATATATAGTGTTGAAAGATGACACATGCATATGGCACATTGCGACCTCCCGGTTATGGAATGATGCTGCTATAAATTGCGCTTTTGTAATTTCTTCATTTGCATCTCTTGCAGTGTCTATTTTATTTCGAGACACTCCAGTCCATTAATTTGTGTGTTGTTTTTTAAACAAGCGATTTTATTAGTGCTCCCACTGGTTTACACACTTCGAAGCCGTAAGCCTTGCGTCACTATCTTGAGGGGTCCTATCGCAACGTTGTGCATAGCTATAAGGATGATTTCAAGGCATCTATAATCGCTTATTAACCAATCACAGCGAAAGCGTATTGCTTATCAAAGCAACGAAAGCACCCCATGAGATGAACGTAGGAGGGGGGAGGGGGTAATGTCTTAACCGGCTCGCTGTTGCCCACACAAAAGAGGGCATCGTCACGACTATAGCACACACACACACACACAACGGATGTAGGATGATACTGTGGAGAAGCGGAAAGGGTGCGCGGGTCCGTCGGGGAGTGCAAGCGGCTAGAGGGGTCGTTGGGCAAGGCCCACCTCCTACAGAACGAACACAGCGTCCCACGAGCAATCGAATCAGCGAATTGGTTGCCGGTCAGGGAGTGTTATTACCGAGCGATCTGCCTGCCTGTGAGGCGGAAGGCATGTTGACCTGGGAGGACCGTGTGTCGTGGACCAACTTCACAGCTAACCTTACTGACGTCTCAGGAGAACATACAGTCAAAGCGGCTGGGTCTCCTCTCAGTTTCGATGTGGAACGCGATTATCTTAGCCACTAAGCCTCGGTAGCAGGATAAATTCGGCGAATTGGGAGTTGAAATGTCGATCATCCGGCATGTCGGTATAGCACGTTTGAAGGCCAAAGGATAAAGACTGTCTCGCTGCCTTCAATGCATACGGCGAGTTGGGATTCGTCAGACTGGGAGACACGGAAAGTCAAAAGGCCGAAATTCAGAACACCAAACAGTCAGAAGACCCAAAATAAACGGGCCAAAGAGGCAGAACACCTAGGGTGAGCACCCCAGTGAATGACCACGGAAGCGGATCGTTCTTTTCATAAGATTAAGTTTTGTGGCTCTTGTATTAGAAGTCAAATAATTGGAATGCATAGCATTTGGTGCTCGGAGAAAAAAACATTATGCCAGAGAAGAAACAAAAAAACGTTCAACCTGAAACAACATATGTGCAAATAGAATACCTCAAGCTGGGGAAATAGTGTTGCTATGACCAGTAATCAGAGTGCGTAGGCCCTGCTAAGCCACTGCTGTTGTCATTTCTTCGACCAGTTATCTTTTATGTTCCACCAGCGTAAACTTCTTCCCGGAGACATGTTACGTGTTTTACACTGCGGGGGAAGTGCCTTTTCTTCACACCAGTCCCATACAAGTGTTTTCGCGGGTTAATAGGACCAAAACCGACATACGAAATTCGGAACACGCAACCGTGCGCACCAAAACCCGATGCGCGAAGGCGTAGATACTGCGCGTCAGTATCATGCCGTAACGCATGAAATCACCACGGTTGTCGCTGTCGATCAAGCGACCAGAGCTCCCTAGCGCACGGTGCCTATTGCCTTGGGCGAAGGTCCACAGAAATCCTTCACATATCCACACACCTTCTCAAAAGATATACGGCATTGTTCACTGAAAAGTAGCCCACCCGTCTTTCATATCCGAAACGTGCTGGTGACGCTCGGTTGAAAAGGCTAGTGACCAGCTGTCTCAACTCCAGACGGTATATTTTCCAAGTGAGTGCTTCATGCTACCAAGGGCTCCCTCCCGTGATGTTACGCTGAGACGTTTGCGTTTAGAGGTTTCGTAGTGGACTCAAAGGTTTTCAGTACTTTGCCATACGTCTCCTGCATGAAAGAATTGATGTTCTGAGGCTGGAACAACATAGAAGGGACAGTTAGGGACTTAGGGACTTTTCAATGACTTTCATCTTTCATCGTCTCCTGCACTTAGCGTCCAGTTCATCTTCGGCACGCAATTCGTAAAACTACACGCTGGTAGAATCGCACGACTTGTGCGGGAAGTCGCTATTCTTCGTTTGTGTGCTCATCGTAGAAGTTAAACCGTCCCCTGTGATCAGCGGCCTTTCTTTTTCCGTTTCCCAGTTCTTCACGAGCACGGCGTCACACACGCCGGTCGGCAGCCGACACCAACTATGCCCCTCGAAAGTGCAACGCAATGCACGGAGCTCCGGCGCGTGTGTCACAGGCATCAACACTCGAAGACCCTTCAACGCACACCACGAGGAAGGAAATGTGAGCGCACGCAGGCGCATCGGAGGAAGCTACGGGCAAAGAGCTGTATATCATTCAAAGCTGTGCTGTAGAGATTAAACAACTCGCAATTATTCAGGATAACGCCAACCAAAGCTTTGCAGTATTCCACTAGAATACTGAGATCCCGGAAGTTTCTCTAGGAAATTCCGGTTACTCCAATACTGGACAACAACAAGAAGTTGATTTGATGATAACAATTGGAGAGTTTGGGGTGATACCCAATACTGGAAATGCCGCATTCGAAAGAAAAATTCCGAAATCGCGGGATTTTTTTCGAGCGAATTCTGGGATTTCTGGATGTCAAAAAAAAGTCAGGATGCTAGGATTTTGGGATTCAGGATATCTCGAATCCCAACGCTATTAAGAGGTCAATAGGAAATGCGGACAAACAAAGCTTTGTCAGTTGCACTGCAGTACAATGACTTCGTTGCAGCCTACGAGCACGAAAGAACTATTCCAATGCCAAAAGTTCAAAAGGGCAACTCAGTTACCAAAAGACACTGAATTTTGGGAAAGCCTGGTATTCAAATATGATTCACAACAGGTGATGCCTTTGCCAGGCATGGTACCACGAAGAAACTACAAACATTACCATGTGCATTTTAATGGTGTAGCGCGCAAGTGAAACATACAGCAGAATTCGTCCAACAGGGCCCTGTTCCATCAGCTAGCGAGGCGGCAAAGTCGACGACAAATTGCCCTTATCGAACTTGCTGCTTCCCACCGTTCTCCGACCAGCGCTCTCAACCTTCCGATTCTTGGGCGTAGCACAGACACACCCTACGGAGACGTTCATGAAATCTTCGGTGACAGTCTTGTTTATCGTCCGCAGCACTGGAAGGACATACAACAACTCCGTGCACACTTGAGGACCCATAGTCGAGCACGAATGTCGTTCACAGCGACACTGAGCCATTGTGACGTTGACTGGCCACCTGCTGTGATCCGTGTCCACATAATAGTCGAAAGGGCACAGGGCACGTTCCGATAGTGGTCCAAAGCCCGGATCTGACTCGCATTCTAGTTGTCCGTACAGAACGCTGGGCAGCAGCAATAATATCAATGCAGCACAGTTGCATGTCATCTTGGCGCATCTCCGGGGCATGCTTTCCAACTGGACTTCCAGGCACACGTCCGGGAAAGTATGCGATCAACAAGAACCACGGTGAGTTTATATCATCCCAGCGTACTCGGTTTGCTTCTGGTGGCAACACGGCTGTCAAACTTGCAATGCCACGTACTTAAGTGTATGTAAACGAAACGTTGAGTGTTATCACTTAGATTTCGGGGAACGTGATAGGCGTGCTGGACAGGACGCGACAAAGGTTATCTATCATCATTTGAGTGCTCCTCGGGCAAGTCAATATATCAGAGTCCAAGTGTCGTGGCTTATTGCCTTGCCCCTTGTCATCGCGCTAAATCGCATAACGTCTTTGCACGTGGATGGTGATAAAGTGTCAAGTCTAGATGCTGCTCCAACGTGGCTATTATTAGCGTTATTTGTAGCGCTTCACATCACATGCACCCCGTGCAGGTGGTGGACAAAAGTTTACGCAACCCGACGTGGTCCCTGGATGACTTGAATCCCATTAGGGTCACCATTAGAGCCCAGATTTTTAGGCAAGTGGCGCCTATGAAAGGCCCTAAAAACCTCGATTTAGGCACTAAAAATGGCATTATACGCACTACAAATTGACGATTTTTTTTTTGTTATCCGTAGCACTGAAAGTGCAAAAACAAAATGAGTAAATTAGTTCCATCCACAAGAACAATACCGTAAATAGAAGTTATGACTCTGACTAACTGAGAAGGTATGTATGTATGTATGTAGGTATGTGTGTGTGTGTGCGTGTGGTATTTCTGCCGCACGTTCTGCTAAAGCAAGAAACCTTGTCCTTTTTGTGCAGAAGGCAGGTCTTGCTCCAAGACCCATCTAACAGTTTGCCCCCCCCCCCCCCGATGAACTCATGCACCCTCTACGCACCTCTATCCTCCATCCGGCTTGCTTGTTTTCTTCTTTTTGCTAAAGTCGTGACGACGCCCACTTCTGTGTGGAAAACAACGGCGAGCCGGTCCTGCCATAACCCCCCTCCCTTGTGTCAATTCGATTATATGATAAGTGACACCAAAAACCTCTCTCTTCGAATTAGAAGCGATGCCCCTATCGCTCGTGGCCATGGTTGTAGCATAGCCTGCCATGCCCTGAAGTTCAGTTTTTAGAGTGCAGGAATGGGATGGTTCAGGTACGTGCAGGTGCTTCCAATTCCTGCGTTTCATTCCCCCCATTGCTTTAGGCGTTGGACAGGCCATGTTTTTGTGTCTACTGCCTTCGTGCACTACTCATTGCAGTAAAACGTTCATGGCATATACCGGTGGCATAGCGAGGTAGAGTTCACCACCATGAACCCGCACCGTTGGTAGTGCAATTAGAACGGGAGAAGAACCTCTCTTAGAAATTATCCTCTCCCACTCAAACAACCCTTATGATCTTTCCTGATCTTTTCCTTTCTTTTTCGTTGGGGGGGGGGGGGGAGGGCGGTACGTTACCGTCCCATCCATACATATAAACTTATGGGACAAAACGAAATTTACGAATTCGCACTTTTTGCATATCGCGTTGTATAAGAAGCTTCCTCAGTGAATAATTACGAAATAATGCTATGGCAAAGCGAGACGCTATAACGTAAGTTCGTCAATATGTTGCATTTTTAGCACTAGCTTTATCCAAATCTAAAACACGTTACTGTGAAGCGCTGTGGCAGTTCCCAAACTTTGTGGCCGCGATGGATGGCAAACACGCAAAAATAGTGAAACCGAGGAAAACTGGCTCCGTTTATTACAACTGTTCGTCCTCGTTGGTGCTTGTAAGGACACAATGTATGCACACAGTAGCCTCCCGCTAGCGCACTGCAAGACGTGATGGTGAACACAGGGTGCTACCTGTAAGCTTGTGTAATTACAGCCCTAAAATATTATAGCATTACACGGTTAATTTATGATGCAAGACAACTATGAATATGCGCGACCTCCGCAGTGGCCGGCTCGTGGATTAAATTTTGAGCCCCTTTGGCTTACCTGGCGTGCGACATACTGCTGGCACATTTTCTCGTTTTTAAACGAAACTACCAGCATCCTGAGCCGATACTTTTTGGTTTGGAATGCGAGCATGCAGCCAACTCGTTATTAATAGTTAACGCGTTCTTAACAGATACAACGACTACGCCGTGAATATGGCGACCCAAAAAGTGCTTTGGTGTACATACATACCGTTGCTTCGACATCCAGGTGTCTCTTTTTCATTTCAAAAACGATCTGTTCTCACATGGCATGTTTCCATGGTAAATTTCGGTATTGCTCATCGGCAAGTTTCCACAAAATCGAGTGTTGCTCTACCTGGTGTATTAGATAAAAACAAAAGAGCTTGTCACATTGGCAACAGAAGAAGGTGGCTTTTTTCGTCCTCCCGGAAGGCTCTGCGCGTCAGTCGTCAGATTCTGTGCCCCGCGAACAAAATATCCGCGTGGTTCTTTCTGACGGACCCCAAGTAGCAATAGGGGTGAACGGGTAGGTAGAAGACATTGAACGACCTGGTGAAACTACCCAAGCAGCACAATGTACTGAAAGTCGAGTGCAATAGGGGTGGACGGGTAGGTGCAAGGCCTTGAACAGACTCTTGAAACTAAAGAACATTGATAAGACACATACCGTGCACCCCTATTGCACCCGACTTTAAGTACATTTTGCTGCTTGGGTAAAGAACATTGATAAGTCACATACTGTCCACCCCTATTGCACTCGACTTTCGGTACATTGTGCTGCTTGGGACAGAGCTGCCGAGCGCAGTCATGTTGCACAAGGCTCTTTCATATCTCGCCAAAAATAAGATAAGAACGTGCGCGCTTCCAAGATTCTGCTGTACGATAAGCCCTGCCCGCGACCGAATGGTTGGATGATTGGGTGATTACGCTGATACCTCGTTCTCCTCCTTCAGTCGCTGCGCAGTCAGAAAAGGCGCTTGTGTGAATACACGGTTACTGGCACTGACTGCACGAAAGGAAAGCAGCATCCCCAGGTTGCCAAGCTGTAGAGATTGTACCTGTACCTTCGTACGTTACATCCCCTCCCCAACATTTTACATGTGTGTCAAATTCGTTGTACAAAACAACCAAAACACAAAAGGAAACGGAAGGAAACTAAAAAGCTATTTTAGACGGAAGCATGCAATAGCGCGGAGAGTTCCAGGTTACAACAACAACAACGTTATTGCGAGATGATGAATGGGGAGTCTCATCGCCAGGGGCGATACTCTTGCTGGTGCTGATGCAGGGAATGAAATAATGAGCCCCTTCACAATAATGATCGAAGTCCTATGGTATCCAGAAAGGAGAAGAGAGCTTTGAGGGCAGGGCGTCGGTGGGCTGGATGTGGCCAGGGACCAAGCAATTTTGTGAGAGAGAGGGGGCGAGAGTCCAGCTTGTTAAGGGATCCGGAGAGTATACGGTTCGGGAAGGTTGGTAGTGTGGGCAATGGAGAAGAATGTGCTCTAGATCCTCTACAGCACCGCAAGATTTCGACAAAACTGTTACTAAACATTCCTATATTTTATAATATCGACCCACGCAACAACCACACAATTCTGGAAGTGAGAGAAAGAACTAGTAATCCGTGGGATAAGCAATACAGCTACGGGCATATGGGCTATATAACTATACGAATAACTATTACAAATGTGACGGAGAACGCTTAAAGGGACCGAAAAGTGTAAAATAACCCCCATATTTTGGCCTACTGTCGTGCACAACATCATTGTTTGATAAGACACAGAAAGCCTTACTTCTCAATTCGGCACGTTTTTTACGTATAAATATTTTGAACATTGCCGGAACATGGACGGTGCTGCCAACAAACGGCGAAAAAGAGAAACTTGGGTTTCGGCGGTTTCCGGTCCAGGGCTCCCAGGGATTGGTCAATCCTTACCACGTGAGAGCTAATTTTATAGAGAACAAAGTTGACGCACAGGATCTTACAGCTAAACGACATTTTAAAAATGACGCTCACTTCCATAGTTTCTACGTTAATAAAGCATTTAGCTACTTCGCCGCTACGGGCTACGATCCACCGCGCCATCTGCAAGTGCAAGGCCGTCTGTGTTATCGCGTTTATTGTTTACGTCGCGGGTGGTCATGTTGGTCTCGCGAAGTAGTAAGTGGAAGTGGATGACATATTCGTGGCTGCTGTGTCACGTATTCAGGATACCTACATCTGCCTGGTGTAGTTTTGGTGTTCGGGGATGCTAAAATCATGTTCGTTCATCTTCGTTTTCTGCCACAAGAGGAATGAGCGCGAGAACGAATGTGGTTCGAAACACTCGGCTATTAGACACAGCAGTCGTGTCGTGTGTGCTGAGCTTATTTTGCTGCCGATGACTACGAAGAAGATGCCGTAGACGGCGAATTGCGAAGGCATCCGAAGCAAACTGCCGCTCAGTAACCAGTGATTTTGCTTCACCGAAGTGACGAGTTCAACACAACTCTTAGGTATGTACAGACGTCACACATGTATAAATTATAATATAACGATGACGTATTCCATTTAACTTATGTTATCCTACTTGTCCCGTACTCAGTATTGTCAACATCAACAAATGTAATTTCAGGGTCCTTCCAGTGTTGAAGTGGCGCCAGACTACCACGTATTGCGTGATCCAGGCACTCAAGTTGACATGACAGAAGTAGCTGAAAGCAGGTATGCAAAGTCCAGATATGGAAGCAGTAGATATGTTAGGTGTTGCAGACTTTGTGACATTTATGGAGTCTTTGGACAGGTGCAGAACATCAGTACGACGTCAACAGTAGGGGAAGAAACCGATGAGAACTGCTAGCTTGTTTGAATGGTAGAAGAATACTTCCTGTGTGAAGAGGTGTAGTTATATGACTAAGGAACGCAAATTAATTTTCTAGAGATGCATCCTCTACACTTGAATGACCATTGAAACAGTGAAAGTTCATTGTCTTTTAAGCCCCACTACTGGAATTGTTCAGTGTGTGTCACTGCTGTAGTGAGCCATGCAAGGTTACCACATCATATTGGTCCTAAATTTGTAGGATCTGCTGTGTAGTCACAGTTGGGTCTGCAGCATTATTGTCCCTGCAATCTTTTCACCAACAGAGAATACAAAACTGCACAAATGGTAAAATATAACTAGCTTGTTGAATTCAAAAGGGAAAGACGAAACTGTTTATACTTCTCTTGTTTATTTTGTTGCAGGTTTTACAACTCTATCAAGTACGTCAAAACATCAGAGTGCAGGAAGTCCTACTCTGTTTCCTAAATCCCTGGACAATAAAAAAGAGAGATATAGTTTGAGTTGTGACAAAATGTTGCTTCTACTCTTATATTATATTTCAATTAAATGTTACGATGCATTTGTAGTGTACACTGAAGCCAGTTTCAATTTGCATGGCTGTCAAAAGTACTTTACAAAAGTACATCTCAATTACAGTAACAGAGAACTTATGCTATAAATTATTTAGCCATTTTGGAGTACTATGCACACCAATGGTGTATGATTAACTTTGAACCAAGATCAAGGGTTAATACTTGAAGTCAGCCTTCAAGTCCTTCTTTACAAATGTTAGCTGGTGACGTGATAATGAATCAGTTACTCCGTTTACCAAAACAGAGCTAATTAAGTGTTAAATCCCAATCTTGGTTTAAATATTAATTGACATTTGGAAACGAAGTCACTAAGAAGTATACTAAAAGGTTATGAGCACAGTTCAGCTGAATGACACTGATAAAAATTATCTTACTTACTCCTCACATATACAATTGAGACTTGAGTATAACCTACAAATACATCTATGCCCACAGGTTACTTAACCCTCCAGGAACAAACTAGTAATTATAATATGCTGTGACAGCAAAGAAAAAGCAATGAGAAAAGTCAGCGCACTGATGGGAAGGCATCCCTAATAGCATGCATGACGCAGATCGAGATCCAGTGGAGTACTTTCTATTGCATTTTCTCGGAGCACCATATATCCATCTTGTGAATGGCCGACAGGTGGTATAACGTAATTTCCTGCAGAAATAAGGGTTTTCGGTCCAGTTTTCCGTTCAAGTAGCGTGTAAAGACCACACGGCGCTGCCGCGTATGTTGCCATGCTCTTCGGTTTCTCGGATGTATGTAAATGACACTTGCAGTACTTCGGTGTCAAGGCACAGTATTTCGAAATATACGGTAGTTCTGATGCAATTGTCTGTCTGCTTTTCACACGCATTCTCTACCTCTCGGCAGCAAAAACCGTAGTATCCGTCAGTTTGCATTTCACACATGAACACCTGCACGACGAAAAACAGCGCTTGTTGCGCCTTACACAAGTGCTTCTCCCTGATACATGGAAATTTCACAAAGCAGTCCATGTTCACGGCACGGTGAGCTACTGCTGAGGACGAATGTGACTCCGATTAATCTCTGGACGAGGAATCTTCTGCTGCGAAGAACACACACTTTCCAGCACGTTAACGCACGAACCACAGTTCTGTGTGAGCGACAGTTCTCGAATGCGGAATTCCAACGCACTCACGTTCAAGAGGCTCGACGTTCTCGACGTAGAAAGTGGTCACAAATGCCCACTGCCATTTTCGTTTTCGCCGGATTAGGGATTAGTACCCGGAAGTGCGCGTATTACATGCGTCCTCGACAGATGGCGCGGCGCCATGCAATTGTTGACAGACTGCCCGGTTTCCTACTAGGTCCCTGGACATGCAATTATGGAAAATTCGATTACAGAAAAACTAAAGCGATTTCAGCGGAGTTCTTTGATATTTGAACTTTTGAAGGTTCAAGCTTTTCGCTGAACATAAAGTTTCGATAGGTTTATATTCACTTTTCGGTCCCTTTAATATTTGTAAATAGCGAGGAACATTGAAGTAAAACGGATTGGGACCATCCTCTGCTGGGAAATAATCCCGAATTCGTTAAACAACATTGATCTTTGTTCCCGACTGACTTGCTGCTCCTGATGTCTACGTAACCGACACGTAGCAACTTCTTTCGCTTTAGGCCGGATCGACCGCATTGATGTCCGCATGCGACGTATTTTTGCCGCCGTACATGACGAGCATTGCACAATTGGCGACCACTGCGACACAGTGTTGCCCATGATTTTCAATTTCATTTAAGAGTGAGATATCGCTGTAGGTGAGTTCGGTACAATCGCATTGAAAATGAAAGTAACAAATACAGCGACGATTCCCGCCCATCACTGCCCTTGACGAGCGTCCCGTTGTCTCCAGACTGTTTAAAGGAGATTTTAATCTTAACCCGTCCCGTTCGTGGAACTCAAATATTTGGTCGGTGCAGGAAACAGACACCTCCTTTTTCTCTAGGGGACAATGAGTGTCTCTCGTTGCACATACCAACTTCTAAGTTGGCTATGTTCTTAGCCACGACCACTGCGAGACGCTCATCTGACTTTACCTTGCTCTCCATGGAAGGCATTCGTCGTCAGGCCTTAGGTTGGGAACTGATCCTCAGCAGACGTCCAAGACGTCCAAAAGGCGTCCGAGCCTTCCAAACCTTGACCCTCTGTGTTCATCCCAGCCTTTCATCAGGAGCCTTCGCTCTGCCCAATCCTCTCTCTGAAGGCCTACATCTCTCGCACAGCTCCCTCCTTTGGCGATTGTCCTCTTGATCACCCAAAAGCCTTTCAAGCCGACATGGTAGCCAATTGGCTACGCGTGATTGGAGTTAGCGGGCATCGACATCGCCACATTCAATGCCCACGATCCACTGGAGTGGCAGCAACCTAAAAGACTCGCGATAATGGTGTTCTAATAACAGAATTTATCAGAGTGGCCGACTGGTCTAGTGACTCTACGTTGCACCGCGACAGGCGAATCTCTCAAACTAGCGCTAACCTCGTTCTGCAGGTGCTGTCTCGGGCGCGCACAGAGCTTTGAACAAGCTGTTGTAAATACTGATAATAAGCGGCGACATATACAGAAGTATAATTACCAGTTCTAGCGAATGGTATACTTCCCTGAAGTTAGAGCAGGAATTATGCAATGCATAGGGAGACACTATCAGAGTGTCTCACCAGCCCTTGTTTCCTGAGGACCCACTCCGCGTTCTCCTGAAATACCATGAATTTATTAGTTTTCTCCTTTCGGGCAGATGCAGGTACAAGAAGGGCACACCGTCCCTTGGATGTCCACTAGCTGCCTAGCGATTCGGAATCGAATAAAACCGTCCCTGTGCTCACCCTCCAGCTGGGCAGTTGCCTTTACTCAGATGATTGACTAACGTCCTCCTACTCGGAATGATGGGTCCCGCATCCGGTGAAAGGGACATATATACGGGAATTCGGTGCCATCATCATACTAAGAAATCATAACTGTCTCTTTGAATATGACATGTCGGCTTCCTAAGGAAGGGAAATCACACGTAAACCCTGATAGTAAGTGTCTCGCTATACATTGTACAGTTCCTGCTCTAACTTCAGGTAAGCACCATTCGCTAGAACTAGTAATAATTGTGGTGCCAAGATAGCGGCCACGGTGATAGCAACCACGATTCTGACGTTGCCTTTCACGGATTAATGGATTATCGAATAGTGCGCGTCGCCATATTGTCACCTGGTCCGCTGTCGAGAGTTTCCCGTGTTCTTCGCGTTCGACAGTAGGCAGTTTGGTGACAACGGAGTTCCGAGAACTCAGTTCATTTTCATCTCCGTATTCAACGTCCGGTACAACGTTGCCCGGCACTTCATGTTCGTTTCCATTACCTGGAGAGCTGCCTTTCCCATGCTTCCGTTACAATTACCAACTTCGATTTCTAATCTTGCAGTTTGCGTTTCCACTCTTGCACGCTGAAAACCTGTAGCAGACCGATATCGTAATCAGCGCCTGGGGAAGCGAACGCGTGACATACAATGATCAGTGTCGATTATGATCGCCCACAGTGTGAATAGGACGTTTTGCGCTCCCTCCTTAACACCCCTGTCACATGGGCAGTCTTTAATGGTCATTGAAACCGATGGCCATTGAACCAGAGTCATGTATAAAAAAGGAAGTGATGCCATTAATGGGACCTGCCTACACCTGAAGCAGTGATGTGTCGTTCGTGCACGAACCCTTTAAACTGAACTAGTCATTCGGGTGAACTGAACGAACTAGTTCAACAACAACCAAAACATTAGTTCCGCAATTCAGTTCATTGGGCCTCGACACCCACAACGCATACGCCATAGCCATACGCTTTGATACGCTTCGAAGTGTGACATCTGCTCCATCTAACGAACGTTTTGTAAAGCTAGCAAAGCGCATGCGCGCAAGAAGGGCGGAAGACCACGGCGCATACGCTGTGGCCTTGAGTGGCTGCGACGTTGCACTGAGGTGGACTGTGTGAAGGTCTGGACTGAACTGGATGAACTAAAGAAGTAAACGACGTCGCGAGTCGTTTTGAAGTACTCGCAGAGCCAGAACTTTCATCTTACATCGCAGAGCCTGTCGTTGCCTGTCAGAACTGCTGCTCGTCCACAGCGCATGCGCTTAAGGACAAGCGCGGGTGGTGCGGCGAGGCAGAGCCTCAAGTGGACTGTGTGGAGGAAGAGAACTGGATGAACTAAAGAACTAAACGATGCCGCGGGACGTTTTGAAGGATTCGCAGGGCCTACCGTTGCCCGTCAGAGAAGGTGCTAGTCCACAGCGCATGCGCTTAAGGAAAAGCGCTGGTGGCGCGGGGAGGGAGAGCTTCGAGTGGACTGTGTGAAGGTGTGAAGGAAGAGAACTGGATGAACTAAAGAACTAAACGATGCCGCGGGTCGTTTGGAAGTATTCGCAGCGCCTGTCAGAACTGTTACTCGTCCACAGCGCATGCACTTAAGGAAAAGCGCGGGGAGGGAGAGCCAGCAGAGCGGCTTTGAACGCCGTATGGATTGAAGTACTGTGGGCAAGTGAACTATATGAACGACGAACGCTGAACAAAGTGAATCATTTTCAGAGATCGCTCTGAGCTCCTTCCCGCAGTTGTGGACTGCTAGTGGCGCCGTTATGTTCTGACTTCTTGCTGACTGCTTGTGGCTGGCACGCCCTGGAGCGGTCACGCTATTTTTGCGGCAATGCGCTGCAATCTTCTCAATTTTTCTTCCACAGCGCTAGACGTTGTACTTTCTTCAAGCTCTCTCGTGCATTTGAATGAAATGAGTTGAAACTGCAGTTACTCTATCACACTTCTGTGTTCTCAAGTTCGCAGCAAGCAGACGTAAGTGATCAGAAATACACGATTGTAACATTGAACGACGACGGCACCTTGCATATTGACCTGTGCATTACTTTTCTCGTTAAAAATATGCGTAGAAAATTAAAGCAAAATAAAAAAATTACGTTTGCTATGTTGATGTTCTCGAACCTTTGGAAAACTGAATTGCAAGATCATTTTGTTGTATCTCTCTTTAAAGTTTGGGACTATATTACTTGAGAGTGTTTTGAGTTGCGAACAGGTGAACGAATGAACTATTCTTTTAGACAATTCAGTGGAGTGAACTGAACTAAATGAATTAGTTCACAAAAGTGAACTGACTTGCCCATCACTAACCTGAAGCTCCACCCACTTTCCCACTTTTTGAGGTCTGGCCAATCACGGGCCGAAATACAGTTTACTATTAATCCCAGGCTACCCAGGTCATATTTCAATGATGTTCACTGGGTGCCGCCATTTTTGGGGAAGCTGGGTTCGGTAGTGTTGAAATGGATAGGGATAGAACTGCCGCTGACTGCGGCAGCCAGCGGTAGTTCTAAGACCTTTTCACCAAACCTTTGTACTCTGCAGATTACTAGAGAGACACAGAAACACTTTTATTCATATTCATGCAACTATTGCAGTGTTTGAGAGGGCATACCAGCTGTCCGTCCCAATGTATTTCCTATGGAACAGTTTTTATGCTTTTTCTCGGTAACCGCCGCGCAGATTTTGACGCGGGTGGTTTCATCATAAAGAGGAAGACGAGATGAAGAGCATTACGCTACCAGATTTCTCATACATGTCGTATGTATTTCACGGCGACGTCACGATTGCGAAAAAAATACACAATTTTTCTCCTCCCTCTTTAAGCAGGTTTTATTAAACTTCTATAGACATTTCGAAAAAAACTTTCCATTTACTTTCTCTGGAAATATTTCAGGAATCTATAGACATCAAATTTATATGTCTACCACTTTCCGTTCTTATAAAAAAAGCATGAAACGTGAGTACGGATAAATACCGTCTCAAAGCCCCGTAAACCGCGTCATTCTGTGTCGCCCTTTAGCCATAGCACAGGAAAAACCGCGCGGAACATTTTGACCGTATCCATCCGCCGACCATGCGGCACGCACGCGCACTGTAGTGTTCCCTCCAGGGTGTCGGAGCGAACCGAAAACCGAAAAAAAAAACGCTATTTTGGTGCGAACCGGAATGGAATCGAAACCGTATACGTTTTTTTCGCTCAGGAGGGAAACCGAAAAATTTATTTAACGGTTTTCGGTCGAAGAAAAAAGTTCGCCGGTTTGGACAACGAATAGGCGAATGAAACTGACGCCGTGCGTTCTGAAGTCATGTCATGGATACTTTACGAGGGTTACGGTTCCGGTGGAATGTATGTCGGTATACTGTGACCCTTAGGCTCCCTTTGTAGCATTTTATTGTTCGCGCAAATAGACTTAGAGGTACATGTGACCGGTTGTGACTCTCTGTACACTCTTAACTCGGTATCCTTTATTGTAACTTTTAGCAATGAGTAACCTTGATATCGACGTAGATTTTCAATTATCGTAGGGGTTACACGTCCGATACATCTATTATACTTTTATTATACTTTTGTATGTTTGTCCCGTTGCCTTCATCCCAAACTCAGGGATGTGTTGGTCATGTCAAGTTTTGTTCAAACGGTTCAGAAATCTCCATAAATGTTTTGGCTGAATTCGGCCGCACTTTTACGCTAGATGGACCCAAATGTCAGGATGCGCTGAAGATGATGTGCAATTTCCGAGTTCTCCAATGAAAACGGCGAAGGGACTTTTTAATCTGCAAACGGCAACGTTACCATAAGTATACCAATGTGCCGTAGTGTTCGTTTTAATTTCATCCGCCCAAACTCTCCTGAACCCTCCTGCGACCCAAGGGGGCTGCGTAACGGCTTCTCTATCCTATCGATAATGTCGCGCAACGCGTCCCTTGTTTGAAAGCAGCAAAGTTGAATACATTTACGTATCCGCGAGGGCAGGCGCGTTCGAACTGGCGCCTCTTTAGTGGACAGGACACGAAGAAAAGAAAACGGAGCCGTCGAGCGCATTTGTGAGTGAAGGTGTTCCTCGATTTGCGTTGTACACGTGCAGTGGTGCTTGCTGGCTATAGGAAGCAGCAACAAACATTCAGATGGGACGCGATCGCACCAATCCAGCAAGAAAGTACTTTACGTATGACGTCGCGACAAACAAGTCCATCTGTGTCATGCGCTTCAAGAAAAGAGAACGCCTATTTCAACAGACAGTCACCTACAGGAACCAGGAGCTACCAATTTCACTGCTGCCTATTAATATTAAATACCATGTATGCGGAATAAAGGGGTTTACATTTTGCAAATTTTTTTTTTCTGGGAATGAATATGCACACCAGAAGCGGAACCGGTTAAAACCGGTATGAACCGTTATTTTTTTTGCTCTGGAGCAGAACCGGTACCGGACCATTTATAATAGGACCGGAACGAAAACCGGAACGAAAAACGTTTCGGTTCGACACACTGGCTCCCTCTCTCCTCTTTACTTTCATGGACAGCGGACTTAGGGCATGGCCTTGGAGACCAGAACAAAAGCTTACTTAGCTGCTCGTAAAGGGATTATCGTCAGCCAGCATTGCCGGGGGGGGGGGGGGGGCGTTGGGTAGACGAGCCAGCATTGTCGCGGCCCGTGTAAGAGACCACTGAGACCTGAGGAAATTGTTGTCTGTTGTTTAATGGACCATTTCCGACAATGCGCATGCCCAGCCCTTGTGTCCGCCATTTTTGAGCGGAAAACATCGCCATGAACCCACCTGTGGGCGATTGTCATGTTCATTGTGGGGAGATAATCGGTTTCAAGGTTACGCGGACGTTTGAGGTCTGGTAATGAGTACAATGCGCTTTCACTCCTTCCGCATTCTTCTTCCAATCTTCTCTTGTTACTTTCCCACGCAATGTACGTGCCACTTCGTACAGCGTCACCATTATTGGGGGAAAGACACGACGTTCGACATTCCGCCGCCAGGGGCGACGCGAATATGGAAAAGGTCCATTCCCTGCCTCGGGTTGCATCCTTGTCACCGAGACCAATAAACCTCTTCCTTTTTCGGTGCGCTTATAGAGAAGTGAGATGAGTTTATTAGCTTGACCTGAAACGTCAATTTGCTCGATTTTGCAGTTTCGGGTTTGTGCTTACTCAGTCAACTGTCTCATAAGGCTAACGAGAATCTCTCGTATTTACGGTTAGTGGAAGGCCGACTTCACAAACATTCCAGTAACGTTCAACAGGACTGTCCTGTAATGTTCGTAATGTTGAAACAGCCAGCAAGCGGATTACACACAGATAAATGTTTCTTAGGGTAACGGTACTTAAGCAGCGGTCACACTGGTTAAACAAGCACTCAAAACATGTTCAACAACATGTATGCAAACATGTTTCAGAGCTGTATAACGGCTGGTCATATTGATCATACACAACATGTCTCACAACAGTGTTTGCAGCGAACATTTGTTTGACCGAACACGGCTCAAACATGTTCAGCGCGAACAAGCTTCCGTCGCTGGTCACACCGATCATACAACGCCTATATGACGCCTGCGCACTAGCGTCAGTAGACGTCACCAACCTGCTTCCAATGAACAGCACGGCTGGCACGGCGCGCACGTGATATATCGGTCTTCTTTTCACGTTCGAGCTTGGTCCTGCGATTTGATCCTTCTGCTACGCCTTTTTGTGACATCGCGACCACATTCCACGCCGATGAATCTCGAGGCAGGTCATCCAAGCAGGAATGGTGAGTGTCAATGCGGCAGCGTATAGTGCCAGTAGTGCATATATTAGACATTGCTTTGGGCCGCCGTGGTGCCGCGCGAACGCTATTCTTCTCCCCTTATTTACAGCAGAGATCGTGGTGGATGACGAAAACTGTGAGCTCGCCCTTGCAGCTATTGCTCTGTTGGAAGCAGAGGAAGAATTAAGCGCCAGCTCTGGCAGCCGTTGTCAGCGTCCCAAACGACGCAGCGTCTGTGTAAAACCGTATCTATTGCGACGGCCCCAGATGAGCTGCTATGAAAATCTAATGCGGGAGCTGGCGGTCGAAGATCACGACGGATACAGAAGATACCTGCGCATGGACGTGGCGACGTTCGAGTATCTACTAAACATGGTTCGCCCATATATCGAGAAGCAAGACACGAACTTCCGAGCGGCAATATCTCCAGGAGAACGTCTCGCTGTCACGTTGAGGCATCTTGCAACAGGTGAGCCTCCGGAAACTTAATTAAGTTATGTGGAAAGACAGGAGCACTTCCCGGAGAGGTCAAGGCAGGTTCCCCACTTTTTCCCCAGCTACAGCGAACTCTAAACAATTTAAGCACTCACCATCCAAAAGCTTTTTTAGAGGTCTCAGTTGTCTAATACTCTTCGGGTATCGAGGTAACATTTACAGATAGCGAGCTTCAATGGCATCCAAATTAAGAGCTACTGTCTCTCTTGCTTCGACTGTGGTGTTTGTTGTGATGGCTGGCTATCAGGTCACTGTTTCACTCACACCTTCCATCTGTGATTGCACAATTGACAAAACAATGTATACTGCTCTCTGCTTTAGTTTTTTTTTTTTTTTGCACCCTTGGGAAAATTTACTTTGAATAGTTAATAAGTTGGTTACACTTACTGGAGCAAAAGGTACTTGGTTAATTTTTTAAACATAAACGTTGTGAGCAGCTTCTGTTACACGTACTGTTCGCAGTGATACGAAATGAGCAGAGCTGCACCTTCTGCACAGCAGCTACTATTTGAAGTTAATGCTACAATTTCACATTACTAAGACTACCCCTGAAAATCGCCTCCATGTTTGATCCTTGACGCTATTAAATACTATGGAGATTTTTAGTACCGTTTGCTTCCCTACACGGATATTTTACTCTTCTCAGGGGGCAGGCCACTGCATGATCACCGGTGGCATCAAGAAGTTGGGACGAAATAGAAATTTTGATTAAAAACAGTAGAAAAGAGATTGGCTGCAGTTAAAACTTGCTAACTTTCTACTGCAAGTAGTTACTCGTAACGAAGTTACTTAAGACTGCTAATCGGTATCACTCATCCCGACTGCAGATTTGCATGTTTCGCAGGTTACGTTCCTGGACATGCACGAGTTCAACTGAATTGTATTTGCATGTTTTGAGACCGTATGAACGCAATAGCGTGGCTTTTATAGTGCATGAAAATGCATACTTGCCCTCCCCCATGCCTTGTGCATGCTCCCTCATTTTATTCTTCTGTGTTATGATCAGTTCTTAGCTGATATGACAGCTGCATATTTGCATTGTTATCAACCGTGCTTTTACTGCATATAATATCGCGGTCTGCCCATCATTACTTCAGTCTGTACAGTGTATGCCATGCAAGTGACTCACTCTTTGTAGCTACTATCATCATAGTTCACACATTAACTCCCCACAGGTGAATCGTTTCACTCACTGGGGTTCCAGTTCCGATTGGCACACAACACTGTTGCGGGCATAGTGCGTGAAGTGTGTCAGGTCATCTACAAAGTGCTCCAGCCAGTTTACCTCACAACACCGACGACAGAGGCTCAGTGGATGGAGGTTGCCGCGGCGTTCGAAGATGCCTGGAATTTTCCTAACTGCATTGGGGCCCTGGACGGTAAACACGTCCAGGTCCTACCTCCACCATCCTCTGGCGCTATGTACAGAAATTACAAGGGCAGCTTCAGTATTGTGCTCATGGCACTTGTTGGTGCAGACCTTGAATTTCTGTACATTGATGTTGGAAGGAATGGGAGGCTCTCGGACAGTGCAGTCTGGAACAATTCCAGCCTCAAGGACGCCATTGAGGGCAACACCGTTCACATTCCTTCGCCTCGAGTTCCCCGTGGCGGTGATAAAGCCCTTCCATACACTATTGTAGGCGACGAAGGGTTTGGGCTGAAGCCCTATCTGCAAAGACCATTTCCAGCCCGGGAACTTGACACAGAAAGACGGATATACAATTACAGGTTGGATGGCAGCCTGTACTGGCAGAAAACTGCATGTTACTTGTAATGCATGACAAATACGCATACACAATAAAAGGTGCATGCATCCTATCCTACATCTTAAACATATCCTACAATACTGAGATTGTATAAATTTTGGTACTGCTGCAACAACTACTTGCAATGATTGCAGGCTATCAAGGGCCAGAAGGGTCGTCGAAAATGCTTTCGGTGTCCTGGCAAGCCGGTGGCAGCTTTTCAGGAGTCCGATACGGTCCAGTGCTGAAAATGCCAAGGATCTGGTGAAAGCCTGTGTGGTCTTGCACAATATGCTTCGACATGCCAGGCCCACAAAGAGGCTGTACACACCTCCTGGATATCTCGACACCGAAGATATCCTCACAGGTGACATCCTCTCTCCACATAATTGGCATTAGCCAAATAAGTAAGCTCCCTAATTCATGTCACTGCAGGTTGTGGATGGTGGAAAGATGCTTTCCTCCACAAGCAAGTTACTGCTCACACATGGTGACCTTGGCATTTATCGATTACAATTATAGGTGAAGTGAACCTCGGTGCCTGGAGGCAGTGCCATCGTGGCTTGCCCGAAGCACAGGGACAAGGTGCTCAGGGCCAGAACCATACAGCTAGGGCCAAGCAGGTGCGGGAAGACTTCTGCGCCTATTTTAACGGTCCGGGGAGTGTGAGCTGGCAGCGCCGATCAATCGGACTGGAGTGAAGCAGGTGCGTGGGAACATGATGCTGTATCGCATATTACAGAAAATTTCGTTTATAACAAACTCTGCGGTCATGCGCAACCTGTTCGATCCAAAGTTCATTATACAGCCTTGACAGCATTCAAAATATTGCCATTCGATGCATTCGTTATAATCGGAAATTCGTCATAAGTGGGTTCGTTATAACCGAGATTTGCTGTATATGTATCTACGTTGCAGGACGGGATGATCTGTCCACAGCAGCCTGTTAATTGCTGCGCGCTGCTCCAGAAGGGGCGAAGGACTGTGCAGAAATATGCATATCGCATAATAAAGAAGCATTCTGCTAATGTTTCAATCAGAAACTATATTTACTCTGTGCTAAACTCTGTTGTTTTGTGCTTTCCATTTAGCACTTTTGCCCACAGTGCCAGAAATAGTCTGTCCCGTTCTATTCCTGAAGGTACACAACGTATGCAGTCTCCCAGCTGCCTCAGGAAGTTGTCAACCTCATCCGTTTGAGTAGCAGGACGGGACAATCTGTTCACAGCAGCCTCTGGAAGTGCCGAGCGCTGCTCCAGGAGGGATGAAGGATCGTCTGGGCCAGACCGTGATTCAGAGACCGTGATACCGGCTCGCCATTTTACATGTGCTCCACCACGCTTCCTTCCCCGATATACCTTCTTCAATGTTGTTAACCCTTGTTTTGCGAAATGACATCCATTACAACTTTGCAATATAGTTCTATTTTGGAAAAATTACAGATAAATGTTTATTTGAGCATGAAACTCCTGCCGTTGTCACTCCAAATACATCTCAACGTACCGCGCAAAAAAAAGAACACTGTAGATCCAAAGTGGTTCAAAACTCTATGCCAAAGTCTGTCGTTTCAAACACTGTGTTAAGTGCCTTAGTCATTAACGCGTGAAATAGTTTTTCACGCTGCAGTCCAGATGGAACGCGGCGCAACACATTTGCTAGCCGTTTGACATAATCATCGACCTCATCTGTTTGGCAAGTAGCAGCCGGCCGGTTCAGTCTATCGATGGCTGCTTGCAAGAGTAGTGTCCGTCGCTCCAGCACCGTTGGGGACTCTTCTGTAGCTGTCCGAGCCCTTTTGCGAGGTTGTGAGCCGTGTGTGCTCACTGGAGAAAAGTGCTCTGCACGGGCAGTCGACTGCGTGGCCACAGGCTCAAGGTCTTCCTCCATCAGGGCACGACCGACTTCATGTCGTTCATCATCATCCTCAACAATTGCAACACTTCTTTGTGTCGACTCCAGTAGAGCCTAACATGTGAAACAATATAAAAAGACGACCAATGAGACTCTTTCTTTGCACACACTCTACTGCAATGTCATGTTGGAACCAAAGCAGCAGTTTCCAACAGCTCAACAGAAGGATTCTGCTGTGTTCTGTCAATAATTCACACAATTATGACACTCGTGCAAGCAGCAAAAAAGAAAACGGAACGAAAATGCTTCAGTAAGAAGCTAGTTGCAGCAAAATTTGTCACAGTAAAAGAAAATGCTTTGTGTGCGTTCATGGCAACTGCTTGTAGCTAGTGTAGCAATACGATCAGTCGCTAAAAATGGGAGGGAAGGTGCAAAGACGAAAACAGCTGTTTGCAGAAAGTGATAATTAAATGTGGTGCAAGTAAAAAAATATGAATTTTGGTAAAACAATTGCAACGCGATACAAAGTTGTTTAGAGGCTGGAAGGAACGTACAAAGGGAATCTCCGTGCTCTTAATTTTCCAGTTCGCATATCATTTCTAAACACAAGTTTGGTAAAACTGTGTGAAAAGGGTTTCACTGCCATTATTTGTCCAAGAATGACATTAAACGGTAGCAGCAACTTATTTATTTACACATGGTAACCATGTGTAAATAAAGAAGTTGCTGCTACCGTTTAATAGCACTCTTTGATTTACTCACCACCGGCGGCAACTTGACATCGCCTATTTTTCTGCCTTCGTATCTTGCCACTCAATGACGTGAAATACATACCAGTGGCATGTGTGATCATACCTGAACGGCGGGAGTCGGGGTTAAGGGGGAAGATGACGACTCGTCGAGGCTGGAGTCGCTACCGCTCCTTGGATTTCCAGATGCGATGAACCTCATCCTCTTGAAATGAGTCCACGACGAAACGTACGCCTGATCTCCGCCGTCCCCTGACCGCTTGGCTAAAGTCTTCCTTTGCTCTCTGGCAAACGCCGATCGGAGCGAGTTCCATTTTGCCTTTACAGCGGCAACTGGAATAATTTAGAAAATGAGCATACACGCTCGGGCTATGTTAAAAACGGATACTCACCCTCCACTCCAAGTTCAAGCGCGATTTCCCCAAACAATCTCTCGCGAACGTCTTTCTTGTGATAGTCGTGGTGTTTAATCTGCCACAAGGCAGGCCGTTCTTCCACCAAAGTGATCAGATCGGCCTCCAAGTGCACCGGAAAAGAGCTCGCCATTTCTATCGTCTGGACGGTCAGGAGCCTTCACCAAAGTGAACTAAACAAATGTCGCCATTAGCTGTTGTCACATGGTTTCCAAAACGCAACATGCTTTCGTAAATATAAATGAATGTCAGTGTGATGTGACGCAAATTTTTATTTCACTCAAAATCGTCGCACGGAACACTGCTGCTTTTGAACGGTGTCCAAATACATCGCAACACGTTTCACAACATGTTGTTAAACGTTGTCGTATCATACATTTGTATGACAGTCTGGTCACACTGGTTATACAACGAGGTTGTTGAACATGTTTCGGACGTGTATGATCAGTGTGACCAGGAGTGTATAAACGAACATGTTTGGAGGGTGTTCGTCATACATGTTCGTCATACATGTTTGAAGGAATGTTCGTGTTTGGTGTATAATGTTTTACCAGTGTGACCGATGCTTTAGAACTGCAGCTTTATTTGTTGTTTCTCTTTCTTTCTTTTATTGATCGATTTATTTTTATTTTGATCTTTATTATTTTATTTATTTATTTTCATGAACGCTCCACGTGAACCAATAAGAAAAATCGATCAAGCGACCGCTGCTAATTATTTCCGCCCACGCAATGAGCAACAGTCTTTTCCGGAACCCAAATTCACGTTCGCGTAGCAAGGAAAACCAACGACAACCAACGACAGCGACGGGGGAGGGGGATATATTTATTAGACGAAAAGAAAAAAAAAACGGGCTAAAGGTCAGCCAAACGGGACGTCGGCTTGCTATTCCAAAAATACATCAATAAATAAATAAATAAATAAAATTAAGAAATAGGAGATAAATGAAACGGACGCGACGGAACAGCACGTTAGTTAGTTAATTATTAGGTTAGTAAAGTTCGGTGTTTGCATTTTCATGTTCAGGTTAGTCTAAGTGGGCTTTGGCACTTTCCGCGAAGAAACAGCCAGATAACATTTATTTACAGTAGTTTATTTTGCAACGGGGACTTCGATCACGTTATTTTGAGGTACAGCCAATTTTTCGAGACCGGTTCCCTGGATTTTCCATCTTTCGACAATCCTTGCTAGTTGCACGTTGGATGACCCAAAACCTGCACCCGTCTGTCTTTGGACGGCGAACAAAGGGAGGCCTTCTGAAGAAGATAAGGAAAAGCTCTGGGTCACTGGGGATTCTCTGCTGAACTATTGTCTACGCTGGTAACATCTCATTACGATTGTATCTCATTACGGCCGAAGTCTCATGTAAAGGTCTGGTGTAATGTGAAGTACCCTGTGAAAACCAAGGAGTGTCTAGAAATATAGTACTGAAGTTTCCGGGTAATAATCAGAGCGTTATGAGACGGAAATCGTGCTCCGAGACCTCGTCGCGCGTCAAGTTCCTTTCATTTCATCTTGTCCATTTATACATAAAGATTGAGTTCAAGGAGTTATTCCGAAATCCTAAGCTGTTTGGAGAAGGCGTTTGATCGAAGACCGTTTGGTCGCAAGCCGTTCAATCGAAAGCCGGTTGATCGACGCCGTTTGTTCGAAAGACGTTTTTTTTTTTTTCGAACGGAGTTCGAAGCTCGCAGCGTGTCCTTAGCACCTCTTTTTCTATAACGTTTGATTCGAACATATGGAGCAGTGTCCTCTCCTTTTTTCTTTGTTTCTTGCTTTCTTTTTTTCAGCTAAAGAGGGGAGACCACTGGTCATTTGCAGAAAGGTTTTATTGGTCATTCACGAACAGCACAGCCTTCTGGCTTTTTACTCTCTCCCATCCGAAAGGAAATAAAATTGAATGAAACTGAATTGAATTGAATAGAACAATGCGGAAGCATCCCCCGTAGC
Organism: Ornithodoros turicata; assembly: GCF_037126465.1. NCBI lineage: Eukaryota > Metazoa > Arthropoda > Arachnida > Ixodida > Argasidae > Ornithodoros > Ornithodoros turicata. Next base: position 66,564,522 of record NC_088201.1, on the reverse strand, counting down.
TGTAGGACACATACCGAAGAAAATGTCTTCAAGTTGGGAGCAGCCAATAGTCTGTGCTTCTTCTGGGCACCCTTTTCATTGCTGGGATCCGAAATGGGATAGTGAGGCTGTACGCCGAAATAAATCTTTTAAAATAAAACATTAAAAAATCCACGCTTAAAATTCCACCCTTCAAAATCCGTTTTCTGGAATAAGCCGTTTAAAAATACACGTCCTCAAAATAAACGCTGTTAAAATAAATCATGGTTAGGCTTAGGAAGGTAATGCTCCGTATTATAGTAGTGATAGGCATATGGGCGACACGATGTCCTTTTCGGCGAAACATGCTATTATGATGTTTCTTATTCATGTTTGTATTGCTATTCATTACATAACAACTTAGGATTTCGAAATATCCAGCTTAAAAGTGGTGACGACGATGCGCGTATGAATACGGAACACGCACACTTGATCATACCTGGGTAGTAATAGCATTACTGTAATGCCCGCTCCCGTGGCTCAGTGGTTAGCGTGCTGGCCATGTCACGTCGAGACTGGGAGGTACCCGTGTTCGAATCCCGGTGCCGGCTGTGCTGTCTGGGGTTTTTCCTGGGTTTTCCTTAGACGCTTTCAGACATATGTCGGCACAGTTCCCTTAGAAGTCGGCCCAGGACGCACATTCCCCCAGGGCATTAGTCGTGACGTTGCCCACATACGTGAGGCCGACAACGGCAAGCCTCATCACCACCACCGCTGTAATGAAATTACAGTAATGAATTACTTTTTCTGGTAATTTGTAATGTAACGCATTACTTTTGACATTAGGTAATTTGTAATGTAATTAAATTATATTTGGGCTGTAATTTTAATGACATTACTCATTACTTTTTACAAAAGAATCGAGTGTGTGTTCTGTGTTGGCACTTGGCAGAAAGAGAGTTGGGGGACTGGCAAGTGAAAAGAATTCCAACGGCACTATGAACGGTGACGCACTCAATCGGCACGTGGAACGTCAAATCCCTTCTATGAGCCAGTTGCCTTAGGCAGGGCACTCACAAACAAACGTTGTTAGGTCAACGGTTTGTAGCCCTGGAGAATCATTGTTTGCGGGCCCCATCCTCCTGGCAATCTTCCTGTTGTCGTGATACATTGTGTCTCCTTGGTCTCTACATTGTGGAACGATACGTCATACGAGGCACGCTAGCATGACATGTAGAAGTGACAAATAGAAGAGTACAAGCTAACTGTTGATACATTGTAAGCATAAATTTTTTTCCTCGAATTTCGGGAAAGGCAAGTTTCGTCAACTTGTGTGTCCCTTGTGCCTCCCCCAAACTCGGGATCATGTATGCCAATAATGGTAAAGTAATGACTTTGTAATGTCATTACTTTTTCGTAGTAATTGTAATGTAATTTTATTACGTTTCTATTGCAGTAATGAGTAATGTAATTTAATTAAATTTTAATTGGAGTAATGTAATTTAATTACATTTTAGAAGTAATTTACCCAGGTATGCTCTTGACCCTTGAGCCAGCTGAGCTCTGTGGACGGATTGCGCGGCGACGGTAATTCGCACTGCTAAAAGAAAGGCCAAGAAAGCGCGCACGCACACGAAAAAGAGAAACGCAAAATCAGAAAACATACCAAAGAATGGCCAAACTCTCCTGATAGTCGGCTCTATATTAGACTATATTACACCGATGTCGCGCGTTACTTGCACTGCTAAAACAGAACTTCACCGAATAATACGCTCCCGGGCATCCGTCATTCCGAATGATATCAGCCCCCCACCCCGCTACTAAGTTGGTAAAACTTGTCACAGATCACATACAGACAGACAACCTACTTCCGGTGTACCGAAATCCTCGTTCACAGTTATAGCCCTGGCTAGCCCCAAGCGCGAGGAGGGTACTATTTTCCGCGGCGGACGTAGAGCCGTCGGCTGTCCACCAATCAGGGACGATGGATGTTAAAAGATTTATTTCGAAGCGTTTATTCTTCAAAGTTTATTTTTCGGAGTTTATTTCGACAGCGTGGATTTTCTCATGATTTATATTGAAGAGTTTATTTTGCAAATTTGATATTTGAGAGATTTATTTTTGAACGTTTTATTTTTACATGATTTATTTCGGCGTCATCCCTAGTGATATGTGCACGAAAGGCACTCGAAGTCTGAGCTAAGAAGGAAATTTCGCCATAGTATAAAATACAGATATTGTATTAACAGCCATATAAAACTTTAGTTCAACCTTGTTTAGAGTATGCATCTGCTCCAAACGAAGCAAAAAAAAAAATCAATCAAACGACCGCTGCCGTTTCGATCAAACGGTGTTCGATCAAATGACTTTCGACCAAATGTCCCGCGTTCGATCAAACGGCTTTCGTTCTTGCGGAGACGATTTGTCCGGGGGACATTTTTCCCTGGGGACGGTTCTGCCTGGGGACATTTTTTTCCGGGGAAGAAAATCTGGCATCTCGGGCGAGCTTTGATTATATGAAACGACTTCTCCGTGATCATTCCCTCATTTGGCAACTAGCGCTCATATTCATCTCTGGAAACCTAAATTTTGTAATTGCATCTGTGTTACCCTTCAAGAATAGTGATTTTCCTAAAATACGCACAAATTTGACTCACATGGTGTCCAGTTCTTCAGCTTTTCTACGACCGAATTTCACGTTTTCAAGTTTAGATTGAATTAACCGAGACCTCAGCATTCAACACAACGAAATCTGGAGTAAAAATTTACGCTTCAGAAATTCTTCTACAAAAGAAAGGAATGCATGTATTATCCTGTCCCACATAATAAGGTGGCCGAACTGTACTTTTTTGCCACACTCAAACAAGAACCTGTTATGTTGTCAGGTGACCATAGTTATTATTTTTCTCCAGTGTGTCCTTTTATTTTTTGTCGGATCGTTCCTCTTGGCGTTCGGGGAAAAAAAAAAGACTGTGTAGGGAATATCGCGACTCCCGCTGTGAGGCCTTGCCGCTCGACCTTCCCATATCTTTTTGGTTGGTTTCCGTGTGTCGACCCGAAGCCTTTATCGCCCTTCACCTCCTTTGTACGGTTTTGCAACCTGGTACACCAGAAGAAAAGGGGTCCCCTGTCACCGGGGTTGTCGACTGACATCATTTTTCTGAGCGGGTGTAAGGTAAAAGAAAAAGAAGGGAGAACATGGAGGAAATGAGCCTTTCAAATATGTTACTGAAGATTTCGGTAATAATGAGAAGTCTGTTCTACGACGGAAGTTTTGAAAAGTCTTTTGCACCAACGCCTTGATGATGATGATGATTTGGGTTTTTTTGGCGCAAAAGCTACTAGGGCTATGGGCACCGTGCGCTAGAGGTTTCTATCGACTGCAGCGGCCCCTTGAGGGGAAACGCGGCGTAATGCCCTGGTACCAGCCAGCAGCGTCTAGCAGTGCTGTGCTAGTTTCGCCGTTCGAAAAGAGCGATTTGAAGCTGCCTGCATAGAAAGTCAAAGGAGAAGACAAAATGGAAACTAATTCTATGTGGTAATCTGCCACGACAACCAAGTTACTGTGAAAGAGAGGCAACTTGCCGTAAAGTTTTCGTCCTTCTCGCTGTATCGTCCCGCCGATCACGTATTTGAGAGAGCGCTTTCACGGCAATCCACCCAACGTGCCGCTCAAATCCGTTGTTTCAAACTTATAACTTTTAGAACTTAGAACATTTAGTATATTTGTCAATGACCAGTTGAGCATCACGATGCGGACTTATAGCACAGCAACTGACGTGAAAAAGTTGCGAAATACACCAATGAATGACCAATGAACATCGTGGAGCTTGGCTAAAATTAGTGTCTGCCATATGTCGTACAGTATTTATCTCTTTTACTCGGATCCTAATTTTGTGGCGTGTCGGCGAAGACTGGATTTGGACCTCGTCTTCCTTCAATATAAAGCTTGCATGCGAACACAGGGAGTTATTTGTCCACCCCGAGCTGCGTTTCGCAAGCCGTCATCATTTTATGTAGGTGAATTCTGTCCCTATGATCTTATTATCGTTGCCAAATCTTGTGATCTCGGTTTACAAGTGATTCTTTGCTCCTTCCTATTCGTCCGCGCACACACACGCAAACACACACAAAAGTAATCATGCGTTTGTCGAACACCAACTTCACTGTTTCTTCTTAATTATTGACATTTTTTAAATTTTTTAGCATAGTTTATGTTTTGTGTTTCTTTTGCGTGATATTTCTGGCTTCTTCTATGTTGCAATTTGCGACAATGTGTCTGATGCGCTATGTTCACCTATACTAAGGCCGCTGTGGTCGTTGTTTAGCACTAATAAAACATTATTATCATTACATATCCAGTTTCAAACAAAAACACGCCTTATTTATATCCTGAAACAATCTTGATTGACTGATTGATTTTTATTACTACGACTGTGCATCAAATGCAGGCACAAAGGGCTAAAAGGGAATCCCTCGACTTCAGCGATGCAAGATTGGGAATAATTTGACTAAGGAACTTATCCTCACAGTGCATCATCACATTAACGGATTATGCATAAGAAAGAAACGAGAGCGTTTTTTTTTTTTTTCGCTATCTTCGTAATGTATATTCCAATTTGTTGTTGACTGTACTATTGTGAATTCTTCAGTGCGAGATTTCCGTCCTCATAGCGCAAGTACTGGACGTAGCTAGTCTCTGATGTGTAGTCTATAATTGATAGTCCCTTGCGGATAAATATGCACTTAACTTCACGTAAATACGGGCCACGAATACTACACGCTTGTCTGCGCTACACACTGTGTCACACATTGTGCATAGACACATAATGTTCCACGTGCAAAAGGCTTCCCCATCGCATACATTTTACGTGACAAACCACTTCCACACAAGTAGTCTCACGGGTTAATGAGTCCAAAGCCCCAAAGCCGATATATAAAATTCGGGAAAACACCCGTACGCACCAAAGCTACATACGCGAAAGCGCCGATACGGCGTCAGTACCAGACCGTTACGCGCGAAGTCGCTACGGGTGGCGCTGTCGATCAAGCGACCGCAGCGTCCTCTCGCTAGTGCACGGTGCCCATAATGCGCCAAACAACACCAACGCCTTGTGAATGAATTCAGATATTTTATAATGCTTACTTACCAGAAATATACATATCAAAATGTCATTTTTGCATGAATAATAGAGTTATTATCAAAGTAAATTGCATGTTGTAAAAACATTTTTGGGACCCCTCATATAGGACCCCGGTTAGCGAATGCTGCCCTTCTAGACGCAGGCGGGTTAACTTTGTTGTGCATTTCTCACACACAAAATATGGACTTTGTCGCAGGCAATACTATGTACCTCGTAATTTTAATGAGCTCCCCTTCGACAGTTTTTCTTTGGAATCGAAGTACAAACTAAAAAAAGCGCTACGGCAACTTTATCATGGGATGTAGTACCTTTATATGTTCATATACTGTCAAACTGTATGCCGCTGGCTGCTTCAGGGCGAGTGCCACAAGCCTTTCGGCTTAGACGGGCCTGTTTTATTATATTTGTAGTTTGCTTTCTTGAGTAAAATTATTATTATTATTATTATTATTATTATGTAAGCGAGTGCGAAAAAAAGGGAATACCGTTTCGAGCACTAGATTCTCCAGACTGGCATTGTAAGCGCTGTGTGTAGGCAGTGTTTATAGCCGAATTTATAGCCGCTGGTAGATCCAATTGAGAGCCTCCGAGATACCGGCATCCGTACTATCCGATCATACTTGTACGTCGGCAACTCGGCATACAGTAAATATGCAGTAGTAAAACAATACGAAGAGCAACTAAACATTCCATAATCAGTCAGTACAGGCGCTAGTGACTTGTGAAAAGAATAATTGTAGCATAAATATATAAGAACAAAAAATAAAAGTAAAGTACTCATGTAGCAATAGGAGACAAGCAAAAAGACGTGAATGTCTCGAATCGAACTGCGGACCTTTCGTGGCAAAGTCCGACACTTTACCACTCGACAAACAACGCAGAGGGCGCGGGCCGTCTTAAACTCGCGAGGTCAACCATGCACAATGGGGATTATTTCGGGAGTCGGAGGCGAACGGCGTGATAAGGACGGCGAGCGTGGCGCCATCTAGAATCGGGAAAATCGTGAATCGGAGTTGCCCCCCGACTGGTATGGCCTCTTAAGAACCGAGGGTGCAATACCTGGAAAAAGTTTCGTCCGTTCCGGCGTCATTCATAAGTAGAATAATCCCTTTGAAAGTTTCTGTTGACCTCGGAACGATCCGTTCATAAATTGAGAGCAAAAACGCTGGGCGGTTCCGTGACATTTCATCGAACGCCGTTTCATCGAACGCCGTTTCGTCGAAAAGTGGACATTTCATCGAACGCCGTTTCATCGAACGCCGTTTCGTTGAATCTGTGGCGCCCGTTTCATCGAACGCCGATTCATCGAATCGCTTTTATTTCAGAGAAGGCGCCAAAACCTGGGGGGTACCACAAGATGGTTTTAGTATAGCACGCTATACCACCTCGCTTATCGTGTTGCTCAAACGCTAACCATACGCATAGTACAGTTCCTACGCTGTACTAAAACGCACTATGGTCGCGTAACTCAATGGCTTCAAATTTTTCCAGGCTGATGACATGTTACTGATGCTGATGTCAACCTGGTGGGACATTTAGGTTTTCTTACTAAGGCAGTCTCAATATGTAGACCAGAAGAGTTACGACAGCTATAGGCGTTCTGTGTTGTGCTTGCATAGCTAACGCGAGCCATTTATTTAAAACGTCAGTGCTTAAAACGGTGTGCAATAGCACGCAAAAACTCGTTCGAGTTCATTTCACGACGATTTCTGTGTAAGGCTCCAAGTTTTTAATTTGTGATCCTGATAGACCGCTTTTGTGGGGGTGGCTGCTGGCTGCGCAGCGTTGCTTCCAACTTGTGTTCCGTGCTGATCTCCTCGTCCTGTATGGCTGTTCGGCACGGGGAACTTCAGTTCCCGTCGACGAGCCAGACACAAACAAACGTTGTTCAGGTCAACGGTTTGTTGCATTGCAGACTTATTGTTTGCGGGCCCCGCCCTCCAGACAACCTTCTTGTTGTAGTGATAGATTGTGTCACCTTGGTCTCTACATTGTGGAACGATACGTCATACGTGGCACACTAGCCTGACATGTAGAAGAGACAAACAGAAGAGTATAAGCTAACTGTTGTTACATTTTCACCATACATTTCCCGGAAAGTTTGGGGGAAGGCAAGTTTCGTCAACTTTTGTGTTTGTGTCCCTTGTGCCTTCCACAAAAGCCCGGGAACATGTATGCCAATAATGGCAAAGTAATGATAAGTAAAGTCATTACTTTTGCGTAGTAATTGTAATGTAATTTCGTTACATTTCAGTTGCAGTAATGAGTAATGTAATTTAATTAAATTGTAACTGGAGTAATGAGTAATGTAATATAATTACATTTTACAAGTAATTCACCCAGGTATGCCACAGAGTGATAGTAGAAAAAGTGACTGAAATTGGGAGACGGAAAGTGCCATCCCCAGCGAAAGTCGGACGCGGTAAGCCATGCCTGTGTTATCTCTTTCTGCGTTGCTGGTGTGGGCTGAGTTTCCAACCTCCTTGCGTCGGACTGACAAGGACTGCGCTGAAACATTTGTCGCACGCTAGCTCCGTAGAGCATGATGTTTGGCTATTTTTGTGATGGGATAGCCCCTGAATATCCCTCTAAATTATCATTAATTTGAATAAATTAGACACGTTCTTCACATTGGTGGGGTAAAAAAGTGACCTTTACTCGGCAAATTTCCGACTTCAGTTCGCAAAAATTTACATAATTAAACTTACGTTACACGACATTCACATCAGGAGGTGGCAAAAACCTAGTAAGAACAAATGCCGTTGACCGCATGATCATAGGTGGTGTAGTTTTTTTATTAAAATTCAATGACACGTTTTCTCGGACACCCTGTATGGGGGGAGGGAAGTGAAAAATAAAATTACGAGCTTTTTCAGTGACACGACAGGCGATGTGGACTCCAATTTACGAATTTGCAACTTTGATATTCGAGGCATTTGGCATTGAAATGGCGTTCGATGAAACGGCGTTCGATGAATTGGTGTCGATGAAATGGCGTTCGACGAATCGGCGTTCGATGAAACGGCGTTCGATGAAACGGCGTCGACGAAACGGCGTTCGATGAATCGGCGTTCGATGAAATGGTTCTCTTAGTTCGTTCCCAGAAATTCCATTCATTATTCGGATATCGACGTTCATAAAACGAGGGAAAAACTCAGGTAAAAAGTTTGGTTCCTTGTGCTCCTATTCATAAAACGAGGGAATTCATAAATCGAAGGTTCATAAATCGAGGGTTGACTGTATTGCCTTTCTTTCTACAGCGAAGAAAATTTATTAAGCTTCTTTCCCGACGAAAAAAGTGCAGAAGGCTAAGTGTGCAAGGAACCCTTGGGTGACGTCTAATTTATTAGCACATGTACGGAAAAAATGTGATTTATACAAAAGTTTCTTGAAACCAGGGATTCGCTTAAACTAGCTGTACCGTAATTTTGATAAGGAAAGCAAAACAAATCGATTACCATAACCTTTTGGAAGAATCTAGTCCGCAAAAATAAGAAATTATTTGGAAACATCTCAAATCTGTTTTTGGTAATGGAAAGCAGTGGTGGGGAAGTTACTTTTATTTTGTAGTGCACTACCGTTTTTCACTCACTACTTTTTTCAAAAAGTAACGCGTTACAGTATTCGTTACTATTGCGGTAGTAGGTAACGCGTTACTAACGCCGTTACTTCTGATAAGTAATGCCATTACTTTTGCATTACTTCACCAGTTGTCCTTATAATATGTACCATTTTTGGTTGAGTCACATAAGTGCATTGCGCAAATCAATACAAGCAATGTTGGGCACAAACAAGGGTCACGCATGAACACAACTTACGTACATGTACGATTTATTGCAACGCAGAAGTAGTTGATGTTCAAAATTTTCATTTGTGAGCTTCGCCCGTTTGGCTGAGAGCCTCAAGGTTGATAGAGACGGTTACGCCCCATTTCGTCCAAACGTTCATTTCGTACAAGTACTCACAACGTCCAAATATTTAATTCGTCCGAAAAAAATCGGACGTACTGAACACTTGGACGAAATGAACAGGCGGGGAGAAACTTGCCCAGCGCGTCCAATACCCGTACCGTCCAATAGCCCATTTCGTCCAAATGGGGGAATTCCCAAAAATCTTTCGGCAGGCGACTGCCTGGCTGCATTCATGAAAGCACAGGCCATTTTGACACTGGGTGAATGGCAGGTGACTGTATTCATGAAAGCAAATGGATTATCGATCAAACGGGGAATCACAGAAAACACAAACCCGTTCACAGGACCGCTGGCCTACAGTGACCGTTGTTGTCTATAACTGTGTTCTCGCTAAGTACCGCGTTTCCCAATGTTAGTGATCTTTCTTGGAAACATCTAGGGATCTGAAAGGGAACTTGCGGTCCTTTGCCTTTACGCAGACTACTTCGAGCGGCAGTGGCTTACCAACGTTCATCTCTGGAATTAGTTTGCGGATGAGGACGATCTCCGCACAAACAATCACGCCGAAGGGTGGCATAATTCGCTGCGCATGAAATTCAAGAGCCAACCCCACATGACGTTACGGACGGCATAAGGCCCAAGTGACCAAAACGTCCACATGTTCATAAGACCCGAAAAAAAAATTGGGCCTTTTGCGCATTTGGGTCAAATGAGCATGACAGGATAAGGTGTCCAGAAGGCCCTAACGCCCAGAAGGCCCAAATGGTAATATGGCCCGAAAACCAGAAAGGAAGACTCACAGTGTATTCTTTCGACCGTATTTTTCAGTGTATAAGCGCCGTTATACATTGAAAGAAGTTCTCTGAAGAAGTCCTGCGCGTCATCTAATGTCATCATATGCGCGTCATCATCCTGCGCAGGACTTCTTCAGAGAAGTTTTTTATATATAACGGAGCTTGTACACAGAAAAATGCGGTAACTTTCATCAGTGCGAGTTATATGCGAGAAATATTTTTCTGTAAAATCGCTTTTCAGGTGTGACTGCGCAGGAGCAGTCAGCAATGAAAGATGAAGGTCACTGAAAAGGTTAGCCAGCTGTAGGGATCGAACCCACATCTTCTGGATTGCCGGTCCAGGGCTCTATCAATTGAGCTAAGCTAACACGCCTCTCCGGTGACTTTCGGGGTGCGTCATCTGAAGGGACGACAAACCAGCCACTCACTCTCACTCACCCTCCTTTCACTCTTACATTTTTGCTCACTCATACACACAAATGTACATGCAATGTACATTTGTGTGTATGAGTGAGCAAAAATGTAAGAGTGAAAGGAGGGTGAGTGAGTGGCTGGTTTGTCGTCCCTTCAGATGACGCACCCCGAAAGTCACTGGAGAGGCGTGTTAGCTTAGCTCAATTGGTAGAGCCCTGGACCGGCAATCCAGAAGATGTGGGTTCGATCCCTACAGCTGGCTAACCTTTTCAGTGACTTTCATCTTTCATCGTTGATTTCTTAGGCAAATTGAGGCTTTGTTTGTATCTGTCCCTTCTATGTTGTTCCAGCCTCAGAACATCAGTTTATCTCTTGTTCTGTCAGCAGTTCATCAAGCAGTGCCCATTTTGGACAATTTCACTCGGTCACTCAGTGGAATATGCTCCTTCTGCAGCGCGCATCTCACGTGAACACAAACAATGCGCTTCTTCCGTTTTGTGAAATGTAGTCTCCAAAGAGTTCAGTTACAGAATCAATTCAAAGGTGTCCGCCTATTTGATAGAGCGCCATTTGGTCGAACGGCCCCGAAAAAATGGCCCCGGAAAATTTGGTGACGGAACAAATGGTCTCGAAAAAAATTACACCGATGGGTTAGAGCGGAAAAAACGGTCCCATGCGTAGGCGTGGTTTGCGACGTTCAGACCCCTCCCGAAATCGTACCTTTGGTAGCGCATCTGGAAGAGAGAAACGAGGAGTAAACCCTTATCTCCTATGCAAATTTCCTCCTGAACCCCTCCAGAAATATTTTTTTCTAGCTACGCTACTGCCGTGCCCGGCTTGGATACCTTCGCAGAAAAAGCGCTACATATTGTGCGTCATAGCAGTATTCAAGCGAATGTTGAAAAGCTTTTAATCCGGCAAACGAATCAGTTGTTAAATAAATATATTAGGCACAGAGCTTACCAATCTGTACCGAGCGAAATATTGAACGCTGTAAGGATTCAATATTTATTTGTATTTTACCTTTTGTCACATTTATATCTTATTTGCTTGAAATTTTTTTTCTTCATTTCAGTACTTTTATTAATATTTTTAGTTAAGTTACTTTTATTAATTTTTTTTAGTTCAGTTACCTTTTTCTCCTCTGTCGCATTCAGCATTTAATTAATATTGCGCATATGTGCAAAGAAAATACAGTATCTAGGTCAGTCCTAGTCTTCCCTCCTGGTTTTCGGGCCATATGAATATTTTGGCGTTCTGGACACCTTACCCTGCCCTTCGCATTTGACCCAAATGCTCAAAAGGCCCAACATTTTTTTGGGTCTTATGAACATTTGGGTGTTCTGATCACTTGGGCCTTATACACACTTGGGCCATATGAGATGATACCAAATACAGCTCAGGGGAAACGATGCTGGGAAACGAAGCACCCTTCACAGACGCAACAGAGCAGTTTGCTCATGTCATCAAGGCATACCTGCAGCGCATGTCCCACTTGCTGGGCCATGCTAACTAATAAGTTAGTTGTTCAAAGGAAAAAAAGAAAAAAAACTAAACGGAGCAGGCTGAGCATTTGTTTCTCGTTTTACTCGGTGTATAACATCTTTCAGTGGGAATGTTTAAATCTTACCTTCAACTAATAAGTCAGTTGTTGGAATGAAAAAAAAGAAAGAAACTAAAATAAATAAACAGAGCAGGCTGAGCATTTGTTTTTCGTTTTACATGGTGTATGGCATGGCATCTTTCGGTGTGAATGTTTAAATCCTACCTTCAATCGTAAACGAAGCAATTGTTCACTCACATTCGGAGATCCCCCTCCCTTTTCGGACGAAACAAGCGTTTGGACGGTACGGTTATTTGGACGGGTTGGTCAAGTTTTCCCCCCTTTGGTTCAGTTCGTCCAATGCCCACTATGTCCAATTTTTTTCGGACGTGCTGAGTACTTGGACGTTGTGAATACTTGGACGAAATAAACATTTGGACGAATCGGGGTGCTACCCGGAACCTTTGGTACTTTGTTACTTGTTCAGAGAATAGAGGCTATTTTTCTGTCGCTTTTGACCCATTCGTCTGAAAAATACCAGAGGGAGTGAAAAATAGAGGTGGTAAACAAAGGGTGACATCTCAACCAGGGTAGGTCAATAATCCTTCTTTTGCGTTCTTCGTGGGTGCCGATGTAACCTTCTTTTTATTGTTGAAGATGAATAGAAAAAAAATCCCCGGATTCTGCAGGCAGGGTCCTCGCTCAAGCTTTCAAGTTTAGACGATGAAGCAATGTTCCCGAACACGCAGTAACGCATAACGCCGTTACGCGTTAGTTAGTAAAAATGTAATGACGTTACGTTACTCATTACTTTTCTCCCAAATGTAATGCGTTACCATATATCACTACTCGAATGCAACGCGTTACCGGTAACGCACTACTTTGTAACGCGTTACTCCCCACCTATGATGGAAAGCCATCTGACGAAGTCCTGAGTATTGTTATCGGTGGCGACGTCATCAGAGGCGACAATCTTGCAAACACATTTCATCGACATTTTGTAAATATTGGTGCATCGTCTCATACTCAGGCTTTGGAGCATCACACTAAGTTGAATTCCTAGTCTATATTCCTGTTTCCTGCCGACCGTCGATACCGGACAATTGCTCACCAATCCCTGCTATGGCCAGACAATCGCTCGCCGCCTGTTTCACCGCATTTATATTGTGATTACAATAATAAAGTTAAGCAGATAATCTTGTAAACTTGTTATATAAAAAATAAACTTATTATTATTATCATTATTTCTTTTTCTTTATAATGTGATGTCAGTTCACGTTTATAGCGCTCATATAGGGTAAAGTGGGGCAAGATGAGACAAATTTGCTATTGAATATGGAATTTTTATTTCCCGTGTTTCTCAAAAAACTTTCCATAGGTACATTCTCAGAGATCTAGAGCCTATGATCTGTAAATCAGAACGGGCATAACCGGTTCCAAAATAAACACACAACAAGAAATTCAAAAATGCAGATTGTCTCATCTTGCCCCAACCCTCGGGGCAAGACGAGTCAGCGCGTGGGGCAAGATAAGGCACGCCGTGGTAATGAACTATACAAATTAGTTTTTGCAATTTAAGCACCTACACAACCTCTTCGAGCCCACCACCTACATGCTGTGCGATAAAACCACACACAGCCGGGTGCTATTTCCCTCCACCGTCCTTCGCAAACAAGGCACCGCCAGTGTGATGTGTCGCTGGTCGCTGGCTTTTGAGTGCGCTCCTTCTTTGCTGGAAATATCCTATAGGACACAGGAAAATTTGATCGAAAATTCTCGGCCATATGCCAAAAGGAATCTCTGAGGAACAAGCATAAGGCCACCTAATAGTTGAGTGATCAGTTTCTAAATTACATTAAATTTAAATTGCATTACGTTTAAATTACACTAAGTTGTCGTGTCTTGCCGTGTGGATACCATCGGATGCATTAATGTTTCAGTTAAACGCCGGATAACCAGGACTCCCCATATTTTGCATATATCTAGATGAATGAATAAAGAAAAAGAATGTGGACTTACATTGACAGAATAAACCTTCGACACGCTGCTGCACAGCAGACAAGAAAAAGGACTACAGAAAATCGCGCCTTTTTTGCGAGTCTTTACATTCCAGGCAGAAGTGTCAGATTTTTTTTTTTTTTTTTCTATTCAACGCAAATACCAATCCGGACAATTATCATATGCAATAATGCGGACACGCAGAGCCACCTATGAGTAAAGTTTCAAGCGCATGGGGCAACGTGTCTCTGAGACAGGCGGCTTCGAGCAAAAATGTCGCATTTTGCCCCACCTTACCCTACATGACCTTTTTATGTTGAGTGAACTTCTTTTTTAGCCTTCAAAGGTTCAACGCTTCCCACAGACGTAGAGTTCTTACATCCATAATTAAAACCCAGAGACAGGGGAACACATCAACGACATGGTCACAATACGGCGTCTCGTTTATGTGTCCTTCAGTCTCTGTGTTTTAATGATCGATGTCTGTCTGTTCGCCTGCTTCCTTGCCATCAGGGAGTTCTGCTTCCCTGCGAGTTCTCGATCTTTTTCGTGGGCAACGCGAAGCTCTGCTCCCCACGACACTAGTGTGCTTTTGGAAACACGTGGTGTTTATTTTAATCATTGTAATAACTCTGGAAGCGGATGCATCTCCCCATGGCTCTGTGTGTCTTAGAAGATCCTGGTGGCCCAGGTAGCCTGACAAAGACGCTTCAGGCGTGCCTGCAAGTGGACGGCCTCTCACCTCACCCTCTTCGCTGGTGGATTTCCTAGATCCGTTTGAGGCAACCTTAGAAAGCTAAAAAAGAAGTTCAGCTAACATATGGGCGCCATAAACGCGAAAAAAAGTCGCGATATAAGTGCGGTGAAATAGAGTCACTAAATAAGCTACGCTTCAGAGTATCGACACTGAGTTCCAAGAGCGAGCATGCACCATCTTGTTTCCGCGCTACGCTTCCCACGCGCACTGCGCACTTTAACGCACAATGCCATCTATCGTGCGCGGCTGAAACGTTCCTTTCGTTTACAAGCAGCAGTTGACAGCCTTGACATCTTCCGGACCCTCTGGTGGACAATCCGTGGTGGACAACCCTCTGGTGGACAAATCCGTAATGAATCGTGCGATATAGACCGCTTGTATATGATAATTTGATCCGACTGCTTTCTTGATGTACGCAATGCCCATTGCAATGATTACAATTACATCTGGTTTAGTCTATTTCAATTCTTCGTTGGCAAACCTCAAAAACTCCGCCATCAATCCCAATGGCCCTTCTGACGTTGATGTGCAGATATTTTTATAAGTATTGTAGATTCGGCATATAAATTCTTGCACCTTCAGTTCTGTAGTTTGTACCATATCTCCGAATACGACCATGTCTAGGACGTATTGAAATGCATCGATAATGAAATCGTTTCGCGGCTCCTTCTTTTCGAAGCAGTTTTTTATCACATCTTCCCATGACTTATGGTATCGAGTACAAAACCTGTCCATCTTTTCAAAGTAGAGCAATTGTCTCTTCTGTTTTCAAGTGCACGTCTACACTTAATTGAAAGCATATCTATGTTTATTTTATTGATTAAAATTTTATTATCTGATTTAGAATGCTATAATCTCCACCTGTCGTGAGAATTATTGTTTTGATTTTGTTTCAAGTATTCACTCGACTGATATTCTATGAGTTGTGAACTTACCGCTCGAGATAATTATTGTCTTGCATTTGCTTCAATTGTTCACTCGATTGACATAAGTAAGTTTCTCTAAGATGGGAATGCCTCATAACTCTGAGTTGCATTTCACATTTGATATTTCTGTGTGGTTCCTTAGAAATTTCTATTGCAAGATATTACAAAATTGACGTAATTAAATTTGTTTCTCGTTTTTGATTGAGTATCGTTGCTACCAATTAATAATTTGGACTTTCTCTACATCTTCAATAAGAATATCGCATCTCTACAAACTTAGCCGACTTGACAACCACTTTGACGAAAGATTTCCATTTCAGGGAAAGGATGCGAAAAGATAGTGACCCCAGCGAGTGATATCGACATCTATTTGCGCTGCACAATAAAATATATCGCCTTTGAACTCTCTTATCTGACCTCTAGAGCGCCCCGTTTGCTGGACGAAGTAATATAGCCCCTAACCCTTTGAGTGATAAAGCATGCGCTGTGCTATGGTCACATAGATAGAGACATAAAGTCTCCCGGCTTTGAGGAAAAGAGTGAAAACCGTGCATATTTCCTATGTCTTGGATACCTTCATCAAGGTTCGTAGTGTTTGTTAGAATGAAAATTGTATATTGATCGATTTTATGATGGTTCAATGATAGATTATTTTCCTCTGTTGATGTTTACGTGTCGCCGCATGTTCCTTTGTTCTTCAGCGTTAAGCCTGTGCTATTTCGCCTTTGATAGATTGATTAGCTATTATTTCTCTATGTGTTGGATGGTGCGCAGGTTTTGGCTCTCTAATAATTGTAGCTGTTGATTGTGTTGTTTCTCGTTATTTCCTTACGTCTATGCTATTCACTTCATAAGAAATTAAAAGTTGAGTAATGTTGGAATATGAAACTGAGATTCCCTATTGCGCTCGAATGTTATGACAGATATTCACGCTATTGCATTGATGGTTCTCACGTATAGGAATATTACTTTTCTGATGAGTTTGATTTTCTAAATGATAGATTACTATGTTGTTTTGATTAAGAATAACTTCTTTGTAGTGGTGTAGATTTTATTTCCTCTTGTGTTCTTGTCGTTCGTATTCCATGGTCTTCCATACATCTATCGGTACCTGTCTTCAACAAATCAGGGTAGATATCATTAGATCTGGTTGTTGGCTAGAAGCGTGCTATGTGGTGAAGTTCATTTTTAACATGTCTATTTTCTGATGAGTTTGACAAATGTATTGGTATAGATTTTATTTCCTCTTGTGTTCGTGTCGTTCTTTGTTCTGCTTGTTGGCTAGGAGCGTGCTATGTGGTGAAGTGGAATATCTTCTTTGTATTCGTATAGATTTTATTTCCTCTTGTGTTCGTGTCGTTCTTTGTTCTGATTGTTGGCTTGGAGTGTGCTATGTGGTGAAGTAGAATATCTTCTTTGTATTGGTATATATTTTATTTCCTCTTGTGTTCGTGTCGTTCTTTGTTCTGGTTGTTGGCTAGGAGTGTGCTATGTGGTGAAGTAGAATATCTTCTTTGTATTGGTATATATTTTATTTCCTCTTGTGTTCGTGTCGTTCTTTGTTCTGGTTGTTGGCTAGGAGTGTGCTATGTGGTGAAGTGGAATATCTTCTTTGTATTGATATAGATTTTATTTCCTCATGTGTTCGTGTCGTTCTTTGTTCTGATTGTTGGCTTGGAGCGTGCTATGTGGTGAAGTGGAATATCTTCTTTGTATTGGTATAGATTTTATTTCCTCTTGTGTTCGTGTCGTTCTTTGTTCTGTTTGTTGGCTTGGAGCGTGATATGTGGTGAAGTGGATATCTTCTTTGTATTGGTATAGATTTTATTTCCTCTTGTGTTCGTGTCGTTCTTTGTTCTGATTGTTGGCTAGGAGTGTGCTATGTGGTGAAGTGGAATATCTTCTTTGTATTGATATAGATTTTATTTCCTCATGTGTTCGTGTCGTTCTTTGTTCTGTTTGTTGGCTTGGAGCGTGCTATGTGGTGAAGTGGAATATCTTCTTTGTATTCGTATAGATTTTATTTCCTCTTGTGTTCGTGTCGTTCTTTGTTCTCATTGTTGGCTTGGAGCGTGCTATGTGGTGAAGTGGAATATCTTCTTTGTATTGGTATAGATTTTATTTTTTTTTAACATGTCTATTTCCTGATGAGTTTGATTTTTTCATTTTCTGAATGATAGATTACTATGTTGTTTTGATTAACCAATGTAGTGGTATAGATTTTATTTCCTCTTGTGTTCGTGTCCCATAATCTTCCAGAGTCTCTGCTGTTCACATTTAACTGCATACAACTATCAGAACTTCCCGCTATTGCACTGATGGTTCTCACGTATAGGAATATTAGACGTTTTATAATACAATTTGTAATTTTGATTGTAATCGTATTGATTAAGAATATCTTATTTGATTAAATGCGCTATCACTTCTGATTCATTGAAAACTTCCACTAATAAAAAAATATTGTGTTTGATTTGTGATACCTATTAAATGCTAGTGTATCATACCTGTAATAAGCATTGTTACGTGTATTGTGTTCCTTCTATTTCAGATTTTTGGCTAAGTTTTTCCCATTCACGCGGAGTCATAACATAATTCCAAATGACTTTAATAAGTATATTTTCACTTGTACTTTTGTGTATGGCTATCCTTTGCATGTAAACTGCACACCTGTTGTAGCTGGGAAAATATGTGAAGTCGGCGGCCCAGGCTGAAAAATGACGAAAGTCGACGGCCCAGACTGAAAAATGACGAAAGTCGGCGGCCTAGTCTGAATGGTAAACGCACACGCAGCCCTCCGGCCACACGACACCCAAGTAGGAAAATTGTGAAAGAAGTCAGCCCAGGGTGAATGGTAAGCATGCACGCAGCCCTCCGGTCACGCTCCGCCCACCTGTAACGGGAAGGAAATCGGCCCAAGTAGGAAAATGATGAAAGAAGTCAGCCCAGGGTGAATGGTAAGCATGCACGCAGCCCTCCGGTCACGCTCCGCCCACCACAGCAACCCTCCATCCGAGCACCGCCCTGTTACAGGTGGTGAAGGTTTTTTCGGCTGGGTTTTTTCTCCTTCACCTGACTGGCATCACGATTCCCAGCACTATTGGCTTTAATAAATATATCTCAACTTCAATGACTTTAGTAAATATATTTTCACTTGTACTTTTTGTGTATGACCCTTCTTTGCATGTCTCTGCATGTAAACCGCTCACCTGCTGTATCGGAAAAATATGTGAAGTCGGCCAAAGAAGTCTGCCCAGGCTGAAAAATATGCTACGATAAGCGCGCACGCAGCCCTCCCCCGCCGATAAGCGCGCGGACAACCCTCCCCACACGCGCCGCGCAGTGAAAAATACGCGCAGGGCTCAGGGTGGGAGTGCCGTCAAATGGACCTGCCGTAGTTTCTATACGTCTCTCTACTACTGTCGTGCTATTTGAAGCAGTTTTTAAGGCAAAAGTGGTCTCTCAATACAGGTTTCGTCATGAGGGCTACTCAGTGAATAATCTGTGTAGTGTGATACGGCTGGGTGTACAGGTAAGTATCACATTCCTCATCCACTGGTTTTTACTTTACAGGAAGGAACAACCTCAGTGCACGCACTGTGGTTAGCCTCTCTCAGTTTTGCATATTTTCTTACATGTTCACATCAGAAACACACCTTACACTTTAGGCTCCTTCACCCAGCAATATAATAATTAGAGATTATAATTCTTTTTAGAAGAGTTCCCCATATTCTTTTTAGAATAGTTTTTCATCTTTTTAATTTTTAGAAGATACAGGGATTGTAAACCATGTTTTAAACTGATGTTTTAACATTTGTCCAATGCATTTATTAAACAACATATTCATTTTTAACTGGTTGCACCCAAACCAATGTTCTGATGTATTATTTCCTTTGTTGTCGATGCACCATAAAAATTGGAATAATCATCATCAATGCAGGTTACTTCACAGCTGCCTCGATATACTCAAGAAATGGGTGCAGAACCTGCGTAATGCCCACAAACTTTGATTACCACAGCACCTCCAAAAAGTATGTGTCACATGGGATTTTTAAATGTATTCACAGTATATAATACCTTGTATTAACTGTTGTAGATCTAAGCCGTCTCTACAGTACACTCTCAGAAATTAAAACCGTGAGAACCGTGATAATTATTTCAGTTAATAGGCATGCACATATATGCTATAAGAAGAAAATTATTTCTTGAGAATGCACTTCTCTGGCTACTGGTGTTGTTTACATCTACTGTTGATCACATTCATTTATCACATATTATATTCTTATATATATTATTATATTAACACATATTTGATCACATTAACTTCAAAATTCATCATATATAAGAAAATACCAGGAGGGAAGTTGCTATTCATTGCTCATTCTAACCTAAAATTGAGTGCTACAAATTTAGAGAGAGTACCTGTCCATTGTCATTCCTAAAATATATATTGTCATTGTAGCAAGGTCATAAAACAATAAATGTAGTCTTTTGTGACCTCCCTGCACGTTCATTGTATCCTGAAACGCATAAGTGCAAGAAATAACTTGAATAAACTTGATGTTGTATAAACTTGATATAAAATGTTGAATAATATAATGTATGATATAAAATGTTGAATAAACTTGAACTTGTATATTCGCTTTACTCACCATTAGTGACCTTCTTTACAAAAGCATATCGTGTTAGATTTTTTTTTGTTTACGTTTCACAGACGGGGTACACGAGGGCCAAAATGACAAAATCACAACTGTTTCAGGCTCCAAATCGTCCTGCTGCAATTATCCTGTTGCAGACCATACGTGTGTAGTGCAAGAAGGCCCTTGCACATCAAAATGTAAGATGGGAGTCACAGTTAATGCAAAGTGGTTCCTATGAGAGACTTCGATGCTGAACAAAACTGTGCAAACTGCGGAAGGTGCCATAGAAGATATTCAGAAAGCGTGTCTGGTCTCACCACGGTGCTACGACGCTCTCTTTTAGATGACGATGATACTCATTGGAGTTTCAGATGTGCAGCTGCATTTTTTCGAACGTGCTCCACATAACAAGCATGACAAAGTCAGCACTGGATAGCAGGCCCCCGTTCCTAAGCAGCTTTGCTCACGCTGCAGTTGTATTCAGCAAAAGCATGTGAGTACTCGAGAAGGACATTCAGTTTGGCACAACCGCGCCTGCAAATAATCAGAACAAATGAAGGAAGAAACATACAAACAAACATAGAAGGGCTGTACTTCAAAAAGAGGTAAATCTTGTGTCTCAAGGAGGTGTTACCACTTTTAAGTAACTTAACTGATTAGGCTTACATCACTACCTGATTAACTGTCCTAACGAGCGTGTTCTAATTGCGTGAAGCAATTAGATCACGCTCACAACGTATTTGGGCTGCTTCGGTGTGTCCATATTTGCGAGGCAAAGCACCGCAGTCGTTCACTAAAAGACACTTTCTGCGGCGGTGCTTGATATAAATCATACGAAACCGATACACGGCTAAAACAACGGCTTTGATTCTACAGAACGATCTCTTTCTGCCATGCGAGTATATCCTTTCCCGGACCGTTCTTTATGGAACAATTTTTGTCCAGAACGCAGCACGGGATATTACATACATGGTGGTTGTTAACCTCACATCGTTTCTTGTTGAAATATTGGCTGGGAAACGTACTGTAGTACAATCCCCAGCGCTGCACTGCTGTGACGGTCTAGTTTCGGAATGCAAAACATAACGTAATTAAGAATCGAACGGCAGGACACCTGTGAAACACTGTTAGGATACATCAGTATACTGGCACCTTACAAAATTGTGTGATGACAAGCAACGATCAACGCCTGCAGCGCTATAAATACTCACAATCTCCGTTGCCTGCCATTGTTTTCTATGGGCGCACACTGCGCTTTAGGGCCTCCCAACATGGCGGCCCGAATGCACGCCTCTCCCCCGCGAGCCCTTTTCCCATGCGCCATCCAGCCTTTATAGATAGAGATCAGTGCGCACAACCTGCGATTGCACGACTAATACAGCTTATCCGTCACATCCAACGTCACGGCGTTCAACACGTCAATGGACGTTTGAAGTGACTAGAACCAATGAAAAACAACAACAAAGGAACATCTGAACGCCCTTGGAATTTGGACTTTGTCGTGTTGTGGTGCTCAGGGCAGTACACGACATATAAAATGTCACAATGCATTATCCGTTTCCAGTAACCGTTTATCTCGCAATGTCCTGGCTGTAACCTATGAACGGGAATTGTTGTTGATTATCTGGTTTGATGGAGACCGCGCGATAACAGCGATTCGAAGGGGCGTCCACAGAGCTGTGCAAGTCTTTCGCAGCCCGTCACCAGCCCAGGTATGCTGTAGTTTACGATCTCCTAACGATGCGTTACATACTGTGTAATTGCATTATAATTTCTCTTCTGCTGTCCGCTAATGCCTCGAAATATAGTGTACAAGTGGAGCAGTCAGTCCTGTTTTCTAATCGAGAAAGAACGTTTCGCGAAAATGGTCAAACAGTTTTCAATGTTTTCCAAAGACAAGGGTACGCCCGCTGCGATGAACACTATGCTTTCGAGATATCTGCGTTATAACTAGTGCGTAATAACGTGGCCTTGCGTAAAAGTGCGTGTGCGGTATGAACACGTTATTTCCGTGCGTACGCAATCGTTTTGCGCACGCAAGGCAATTCCGTACGCTACAACTAAAACTCGCATTTTTCCGAAGTGTGGTGTAGTCTATTGCAAAAATTTCTGCCGTACTGGCCTTATTGCGGTATGCCAGATTAAGCATAAAGGCAGTGGCGCATGCTCATGGGGTTGGCACAGTGGTGCCGTGTCTTCCCACTTCGCCTATTCCCATTTCGCCTAATGCTTTTTAGCGGATTATCTCGCAATCCCTTAGGGGGTTCACCAACTTCCAACTCAAGGGGATCCCATTTGGCCTAATGTATGCTGCAGACAGTCCCACTTCGCCTACTGATCCGTGTCACGTGATGAAAGAAGGCTGTCCACTAGCGTGCTGCCAAAAGTCATTTTCGCATCTTCCATTAACTTTACAACCTCGTTGGTTTTATTCAAGCATACCATTGCGTTAAATGCATTTTTTAGTACTTCCTGAAAAGTAAATGCGAGAAATTGGTTATTCTTTGTCGGGAAGTCAAAGTTAGTTACGCATCTCCACATAGCAACTTTATCCCTTTGCTAGTTCTATTCAAGCGTGCTGTCAAAAGTCACTTTACCTGTTATATTTCGTATCTGTTTGCTAAACTAATGAGGTCTGTCACAGGTCACGTGCACAGGGACCACGTCACGACCATCTGGTTGGTCACGGCGTACCCTTCGCCATGCCTTCGTGTTCCCTCCGCTCTATTCACGGGTGGAATTTTCTTTCTTTCGTTTTTCTTTCTTTAGTTTCTTTGTTTGTTTGTTTTTTAAGTGAGCAAAATCCAAAAATATGCCTCTCATTTCTTTTCATTCCCAGTCGAATTCCCTGAGCCGCACGAAAAACCTGTGTCCCTGCTAGTGATTTTGCAAAGTGGTACACTCTAAAAACTGAACTTCACCGCATAGCACGTCCTGCGCCAACCGTTGCGACGAATGATAGCATTATCGCCTCTAATTCGAGGAGAGGAGGAGACGTACGCTTTTTGTGTCAATTACCATATATCCAAAGTGACACAAAAAGGAGTACGCTCCCCCTCCTCTGTCTTCGAATCAGGAGCGAAAACCCTATCATACGTGTCAATGGTTGGCGCAGAGCGTGCTATGCGGTGAAGTTCAGTTTTTGCAATGCAGCGGGTCCATTTCCGTGCCCAGTCTGTATGGAAACTTATCTCTGTTTTATGTTAAACATTCATCCATCCATCTCTTCATGAATCAACGAAAACGTTTTACTCGATAATAATCTATTCATTTTATTATTTGTGGTATCGCACACACCTTCGCTTGCAAATGTAAAGGGTCCTCGTTTCGGACGACGTAAGGTTGTCGTCGGACGAGGGCATTCATTCCCTGCAGACGTCACTATCAGGGCGGGGGGGGGGGGGTCATATATTTATTATACGAAAAGGGAAAAAAACGGGGGAAAGGTCAGCCAAACGGGACGTCGGCTTGCTATTCCGTAAAGAAAGAAATAAGAGATAAAGAAAATTAAGAAATAAGAAATAAATAAAACGAAAAGAAAAGGAATCAGGAAATAAACAATAAACTAACAAAGGATGAAAGAAGGATGAGGTAGACAAAGATGACAAAAAAAAAGATTAACAAACGGTGAAAGAATGATGAGATGGATCACAGAAGATGACTTGAAGGAAAGCATGAGGCTAATGCGTTGAGGGTGAGAGTGGGGCACTGAAGAATAAGATTGCACGACTGGGCGGGGCATGCAAGTAACGGCTGTTTGTCGACAGCCCCGTTTCGCCAGACCTAATGAGATTGCGCAGCAGTGCCATTTCGCCTAACGCCAGTCACCCCTCCCGCCTCTTTAATCCGATAATCCGTTAACACGAAGGCATGGCGAAGGGTACGCCGTGACCTACCAGATGGTCGTGACGTGGTCCCTGTGCACGTGACCTGCGACAGACCTCATTAATTTAGCACACAGATACGAAATATAACAGGTAAAGTGACTTTTGGCGGCACGTTTGAATAGAACTAGCAAAGGAATAAAGTTGCTATGTGGAGATGCGTAACTAACACTGACTTCCCGAAAAAGAATAACAAATTTCTCGCATTTACTTTTCAGGAAGTACTAAAAAATGCATTTAACGCAACGCTATGCTTGAATAAAACCAACGAGGTTGTAAAGTTAATGGAAGATGCGAAAGTGACTTTTGGCAGCACGCTAGTGGACAGCCTTCTTTCATCACGTGACACGGATCAGTAGGCGAAGTGGGACTGTCTGCAACATACATTAGGCCAAATGGGAACCCCTTTGAGTTGGAAGTTCGTGAACCCCCTAAGAGATTGCGAGATAATCCGCTAAAAAACATTAGGCGAAATGGGAATAGGCGAAGTGGGAAGACACGCTTCCGTCGGTGTGGCCGGCGTGTCGGCGTCGGCGTCGTTGTCCTGTTTCTATGGTGTGACGCAGACTTGATGACGATATGGAAGCAAGGGACTTTTTGGTGAAATTTGCATAGGTCTAAATTGCAACAGAATTTTGTCGCCTTCTTCGGGAGACCTTGCATAGTTCACGTCTGTTGCGCCTGTATTATCATTTGCTTGAGAGCGATAAGCATGTCGGAGACTTCTTTCTCCACATGGCCGGATATACGCTACGACAGTAGGTCTCTGCGCATGAGAGAAAGAATAGGGTTGGAGAAAGCTCGTGACACAGCGTCTGTCCACTCAGAAAGCAGCAATAAGGGGGGTATTCGCAGATGGGCCACAACACTATGATGAAAAAGATCACCGCAACGTGGACCTCACGTACAGTTGTTGTGGTACTTTATTTGAGAGCGATCCAATGAGACCGTTCTACGTGCACAAGGGGAAAGGGAAATCCTGAGGGACTGCGCGAAAGGCTGACCTATTTTCATAGCGTACAGTACGTGATCTAGATTATCACATCAAGCAGTGGCGCCTGGAAACCGAATCCATACTTCAACAGAGCACACGAGACTCGTCTGGGACACAATGCAAAGACGCAAGCACTATGATCCGGAACAATGTCTTGCGACGATGGTTCGTGATATACTATTATTAAGGAACCTAAGGTATGCCAGGGAAATAGTTCCCACATGATAGCGTGAGATCGACGCACCCCACCATCCTCCATGGCTTCACATTGATCCAGATGAAACGTGCATATCGACGGGGGCATCCGCTCGGATACGGCGGATACGCTCTTCTGCTGCCCGCTTTTGTACTGGATGGCGACGTCGTCGGCTCATTTACCTGTTGTTACGGCGCAGTTCTTTCAGTTGCGTATCATTCCCTGTATAACATTGGCAATGTGATGCAAGATCAAGAGAGTATAGTCGTCATAAATGCCGTCACCGACAGTGAACTTTCCAGTGACAGTGAACTTTCCTATACAATCATACCTCAAGAAAAATCATGCAGTTCTATTGTTTTGCTCATGATGTAGCTGAAGCGCACACTTCTTGTGATATCTTGCGCATTAATATTTCTTCTTGCTGTCATAGTCTCACGAGTGATTACGAAACTCGGAGCTGCCAATTTCTCCACAGACAGGGATGTGTCTAATAAAGCGGGCACTCAGTGTAAATTATATGAGGACACTTTATCCCGCGACCACAATACGATTGACGAGAGTGAGGAACAAGCTTCACACTGCACTGTGGTTGTCAAATCGTTCGTTCCGAGAAACAGTGTAATGCCTCACGCGGAGCTGCTGACAGATCTCCGGGCAGCTTAAAACCAGATTTTAAAAAAACGCTTCCTCATCCTTTGAAGATGAAATATACCACTGAACCCATGCCAAAACCGATCGACTCGTCTAGCCGACCTTTTTAGCTTTGTTACCACGCCATCGGCTTCTGCATGAA
Source organism: Ornithodoros turicata (assembly GCF_037126465.1). Lineage (NCBI taxonomy): Eukaryota > Metazoa > Arthropoda > Arachnida > Ixodida > Argasidae > Ornithodoros > Ornithodoros turicata. The sequence goes on along the minus strand of NC_088201.1, from coordinate 66,538,570 downwards.
ACTAATTGCTTAAACACCCATCCGTTACCTCCAAAAACCCCACAGGTCAGCAAAAATTAAAACGTGCAGTCGCTCATGAACGCAGTTGTCTCGTAGTAATCTCTTGACGTTAAAGCCACGAATTATTATAGTCACACTCCACGGAGACCTTTTGCCCATTCGACTTTATTTTCAAGTTTCGACGCGCACAACCAACAAAGTAAGCAATACTGAGAAAGGAAGCCGTAACGGGACCTGCGTTGGAATTCGTCACGGAAGACTTCGTATATTTTCGTCAAGCTCATAAATATAACAACGCGCAGGCGCACCGAAGCCCTCATGACGTGTACACTGATAAAGTCGAAACAGCAGCGATTGCAACCTGTGCAAAGAGCAAGCAGGTAAGGTGCAGCGTGTCTTGAGTCGAGTCTTCATGATACAAGGGAATTTTCTCGGTCTTTGTGTCAGTCATCACCGTTGCCACCTTTAATGTCGTTAATAGAGAGTTTTATTACATCGTACGCAAAGGCGATAGCGTACGTAACAGATATATCCCTTACGTACGCAATGGCGATATCGTACGAATTACTAAAACTCTCTAATGTGAGCTCGATACCATGAAGTTCGCGGAAGCGCAGGTCGACGTTCGTGAAATCCAGGTTGAAAAATCGCAGCTGTGTAACGTAAGTCATAGTTTTAGCTAGTTGTCAAGGCGTATGGGCCTGTTGCTCTGGGCCAGGTGGCGCGAGTGAGCAGCAACATCAGCGCCCCAAATCATGCAACACTCCCCAGTTTAGCAGACGACGCGGCACTTTCAAGTACACGGTTTCGAGTTGTTCACGTTTTTCAAGAAGCACCGCTTTTTCTGTTGATTTCCTACAGGTTTTGTAGCTTCCTTGGCACCATACCGTTTGACACACCATGCAGAACCCGCTGATGGAACTCCTTACTGTTGTGATCCGCGGCCGTTTGGTCCCGAAATGGCGCTGTGCAAACTTCACTGCAACAGCCCTATAGCCCAAGAAAAGTTTACGTGGTTGATGTGTCATGCTGCTCCCAGATACGTGTTACTTATAAAAGAAGTTTATGAAAATTCCCACCTAGTCCACGATCTCTGGACTGACTGGGAAACATACCGATATTTCGGGGCTGATAAAGTGGGCGTTTGCATTCCGCACAGGAGAGCACAACTGCAAAAAGAAAAAGAGAAATGCAATGAACGAATGTTGCGTTTGTCCCGACTGGTGATTTAACCTATGCAGCTTTCTTTACGCAAGAGCAGCATTCAGGGACACGCCCTCTGAAACCCGGCTTGACCTGATAGCAGAGGACTACGCAAGGGCAGATCTGAGGCGAACAATTCCCTTTTCGCGCCCCGACCTGATAACAACACCGATAACACACCCTGGAGCACTTGCGTAAGATAAGGGATAAGACGCGATGTGTAACTGTGGGAACGAGCATGACACTTTCCAGATATCGGGAGATTGCCGGATGAACTTGGCAGGTTGGCGCCTGTGATAGCCTTCTGGACGACAAATTGACTACATGCGAGTTCTAAGAGTGCAGCAAGGACAGCAGCTACGGTCCGCAGGCAATACACAGACTACGTAATTTTATGATGATACCGTCAGTATCAAATTGGTATCGAGAGTTATTACGAGCTAAAATAGAGGAAACTGACAAATTGGCGACAGTGAGTGCCACTTGGGCGACGATTTGGCAAAATGTCTGAAGTATATAGATTGGGCCTGTTTGTTGTAAATCCACAAGCGACCAAAGAACAAACACGAAACAACAACAGAGCGACTTGTGTGTGATCTTGTCTCCTGTTTGTTCTTTGGTCGCTTGAAAATGAATGATTTGACCAAGCGCTACTTCGCAGGCTCTAGCAAGGGAACCAGGTATGGGCCGCGGACTCATAGCTATTAAGCATGGATATACAGACTACGCAATTAAGTGATGACATATTCGGTATCACGTTTATATCCAGAGCTATCACTAAATGAAATGGAAGATATGAACAATTTGGCGTCTGCGAGTGCTGTGGCGAGTGGCTCTGATTTGATCAAACGCGACTTCTTTGGACCAGAGATTTTGGAGCAGAACTAAACACCAGATTTGGAGATAACGCTAAACAAGTGCTACGCGCCCTCGAGTACATTATTTATTTCTCGCTTAAGATGAAGCAATGCTTAGATCAGGGCAATCAGGGCTCTCACACACGCGGTCCGCATGTGCATGGCTTGCAATCAGCTATTCTGTGTCCCGAGGGCTCTTGACCACTACATAGAACAAAGCTTCCCCCCCCCAAACACACACACACACACGCACACACCAATAATGAAGAATTCGGAATGAAACTAGGTTTTCAGGCATTGTTTTTACCCTTGCTCGATGTAGTGCTGCTCCTGTCGACGTTAGGAAGTACATTTACATTCGAGCAGTTCTTGTGACTCATGAACCTCAACAAGCAGTTATGAGGTCTGAACGTGCATTTTGATAAACTACACTGTAAGTAATATGATAATTGAGAAGTAATAGTGGAGACAAGTGCAGAGAATGACATCATCTTAATTATTACACTAAGTTTATGGGCTTGCAGCATAACAGCAGCCTCTCTGGATATCATGCGCGAATAAGTATACGGAGCACAGAGAGGCGCAGAGAAAAAAAAGGAAAAAGTAATAGAGATGGAGTAGTTATGTACGAGGGTCAATGCGTGAAAATTTTAATTATTTCTCTGTCCCTGTTTTTTTTTTTTTTTTTTTCACGTTGGAATTGCAAGCAAAATCAACAATACAGTGTGTAAATCGACAATATCAGTGCTCCTGAACGTTGGGATAATCTTTCGTGAAGAACTATGTACGAAGAACTGCAACGCCTTTCAAATTTTCAATGTCTCATTTGGGAAAGAAGCTCATTTGTTTCTGTTGGTGTGTCAAGTGAAGTTTTTCGTTGATGAATTGCATATGCGAATGCCTAATAACTATACCGCTCAGCTGTTTACGCTAAGGTACTTTGCTATAATTGCGGTCCTTTCTAGGGTATACTTACCCCCACCCCCCAGGGAGGTGTACACTCCCCCTGAATTTTTCCAACCACTCCCCTGTAATTCATGAAATTTCCCGATACAGCTTGGCCACCAATGCATATACCCATAGATATGTATCCATATAGATATATCACCCTATGGTTCGGGGGGGGGGGGGGGGGGATATGTTTAATGCAAAAAAAAAAGAGGAGGGAAAGGTTAGCCACGATGTGAGCTTCGCTCCTATGGTTCGCTCCTATGGTTCGCTCCACTCGAAATCACGCAGACATCTTATCACGCCGGGTACCGCATCTTGGCTTCTATGCGAATTGATGGTAGTGCCAGCGACAACAACAATGACAAAGAAGAAATTGTCGTTCCTCTTCGCTGCTGATACGAGTTGCCCAACGGACTAAAAGCTGATACCTTCCGTTTGAATTCAGCATGAGAGAGCCGCGACGATGCGGCAAGGAAAAAAAACTTGCCAAGATACGGGACACAAAAGTGAGCTTGCACGGCAAATCGCCGGCAGTCCGAACATTTACACGGCAACAGACACCTACGAGCACTGGTGCTAAAGTCTGAGGAAAAGACATCATAGACGAAAATACATATCCGTTACGAAGCCGTTTGAATTTCACTGTTCATGGTAATCAACCTATTTTTCTCGAAGTGCAGCACGCATAAAGAAGTCCATGATTCGCTTACACGTCGACCTGCAAGACATGACCCACAATATCCTTCTGAAACATTGCATCACTTGCCAACTTCTTTGAGAAAAGTAAAAAGTAAATTTTCTGCAACCCCGATGATGGCAGGGGCAACATGGCAGGGGCAAGAAGCATCATGCTACGTCACCGATGAGGTTACACAGTCCGCGCGTTCTGGTTAGCTGGTCAATAGAGGTCAGCGCCCTGTCCCTTTGCCGCCGTAAACCAGTTTTGCCAGTTCCCCCGGAGAATTGGGGATAGAAGGAGAGGCTGAATCAAGACCGAGCCAGGAGCAATGCTTTTTCAGAGTCCGGAATCAGCAAGCGCTGCTCAGCAAGCGCGGACTCTGTATAACGTCAGCGCGAAATCACAGGCTGGTACTGCTCTCCATCACCGTTGCGCTCGGTCGCTTTTGCGGCGTACTTTAAATTCAATTTCTACGATAATTATGACTCTGTTGTGTGAATTAATTCTCATGGTGTATCTTACTGGCATGCTTAACAGATTTAGAGAAAGAAAACAGGGCGTTAAAAATGACTTCTGTGCTACTTTAACGTTCTTTGCCATTCCAGACCAATCTGGTATCTCTACATTGGGCCTGAAGTACGGAAGTTATACCGAGCTTTTACGAGGATTTCTAAATGTTGACACGCATGTCGACATCGATGGCGTCATCGATGGCGTCATACCATTCTTCTCCACTCCAAACTCTGAGGCCCGTGAGGAAGTTCACTGCGCGTACGTTCCCATGGAGGGACCATGCTCGTGTATTCACACGAGCGACATTCCACAGAACACTCCAGCGCAAAACGTCATAGCTTTCCGCTGTTACGTGAGCGTGAGCGCTCAACGTAATGTCTTTTCGTGCTCTTCTAACTGTGTATTCACACAGATGACATCCTCACGGAAGATTCTAGTGGAAGGAAAAGCAATACTACTGCTCATAGAGACGAAGTTCCGTCCCGTGTTATGTGAGCATTCACACGATGCGGAATATCGGGAGTGACGTACTGCGCACTTAGCAGACGACACCGTCAGCGTCGTTCCTGTCGTCTGCTACAGGATATCTGGTGTCTGTGTTGAAGGATATTCCCCGCGGTTAGCAGTGTACGGGAACACTGGACGTTGAGCGCTCGCGCTCAGAAAGCTATGACGTTTTTCGCGTCTTCTGCTTCTGCGGGGAATCTCGCTCGTGTGAATACACGGTAACGTGAATATCGCGCGGCTCAGCCCCAAGATGTTCCGTACAATCGGCCCTGTCGTCTGCCACACAGAATCCGCAGCAAACGACTGGGCCGATGATGTCGTCTCGTCTGCTATGTGCGCAGTACGTCGCTCGACGTACGCGGTACGTCGCGGTACGTCGCTCGTCGCCGTGCGAATGCTCAAAGTGAGGGCCAGCTCTCACTTGGCGACGCCCGACGCGACGTCACGAGCGGGCGACGGGAGTAGAGGCGCATTTCCGCCATCGCGTCAGAGCGCACGATTTTCATGTTCCCACCATAGAGGCATTCCGTCGTCCAAAGCAGATGAAAGACCAGGAGGCGTGGCCTTCTGTGCCTCCTTATTGGTCGCCAGTGTATCGTTCTGGGCAGTTCTCGCCGACGTCGTGAAAGGAGTTCGGTATGGCAATTTGTTTGGCTCGACGCCTCACCTCTCCCAACACCGGAAATGCGAGTCTATTTCCGCCGCCCGCGTCGGGCGTCGCCAAGTGGCCGTGAGAATTGGCCTTGAGACGTAGCGGAACTTCCGCCCCGTTATCTTTTCTTCTTTCTTTTACGAAAACATTCTGTGGGGATGACGCTCGTACGCACACACCTTTTCCGTGCAGACTTCTATCTATAATATGGTGTCAGAAGAGCGTGGTTCCATCTTTGCGCCCTGAGGCTTCTACCACTGCCGTCCGAGGACACTTCAAATATTTCAAGATGAGAACATAAGCCACACCACAGCCCTATATCAACTAAAGGCACCTGAGTAGTTCAGCTTCGTGCCCCTAACAATCGCCACAAGAGCGGCGTCGGTGGAAGCAGTTTTGTGACGCGTCCGATTTCCCCTCCCTGGGACACCTTTTCACTGCGAAAGTATACAAACAAACGGCACTCAAAGAAACTGAACAATGCCTAGCCTCTCGTCCTGTGCTTGCGCTTTTCAATCCCTTGCGCAAAACTCTTCTTTCATCGGATGCATCTATCTACGGACTGGGAGCATTACTCTTTCAGCTGCAGGACGACGACTACCTTCTTGCTTAGCGTACACATCTAGGACGCTCAGTCATGCAAGATGATGCTATTCTCAAATAGAGAAAGAAGCACTGGGCATAACTTGGGCGTGCGAAAAATTGCGAGATTACAAAGTGGGATTAAGGTTCCACGTTGAAACTGATCATAACCCACTTATTTCACGAGAAAGCCAGTGGATGATCTTACACCATGTTTGCATCTTGCGCCTCAGGGTGATCCGGGAGGACTTCACGATACAACACGGCACAAGGCAAAGGCGTTGTTGCGGACGCATTGCCTCGACGGCCACTTGCTGAGCAGAGAAGTACATGCCTTGCAGGAGAATTCAGTTTCAGCAAGCACTTATTCATGTCCCGGACGTAACTCATCAGAGACTTTTGCATGTGCAAAGCCAGCATCCTAGGATGCCATCTGCAGAGCTTTGTTCAAAGGTATTCAGACCAGCTCGCCAAATAAGAGGTCAGACTTGCGCAAGGAGTGCTTGCCATACTGGAAGTCTAGGAACAAATTTACGCTACGTGATGAAATTCTCACGAGACGGCAGAGATTCGCCATACTTGTTTCGTTGAGACCTTTACTTCTCATCTCTCTCCACGACTGACACAAGGGTACAGTCAAGTGTAAAAAAAAAAACTAGCCCACGATTCCTGTTGGTGGCAGATATATCTATGGAAATTACTGACCCTGTCGAGAATTGCGCCAATTACATGAAACGGAATTCTTCGGAGCCAAACTTGTTATGCCCGCTCTTTTCCCTGACCGAACATTGCAAAGAGTGACTATTAACATTTTATATGCTAACGGGAAGAGCTACCTCCTATAGTGACAGATTCCTACTCCCGCTACATCGAAATAGCACTGCTAGAGAACCAGAGGTCTGAGACAGTCACTCCTAAGGTTAAGTCAATCGTTGAGAGGCATAGAGTTCCAGAGACTGCAGCTGCAGACAACGGGCCATCAATCTATTCAGAATTCCTGAATCTTGCTAGAGAATGGAGATTCCCACATGTTACCTCGAGCCCCAAGTATACGCACAAACAATGGCTATGCAGAGACAGCAGCTAAGATTGCGAAGGCGAAAATCACAAAAGCGTCTGAACCTTACAGGGCACTATTGGCATACAGAGTAATCCCCTTCTCCAACTAACGTTTTACAGACGGCGATTGCGAATTCACTAAGCAATGACCACAGAGCTGTTGATGCCGTCAGTGTCCGAAGCTCATAAGCTCAAGAGACTTGAGCAATACGCACGAAAACATCGGGAGTTTAATTACAACAACCAACATCGCGAAGAATATCGACCCAAGCAGAGGGTATGGGTCATTGACGCGTCAAGGGCACCATTCCACTCGACGCCAAGTTTCTACTGCTGGACCACCGACCAAGCAACATTGAAGATAGCGTGTCTCTGTCTCCAGTTTGTCTAGCCTGTATCTACACAACAGTCTGAACCAATCCCCGTTTTGGAAGAGGCACCGCCTCGTTACGGAGCCCCACAGGGCCCGTTACGGGGCATCAACTCGTTACCACTAGAGTCACTAAATAGGGGTACAGAGGATCGCATTCCTTTTCCGCGTCGGAGTCGCCGTTCAGTGTCCGCGATTGGGCCGATCGTGTCACGTGGTTTCTCTTTCCAAGAACTCTCCGTCCATGTTGAGTTACCGCCATCCAAAACCGGTTCCGTGGGTTGCGATCTGGCTCGACTGCGTGTTGTTCTCCACCGGAGATGGGGGAAATTGGCGTCCCATTGCTAGGCGACGCAGCCACGCCTGACTCAAGATGGCGCGCTCGCTCGCCGGCGTCGCTCAGTGTCGCTACTCTGCTCCCTATTTAGTGACTCTAGTTACCACTAAAGGGTGTGTGGGGGGGAGGGAGACGTTAGATGGTCCTTCTGCTGGCGGCGCTTACTTTGGGAGCTCACATTGACCAGAGAGCTCCCTCTGCGTGCGCTCCAGTTTCAGATACGTCTGTGTACTTGAACGAGCATCAAGGGACCGTGCCCGTTCCTTGTTGTACCCTCTTCTGTGCGGACTTAAAGGGGCACTGAAAAGGAAAAATACCTCGCTGTCAAATGAGACTCCATGTTGCAGTTAGCATAATGCAAGCAAAATTAGTTCACACAGCCCTATCGTTTAGAAGAAAGCGCAATGAAAACAGAGCTGTCCTTGCCGGCAACAAATGGTATCCCCACGAGGCAAAGATTGGCGACATCCAATTGCGTTTAGTAAGGGTGCGTTTAGTAAGCGCTCCTCTTTTGGCGCACTCAAATCGCGGGTATGGCAGTCCCCAGGAGCCGCCACATAACAGCGAAAAGCAACTTTGGAGCGCTACACTGCTCGCTCGCTGATGCCGCTTCCTGTTGTCTGCCCATGCAGTGCACAGACGGATTACACGTTGGCTTAGGCTGCGTTCCAATACTCGGCGCAGGAGAAGCTGTCTGAGTGGGCAGCTAGGTAGACGCCTTATCGGCGGATATTTGGGACAAACTTGCGGACTTGGCGCCGCTATCGCCATCTGTCATGGCCCGTAGGAACTTTAATTCCGCATTTGGTTTAAACGCCGCGTAATTCATTCATAAACGTTCAAATAATTAAATAATTCAACTCAATTGTCGATGCATTCTTCGTGCGTATCGTTATATTGCAGAACACAGTGATCAGCGAAAATGCCGTCACGGCCGGCTCATTGCTGTTACGGCGTAGTATTCCAATAAATGCGCGATTCTTGTATTTTCTTGTATTTTCAATAAATAAATTAGATAAAATATCTCTTTTTTGGACTTATTGTTGAACGCCGTAAACGCACCAGACATAAGAGTATAGATGTCGTCGACAAGCGTATTAATTTTCACGGCTGCTGTCAGCGACGACCACTCAGACGCATAGCTAGTGTGCATCGATGCAGACTAGGCGAAAGACGCCTGGATAGCAGTCTAGGCGTGAATTAGAACATGGCGGCACTTCCGGTTAGACCGCTAGGCAGTCGACTAACCGGGGTATTGGAACGCAGCCTTAGTTTGAACCTATAGCAACGTTGGAAGAGATGACTGCGGTTGTGAAGACTCCTCCTTCTAAAGGCGAATGAAATGGAAAAGATAGGAATTTGTAACAGACGTCATAGGAGCTGTTTACAGTGAAGAGGGCTGCATAGCGCGAAGATGTCTGCATTAAAGCACCGCATTTCCCGTCCCGCGAATAACCGACGATATCCGTGTGCAAGCTGTCCACTAATACAGAAGCATGATAACTGTTAAAAAAATATTAGTTAATATTTAAAATTAAATATTTCGGAGCACTGGGGGGTAATATATAAGTCCGCATTTTGCTTCCGAGCCCACACTTCGAAGGTGGTCGCGCCGGCGCTCACTCTACGCTCAACAGGAAGTACGTCACGGAAAATCTCAAACAGGGCGCTTGTCGTCTGCTTCCATGCACCGCAATGAAACGGGAGCTCGAAAAGCGGCACGGAGTCTCACACTCTCAGGTGCGCGAGGGGCGCTGGTGTCGCGTTAAGTCAAGTCAGTGGAGTCTCACACGCGCTCCCTACTGAACGCACCCAATGAGACAAAAGGAGAAGCGCTCGCATACATATCGTGGGCATATGGATGTGGAACGGGTCCGGTCGTATAGTGTTCCGTATATCCGCGGCAAGATGCGCACTGCTGTATTTGTCAATACCGATTCACTGAATTGTAGCCCACAACGGTTCTCGCGAATGTTCCACTGACAACATTTATCTGCACGTCCTTCGGACAGCGACGCTAGTCCGTTTCGCAACGGGCACTATGTCTGAAGTGAGGTGTTTTTGCATTTTAGTGTTCCTCTAAACCTATACAAATCTAATATGTATTTGATATAAATATGATATATATAAATAATAATATAAATAAATACATAAATAAATATACATCATATAATAAATATGATATAAAAGTAACACCCAATTTGGAATTCGTTGGTTCCGTTGCTTCCTCTACTGCTTCGTGGTACTTCAGTTTACCAGAAGGAACATGCATCCATTCCCTCTTTCAGTTGCTGGTGTACAGCTGAGGAGTGCATCTTTTCATCGCTTCCTAGGTGTTACGATAGACGCCAGGCTGTCTTGGGTGAAGCACATAGCGAGCTTGGAGGCCAAGGTCCACCGGTGGATTGCAGTGATCAGGCATCTTGCAGGCATGAAGTGGGGCAGTGCGATGGCGTCGCGTTTGGCCGTCCACCGAGCTTTGGTTCGCGGGTCACTTGCATACAGTTTGCATGTGTTGAATGGTCTTCCACCTTCCTCAGTCCATAAGCTTCAGTGCCTCCTGGCGCGCAGTCTCCGAGTGTGCTTGGGAGTCCTTCGGGTGGCAGAGACCCATATGGTCATTGCTGAGGCTAGGGAAGCCCCGCTTGAAGTGCTTCGCTACGGGGAGACGTGTCGCCAGTACCTCCACCTTCTAGATCACCATCGGCGGCATCCGCTAGTTAGGAAGCTTCGGAGACGCAAGCACAGCAGTGTACACCCATGTGTGTCTTAACTGAAGGCTAGCATACCTGACTTTGTGGTCGCACCCACAGCTCCCAGCACTCCTCCTTGGACTTTTCCGATGCCCTGCATTTCTCTGTCTGTGCCTGGGCTAACAAGGAAGAAAGGTAACGTCGCTACATGCGTGACGAAGCAGCTCACTCTCGATATGATGAGCTCGTGTTATGATACTTCCACCGTAGTTTTCACGGACGGCTTAACCACGAGAAGTTCGTCGTCTGACTTTGTCATTCCCTCCGAGTCAATTTCAGATGGACATCATCTCTCACATAAAACATCGTCAACATGCGCGGAGCCTTATGCTATTCTTTTCGCTTTGCTAAAAATTACTGACAGCCCCGTTCGCACCTGGGTCGTTTTGACAGATTCCAGACCTGCACTGCAATGTGTGGCAACTATGGGACTTCACGGATTCCTCAGTCCTGTGGTCATTGAAATTCTACAAGTATACAAGAAAGCAAGCGCACAGGGCCACTTTATCGTCTTCCAATGGATCCCGAGTCATGTGGGCATCAGCGGAAACGAGGACGCAGATCGAACAGCCGCAGCCACGCACCAGTCCACCCGGCGTGTCCCCATCATCTTGTCTCGGGGGGTATCGCCGTTACCTCGTCTCAAGCCTCACTGGCCCCTTGATGCAGTCTCAATGGCAACGTGACATCACCACCCACTCTCTGCTTTACTCCGTTGACCCCAGCTTATCCCTTACTCTCCCCCGCCGAATACCGCGTTCCTTTGCGACACTCTTCCACCGCATGAGACTTAATGTGGCGTTCACACCGGCCTTCAAACACCTCCTCGGTGTCGGCGCGTCCTGCGTGGCGCGTCGGCGCGTGGTGACCTCCATCACGTCCTCCTGGTCTGCGGAGAGTACGATCGCGAGCGCGCCCTCATGGAAATTGCTCTCCAACGCGTCGATCAACGCTAGTTTGACTTAGCCAAAATTCTCGGGCCATGGTCGGACCCCTCATATCTGATAAAGGGCCTACGAGCTGTTGCTGAGTTCCTCTCCAGCACAGGACTAATCGACGAACTCTAACCGGACACGTTTCCATCATTCTCATCCCTTCCACAAGCGCAATGGGGCAGTGTACCGCAATAACGGCGGAGAATGACCCAGCTCATCATCATCCCATTTATGTGTGTGTGTGTGTCTACTGCTTCACGATTACTGCGACTCACTTCTTGTTCAGTGCTGCTCCGTATGATACATACCTAATCCAGCCACACCGCTGCGTTAGCCTCGTCGGAATCCCCGGGCAGCTCTCCTTCGATCGAGGGCGATGACCGGCTACTTTCGTGCGGGCGTTTTGAAAACCACACCTGTCTCCTTTCAACCTGTGACCTCAGCTGCTTGTTGCCGATGCATGTGCACCCTTATCCCTGGTAACTACCAGTATTGCCCCGCGGCTCTCAGTGACGAACGCTAAACCTTGGGTTACACTGCACGAGTAGCGCCTGTCCTCGTGAACAATGAAATCTCAGCTGTCCTTCTTCTTTTTAAGACGTATCTGGCCTGTTTGGATCCTTCATCGCACACTATCAAGCGTAGAAAATAAGACGAAATAATTACGGCTTGGGGGGGATGAAGTCCTTGAATATCCGTCCTCATAAAGTGCAGTGTGCATGTACCCTTTGCTAAAACCAAACAAAAACTATTCTCACAGTGTCGTCCAATGTCGACATGCATTTGTGTGTTTCACCAAAGGCTCACATTCCAGACTTTTGTGTTTTTGTACGGTTGACAGAACAAAAATTTACACTCTTGTACTTCGTTAACACAGCTCACACTGTAGTCTTTTGATTTTGCAGACATGGATACTAGGAATCATCTCCTGTCACTGCTGCTCTTGGCTACCGTCGTAGCAGCCGACTCTGACGACAGTGAGACCATTTCCAATTTCTACTGCATGCGCAATATATGCAGTAACTTGAGTAGAGTATTTAAGTTACGTATCTAGTAATTAGTATCTAGTATTTAGTAATCTAAAATACTTTTTTCAGTAACTTCTAGTCATTTGCCAAGTTACTTTGAAGATACTCCTCTGTGCGTGACACGGAGGCCGAGAGAAAAATTCTCTTTGGTCTCGACAATGCGCTTTGTGCTTGTACATATGGTTTAACGTCTGAGATATTCGGGACATCCACGTGCCTCATGGGAAGGGGTAGCGTGCCTCGGGTTTGCAGGCATGCATGAGGCGATGTATTGTCCTGAAGGGTGTGTGGGTAAACCATTGAGACCCCTAGCGGGCACGATAGAAGGGGACGCGGACAATTGGTCACCAATGAAACGCTGAAGCCGGACAACTGCTCACATCATTATAGATTACCCTAGAGCCTACCCTGAGATTTTCATTTCCTCCTGAGGGCTCCCTCGCAGTTTCTGCTCCTTTTGAACTTCCACTGCTATTGAATCCATTCACTTTTAGCGACGTTCTCACAGATTCATAAGAAGCTTCGGTTTTCCTCTGGTAGAGGTAACGGTAGAGGTATTGAGGCCATCCACGGGCACTTACCGGGTGTTGTTTCCAATGCAGCCCCCAATAGACGGATTATCTCCGATGAATAGACGGATTAACCATTGTGTAGGGTACACCACTAGAGGGCGCTACGATCGACGCCTCACCACTAGGGGCCGCTGCTGTCGCATTCCGCGGATGACGTCATTGCTCCTTCGGGGAGCATGGTGAGAGATAGCGGGAGGCATTGGATGGCGATGCGAAATAGAGCGCCCCCTTGTGCAAGGCTGTGGTGGCGCTGCGGGCGACATGACAGACGCTCTCGGTGGCGGCTCTCCACGGCGGTGTCATGGTCTCGTGACCGCGATACGCGGCGTCGGATATTCAACGTGCTGGACATCTAGTGTGCTACACCTGATATCGAATCAAAATCTGAGCCAGTATGGGGTCACGAACACACCGGTGTATCCTGAGCAACAATAAGGTAGACGGCATGTCAACAAGTTGCAAACCGCTGTTCCATGTTGCACATTTGTCATGCTCATCTAGGTATTTTTAAAATGTCTCAAACATTTCCATATCTTTTATATTCAATGTGCTGGACAGCTAGTGTGCAACACCTGATATCGAATCAAAATCTGAGCCAGTATGGGGTCACGAACACACCGGTGTCACCTGAGCAAGAATAAGGTAGACGTCATGTCAACAAGTTGCACACTGCTGTTCCATCTTGCACATTTGTCATGCTCATCTAGGTATTTTGAAATTTCTCAAACATTTCAATATCTTTTATATTCAACGTGCTGGACATCTAGTGTGCAACACCTGATATCGAATCAAAATCTGAGCCAGTATGGGGTCACGAACACACCGGTGTCACCTGAGCAAGAATAAGGTAGACGTCATGTCAACAAGTTGCACACTGCTGTTCCATCTTGCACATTTGTCATGCTCATCTAGGTATTTTGTCCAGCACGTTGAATATAAAAGATATTGAAATGTTTGAGAAATTTCAAAATACCTAGATGAGCATGACAAATGTGCAAGATGGAACAGCAGTGTGCAACTTGTTGACATGACGTCTACCTTATTCTTGCTCAGGTGACACCGGTGTGTTCGTGACCCCATACTGGCTCAGATTTTGATTCGATATCAGGTATTGCACACTAGATGTCCAGCACGTTGAATATAAAAGATATGGAAATGTTTGAGAAATTTCAAAAATACCAAGATGTACATGACTTACTGGCATGACCGTTGCAACTGCAATAATCGTCATGCTTTCCTTGCAAATGTGTTTGAGTGCACGTATCTGCATTTGTGTAGTTAAATTATGTTATCAGAGGCAAATCCAAGACCGGCTTTTTTTTGTTTTTGTTTTCTGAGTGTGTGTAGATGGGGGGGGATGTGGAAGAACTTGCTTTGGATAGCATGTACTACATTAACATTTCTTCATACCTTGTCATACTGACATTTAGGAATCACAGATGGTATTGTAGAAGGTATCATGTTTATTGAGACTCTTTTGACTATAATCACTCACTTTCCAATATAACAGATGACTGTTTACATTGGAATTGCCACAACACTTAACGGAATCCCTATGAGTGACAGTGACCACCACAGAAAAGAAGGCACTAAAATTTTACAAATATCCAACCAGGGATTCTGCAGCCATAAGGTGCTTACAATATATCATATAGCACTGTAGTGTGCATAATTGTTTATACTGAAGTGAATAAATACATAAAGCAAATAGGAGAACAACTTTCCTCCGCTCTTGTCTGAGCATATGCGCCATCCCCAAAATAATATTGCGCAAGTCTGGAGCCTGCCAATATACGCGCTCGAGTCGCAAAAGCGTTATTAGGCAATTAAAAGGAAAGTATCCAAGTCTAATATATACACGACGGGATGCACACGGCTGTTTGTGAACGGACTGGTTCGCGAAAGCGCCTTTATAATGCAAAGTGTAGCAACACGGGAAGCTATAATAATGTGGCGTAATTTAGCGTGCACATCCTTTTGTTTATATGTATTTATTTATATTGTCGTGTGCCGTATATGCGTGCCGTACACCCCAATCTCACAGCATAGCAATTGAGCTCTCAAACAACAACCATCAGTTGAACAATAAACGGAGTGAGATTAATATCAACTCGCTCAGACTCGTACACAACGCTGGACCCAAAACTCTTTCGCCGCCGACGCCGCGTATCGCGGTCACGAGACCATAACCATAACAACGCCGTAGAGAGCCGCCACCGAGAGCGTCTGTCCTGTCGCCCGCAGCGCCACCACAGCCTTGCACAAAGGGGCGCTCTATTTCCCATCGCCATCCAATGCCTCCCGCTATCTCTCACCATGCTCCCGGAAGGAGCAATGACGTCATCCGCGGAATACGACAGCAGCGGCCCCTAGTGGTGAGGCATCGCTCGTAGTGCCCTCTAGTGGTGTACCCTACACAATGGTTAATCCTTCTATTCATCGGAGATAATCCGTCTATTGGGGGCTGCATTGGAAACAACACCCGGGAAGAACTCAAACTCGCATACACCAACCAGATTACCTCCTGGAAACATGAACTTCAAAATGGCCTTTCTCAGATTCAACCCCCAAGAGAATTTCCACTTCCCGTATGGCTAAGCTATCAAGGCATCCCGTAAGGCTACGCAAATAAGCTTCTCATTGTATATGATACGCATTGAAACAAAGAAAAAATCTTCAGTGTGCGTATGTGAACAAACAAACAAGATATGACAATCGTCATTTATACTAAGCGTGTACAACTGTATTTGCATTTGTATAAGAGAACGGTTAGTGAGCATTTGTTCGCCTTGAGCCTTTGGGGGGATGAGCAAATGTCCGGTGAGCTGTCTGGGATCCGGACAGAAGACCCGTGCTGAAAGCCGCAGCGATAAAAAAATGATAACTCTTTCTGGGGTTAAAGCAACGATAAGGAGCAAAACGACAGTAAATTATGTCGTTTCTGTAAAGCATTCGCTGGCATGTGTCTAGAGCGTCTGTTCACTGTCGGGGGTGATGAAAAACCGGAGCAGGCTGTCGGATAGTAATTCTGAAAATCCGTTCCTGCGAGCTAATAAACCTTTTTGGTAGTGCCATTTTCAACTTTACGCTCTTCGTATTTCTTTGATAGCGCATTCCAGCCGTGACGTCAGTATCTTGAAAGCAACTAGTCACTTTTAAGAGTATTTAATATTCAATCTTAAATACTTTTTCAATATTATAGGTATTTAGTGTTCTACTCAATTACTTTTTTGCCTGCTACTCAGTAACTTAACTTAAATACTTTTTTGTGGGTATCTTGTACGAGCCTGGCTATACGACTATTTCCATGTTTATTTTAATACCATGTCGATCCCTTTCCGTCACAGACCCATCTACAGCGGCGTCCGTAGGTAGTGCTCTTGCAAGTATCTTCGTATTCTGCTGCATTTGCTACTGCATCTGGCGATTCTGTTGCCGAAGAACAGAAGTTATTCACAATGTTACTAACATACAACAAGTGGCAGCACCTGCACCTGCACCTGCACCTGCACCTGCACCGGCAGCGGCTCCAACTGTTGTTGTAGCCCCGACGATTGTAACTCCACAGGGACAACCTAATATAATTAACAACGTGAACACGGCACCCCAAATGATGATGCCGCAAGCACAACCTCAAATGATGATGCCGCAAGCACAACCTCAGATGATGATGCCTCAGTCACAACCTCAAATGATGATGGCACAACCTCAATATCAACCTCAAATGATGATGCCTCAGGGGCCATCGGGGATGACGGGACAGCCTAGTGCCCCTCCGTACCGCTACTGATTGCAGCCGCACAGCCGTTTAGAAACTGCTAGTCTATTAAAGTGGGCCCGACGAATTTCAGTTTTGAATCTAATTGCACAACCTTATGCGGAACATCAAATGCGAGACAGCTGGAGCGTGTTTACCCGGTTTGTTCATTTCAATTGAATGCTACGTGTATTTTGAAGGGGTAGTGACGCTTCGCCACAAGTTATGCTGGATTGAAGAGGACGCTAGTTTGCATAGAGTGAAACTCCAATCCAAGTTCTCCAACAACGATAGTAATAGCCGCCGCGAACATCGGAACTCATCTTGCTGTAACACCACAGCAGGAATCTTCGCCAGTGAGGCGGTCGCGGGAGAGGTCACGTGCTTACGAGAACAGGAATGGTTGCAGTTCGTTCGAGGGTTTGTATCTCGCCAGCTACAACACGCAGAAAAATAATTAATAATTCGTTTTTGTTGTTTCAACAATGACCTGGCAAGCAGTAGAATACGTGCATGATGTAATAACTAGTAACCACATGTATCAATGGCCACGTTCGAATTCTTAGGCGCTACAGTCTTTCTGTGCGCCATATAGGTGCACCTTCACCGATGAGTATTCGAACAAGCACTCTTACAGCAATTACACTAGCCCCACCTGGGCAGCGCCAGCGAAAGCTTTGTGACAAGTGCGTACTACAACGCCTTACAACGGTTTACAAACTTGTATTTCTAGCAGCCCGGTATAGAAGTCTTTGACGATTGACACATTACCCGTGTCCAGTCCGCAGATATATGCAAAATAGAATATCGTCTGCTTTGAAATTATCTATTGATGGGTGCGACACCAAGTGTCCGTAGCACAAGGCGCGTACCGCACATCGCGAAGTCTGCATCGCAACCATGGAGAAAGGAAAGAGAGGAGGAGCCCTACTGCTCCGAGAAGTGAAGCCAAGATTGGGGGCCACTCCAGTGACATCACCGCTCGCCAGGGCCGGCGATAGCCCTCAACCAGGGATTACTTTTTTTTTAATATCAAGTATATGCACTTAGTCGTGTGAAACAGGCCCCGCGATGTGCCTTTGCCTCAGGCCCCGCACACCCCTAGCACCGGCCCTGCCACTCGCTTTTCGGTTTCGGTTGCATACATCACTATGGGAGCCCCCAACGCATAGTTTCGGAATACTTGGAGAGGTGTGGTGGTAGCGCGCCGAAGTGGCCCCCAAAGTGGCGTGTGCAAAAAAACCTCATTGGGCTATTCAGGTACGTGACCCTCTCGCGGCTCCAAAAAAGCTAACGCTCATCTCCTATCCTCGCGTCACTTGCCCCACGCTTCTCTCTTCTGTCGAAGAGCCGTTGGGGCGCTTCCTTTTCTTCTTTCCTCGATGATCGCAACAGACTTCGTGAAGTGCGCCTTCGCTGACGTCTTCTGGAGTATTCAGAATAGACATAAGATGGCGACACTTCCGGTGTGCGGTATGCAAAGGCGCACCTCATACTATTCGAACGCGCCCATGGGGCCACAGAAGGAATCACGTGCGTCTCAACGCTGATATGTTACCACTTAACCCCCAAGTTTGGGATAGGGGCCAATGAAGTCGCTCCACAGGCAATAGGAAACTGGGGACATACATGAATATCGTAATCGGACGGTCTTTCATCATTTAACCTGTGCGCTTACCTTCGTTCTACGTTTTATCCGTATCAGCTTAAAGACGCCGAGCGCCAATATTCTCACCAAACGATCCTGTCCAATTTAAAATATTATGATGTTAGTTAAATTATTAGCTATGTAACGTTGTATTTGTGTATGTACTTATGCATAACGTGTGTTCACTGTTGTATAATGTCACGCACCTCCAAGTCCTTTCCCCAATTTAATGCCGTTTTAAGGGCCTCTGTTATAAAGCAGTGCTATCCGTACTTTATTTTGAGACCATATGGGCCGGAGTTCCTATAAAGGAACAAGGAAGTGACACTTAACATGGCTCAATATGACAATGAAAAAATGGCTAGGAAGCAAGCGAGCTGGTGAAGCGAGCGGGGTTTTACATTATGGCTCAATATATTCACAACGCCATGCATGTGTGGTGTATTATCACTGCGCAATGAAATTTAGGAAAACGCCCGGGGAAAGCAGCCATTGGCTGGGCAGGGCATGTTGCGGTCAAGTTTGCCTGGCGATGCCAGCACCCATCTGAGCCCAAGCAGTAGCAAGCGCAAGCGCTGGGTCGTACCGCCGGTGATGTCAGGTCAGGAAGCATACTGCCCGCTATAGACAGAAACACATTGTAAGTTCACCAAAGGCCAAGCATGGTAAACTGCAATGGGAGCGGGAAACGCAGCACTGCAGCGGCTTTGGCTGCCATAGAATTTTGGAAACCGTCAAAGATAGTGTTCCTAAACATTACGTTTTCCCGCTCCCTCGAAAGCAATGGATGCCAGATGAAGCAAAATTATTGAGCGCGGACGGTTGATCATTTGAGAATTGCGGTGTACATTTCAACGGGGTGAGTATTGATGATGTACTACAGAACAAGCAGGAAAAAAGAAAGAAAAAAAAAGGGACTGATTGCTACCATATTAGACTTCTGCATGCAGCGCCAATGGCTGCATGAAGTTGACACCGGAAGCGCTGATGGGCAAAAGCACGAAGCCCGTTTCGCCAAAGAAAGCTAGGACCTTCTCTCCGTGCCACAAAACAAAGGAAGTCTGGCAACCTTCCTCTTGTGACGTTCGGTTACTCGAACAGTAGCTTTGATATTGAGCGGCTCTGCGGTTCACATGTTGACGTATACGACCGAAGGTCGGATGGCCACGAATTTTTCAATGTATCATCGCTGATCGTTGAACAAGTTTCCATCAACAGAGCACGTCTGTTTAATGATCTGTTTAATGTATGTGGGCTGCATGTACATCGAGCTGTAGAACCTTGTGGTCGCTTACCGCATTGACGGCAAGCAAGTCCATCGTTGGTCGGAGTCTGGCACATCAGACTTTCACATCAGGCAGAAGGTAAGATATCACTTTCTGATGCAACAAAAACTTGCTATTAGGGTGTTTTAGGAAAACGTAGAAGTTTCGCGATAACATTTACTACAACGGGTAAGCCAATCGCATGATTCCTTTGGAGCGACTGACATCCCGTTGCTGATATCTGATTGACTGACAAGAATACGGAGTCGGGATCGGAGCGCGCTATGTTGAGCATCGATCGTCAGCAGATACGGACGAACGATCCCACACGCACAAATGATCCCTTTGTTGATGCACAGCATGCCACCAACATCGCAGACGTGCTACTTGGTACTTCGTTCCCGGTTGATACCGCGGTAGTGCCATGTAAGAGAACCGATCCTACTGTACCGTTGCATTTACAGCCACAGTTTGCAGTTTGTACAAGAAGAGACACGTGAACGTGCTGTAGCAGTCCAAGCCAAGCTTAGATCTATCTCGGCCAATGAACGAAAACAGGAACTGATAAGCGAAGGCCAGAAACCGGGAGACGTGAAAGGTGCGACAACGATGATGGGAATTTCTCATGTGCGGGGTCGCGGCACTGAACATGCTTGTAGTGCATGAAGCCAGGACTTTCAATCAAGCCAGGAACAAGGCTCGGCCTAGCAGTGAAAATTGCAGTGAACTGCGAGACTTGTGGCACTGTAGAACAACAGTGGTCATCGCCGAGAAAGCAAGGAAGCATAGTTTTCGAAGTAAACCTCAGAGCAATGCAGGCTATCAAAACCATTGGCAAAGGCTCCCCATCACTTACAGACTTCTGGTCAGTCATGAATGTTTCTCATCGTGGCTTACATCACAAACCGTTTCAAGAACACCTGAAATCCACGTTCAAGCCCGCAGCCTCCACGGCATCGGAAGAAATCTTTGCAAAAGCAGTTGTCGCTGTGCGCAATGTGTATAGTGAAATGGACCCCTCGTTCACAAAGAACATCACAGTGGTTTATGATGGCACATGGATGACGCGGGATCACACTTCACATATTGGTGTAGGAACTATAATAAAGTGCTACACCGGGTTGGTAATTGACTCTGTTGTCCTATTAAACCGATGCCATGGGTGCGCACTAGGCCCAAAGGAAGACAGTCCAGAATACCACGAGTGGAAAGACACCCATATCTGCAAAAAGAATACAGATGCCAAATCTGGCCGTATGGAGGCAGAGGCAGCCCTACTCATGTTTCACCGTTCACTGCAAAAAATGACCTTATGTACACGAATATAGTTTGCGATGGAGACAGTCGCACATTTCTGGCACTGTGCGAAGATGCAACCTATGGGTTTATAACGTTCACTAAAGAGGACTGCATCAATCATGTTCAAAAAAAGGAAGGGTGCAGCTCTGCGTTCACTCGTAACAAAATCCAAGAAGGGGCGACCCATCGGTGGGAGAGGTGGGCTAACGCAGGACCTCATAAAGAAGCTCACCAGTTACTATGGCCTGGCAATGAAAAATAACTCTGAGACAGAGGACATGCAAAGGGCAGTGCAGACGTGTAGGTATTTGGAGTATCGTACTCCAAATACTGTATCTTAAATACTTTTGTTGGTATTTAAGTATCTTACTCAGTACGTTTACAGAAAGGTATTTTGTACTCTATTTAAAATACTTTTTTTCGTATTTGCCACTCAATACTCAAATTACTTTTATCATTTCGGAGAATAGGCAGACTGGTTTGATTTTCATGGGGCCATTGACAAATAGTGAGCTTTCATTACAATACCTCCGTTTGTCAACCACGCGGGATACGGACCTTTCGGTACAGGACATTTCGGTACAGGACCTTTCGGTACGGACATTTCGGTACACGGACCTCTCGGTACACGGACCTTTCGGTACAAGGACATTTCGGTACACGACCATACCGCTGGAATATGGTCTTCGGCTTATTGGTTATGACAACGTGTTTTGTTCTCAATACAGATTTTTTATTAAAAATGTATGAACTACAGACGTCCTGTTTTCACTTCTAACATCTCTGGGACGGCAGATATTCTTTGCCAGCTATTGTCACCCAAACGGCATATCTGGGACTCTTATAGATTTTTAATAAAAAAATCTGTATAAAAAAGACACCCTGTATAAGGAAGGGCATTACAAGGTTTTGCACGTACGAAAACATCAGTTCGTTGTCCCTTGCGTTGTTCACTTTAAATTAAAATTACCATTACCTTTCTTTCTTTCTTTTTTAACGGCTTTCAACGAAAATACGTTTGCTGAAAAGTCCGGCAACCTCTTCATTTCCTTTTTTACGAACATAACATTTTTGACGACCTACATTAACAACGGGCATCTGGGATGTCTTCTGTGAAAGAGAGTAGGACAAAATAAGCCAGATAAAAACGCCCGCCTGCTATACCGGGGGCACTTTTTCCGGGAACGTTTTCTCCGGGGTCATTCTTTCCTACGCCCTTCTGGTTGCCACCCGTA
Organism: Ornithodoros turicata; assembly: GCF_037126465.1. Lineage (NCBI taxonomy): Eukaryota > Metazoa > Arthropoda > Arachnida > Ixodida > Argasidae > Ornithodoros > Ornithodoros turicata. The sequence continues at coordinate 66,516,368 of NC_088201.1, read as the reverse complement.
AGGCACTGCAGAAAGGATACTTTGCGATCATTGCAGCATGCAGATACAGGCAATTTTAGGGGAACATCTACACTCCCGTCACCACATTTACTACCATTCTTGAGCCCTTATGTGTCCTGCAGAGGGAAACCCATCAAAAGGTCAAAACACGAAAGGCCAAAAGATTAAAACGGCCAACAGACGAAGGGCCGAAAAATCAAAACACCGACCTATCTTGTTCAATTTTTTCGCACAAGATTTCAACATAATGTCCGTCCAAGCGCGTGTAAACTGTAAACACTCTTTTTGAACTAACCATATAAAGAAAATTTAATCTAACCTTAGCCTTGAATTTTGACTTTCGGTTTGTTCGGGGATTCGATTTTTCGGCCTTATGGCTGCCACTCCCTGCAGAGGCAATGCCTGGAAATTATACTTTTCGCGGCGACCATCTAAAGACATGTATCGTGCATGGGATGCTTCGAGTATTTCCCTTGGATGACATACTGAAACAACGCATTGCATGATTAATGCATAGTCTAGGTACTCGCTATTTTAGGGACTCGAAAAAAAAAAAGAAACAGTCACCGTTTTATGACTAAGAAGCTGAAGACCACCTTCCAGCGGTGTGGCCGTGTACCGAAATGTCCGTACCGAAAGGTCCTGTACCGAAATGTCCTGTACCGAAAAGTCCTAGACCCCAACCACGCGCCACGTGTCGTGCGACGACCACGGGGAAGAGGAGCGAACAGGGCTGGCTAGCAACTTGCTTGTTACAATTACAGAAAAAGAGGAACTAGGCCGAGTCAAACTAGGGTGACAAAGAGGAAACGAAGAGGTAAACTAAGGGTTACAAAGAAAGGTCATCGCCCCAAGTGTGTCATGCATAAGTGTCTTCGTGAGGAGGATGACACCGCGAATGGAGCAGATAATTGGCATGTCTCGGGTTCACAAAGGAATCCATTTTATGGAGTTCTGTTCTTTTTGCTGGGTGGCCGCCTTTCCTCTGACCCTTTATTCTACCTTCATTTCCCCTTAAGAGCGAATAAAGCCTACGTCTAATTTCACAACCTAAATCTTTGCATTTAGTTCTGACTCTAGTATTTTGAATGTATCTTAAATACTTTTTGAAGTATTTACTACTCTACTCTAAATACATAAATTTTGTGGGTATTTAGACTGTATTTTAATTACTTTACGATCGCAGTATTTAGTATCTTATTTCAAATACGTTTTTCGAGTATCTTCTACATGTCTGGGGCAGTGATGGCCACCTACTACCACGTCACCTCGACTGATGACCAGCCTCACCATGACTTCTGTCCACCAGGTCCTACAAGATGGTGGAAATACGAGGCAGCTATAGCTGAAGGCAAAATACCACCAAAACAGAAATGTCAGTTGGCACAACATGTTGCCACAGCAATGCTGCCTGTGTACAAGCGACTATCTGAGCCCCAACTTTTGGACCGGTGCAGAGGGAAGATCCAAAACGCTGCTGAGAGCCTACACTGAGTCACTTGGTCGATACTTTCAACAGACAAAAATGCCCCCTTATTTGCTGCAGAATTGGCGGTTACACACACACACACACACACACACACACACACACATACACATAGTGAGGATGTATGCTAATACAATGCAGGGACACTATGCGCATCTGTGAAGGCTTGCTCTTCTGTTGGCATAACGCCTAGTAAACTAGCTAGGGCTCCACAGGGCGTCTGAAAAGGACGCAAAACGTAATAAGAATGCTGCAGAACGCCACAAAGTGAAAAGTAAAAAGGCCAATAAGGCCCATGTAATGAAGGACAGCGAAGACTACAAGGCTGGTGCCTTCTAGTGTGTGAAAGCTTATGAAAAATACAAAACATCAGTTTTCTCAAAAGTTTTCGCTCTACCTGCTCCGCTTGTGAAATGGACACCTCCACAGCCGCTAAGTCTATTTTGATGCGGTTTGTTTTCTTACAATCACTGAACCTGCCTAGAGGTCGTGACATTCTTATTTTTTCAAGTAAATCAATGTATAATTTGTGCTATCATCATACGTTTCTATGCCAGATGCATCAGTTGCAACCACATGACAAAAAAAAAAAAAAAAAAAATGAGAACCAAAAATTGTCGTGGTGGAAATCGAAAAAACTAAGAATGTCAGGACCTCAACCATACATTTGGGAATACACTCAAAGTTCAAGTAGTCTTCTACCATATTTTTCAAACTCTGCAGGAATTTCACAAAATGCCTCAAAAGTGTGAAAAAAAAATTATTGAGATATAATTTTTTGGTTAATTCATTTTGAGAGCATTATCACCATCTTTGCTAATTTTCATCATAATCTATTACGAAACAAAAAAGTTTGTGTTCCCCTGAGCACGGCCCCTCGATCGCTCCTCTCTGCTCCGCTGGTGCTCCGCTGCTCTGCTCCCAAGCGAAGCAGAGGGGGCGATCGAGGGGCCGTGCCCTGAGGTTCGGGTTTTGCGAAATCGAACGCTCTCTTCTCAATAGTATCAATTTTTTAAACTCTTTCTGACATTGTCATTATGGCGGTAAAAAGGTGTACAAAAATTCTTATGGCTGTTGTGTACCGTTATTGCCATGTGACCTACCTTCCGATGATTCTCTTTTAATCTTTACTTTATCTGTGACCGTCATGTTTTTTTTTTTCTTTTTCTTTCTTTTTTTCCATGGAGAAATTGGGAGTATTCAACTCCCCCTTTATTTCGACGAGGTTTGCCTGGCTAGAGTCATGCTTGGGAAGCGTGTCGCGTCTCATACATGTTTCATCACAAAAAATTACGAATGCGCAGTGTAACGTTGTCTAACCTAGAGCCACTAAATAAAAGTGCGCTGTACTGAGCGATTGTAATAAGCTTCGCTTTAGTGGATACCATTTAGCGAGACAAGTCTAACCGACGGAAAGTAGGAGAGCCGCCCCGAAGTTACTACCGAAGTTACCAAATGTTAACATGTGGCTGGTAGAGGGCGCTCCAGCTGCTGGAGAAACTCTACTGCAAGTAGCGGATATGACCGGCTGAAAAATACGCTTGTAAATGCACACCCCGAGCACCGATGGCGTACCATGCTGGTTGAGGGAGTCGCTGCCGTAGGAGGCTGTGGTGTGCTTCACTTTCCGACGTGCTGGCTGCATGGGTTCAGTGTAAAACGTGTTGTAAACAACGTACTTGACGTGCGACCGGCACAAATGTAATTGCACTACATTTTTGAAATGACAGCCGCGGCCCCGCCTTGCCTCTTTGTTTTATAGTCGACGTTGGCTGAGGGATCCCCTGGACGTTAAGTTCTGTAAATTCCATCGACAATACTACAGTGCATTTGATTTTCCACTCGCAAGCGTTGATCAGACAAACAGTTAACCTCGCGTAATAAAGGACAGGGATCGGAACCGGCATATTTTTCGGTTCGGGTTCGGGTTCAGGCATATTAGTTCGGTTCGGGTTTAGCTCCGCTGAACCGAAATTATCAGCTTGAACCGGTTCAGGCACATCGGTTCGGGTTCGTGTTCGACTCAGAGAGAACCCCCCCCCCCCCAAAAAAAAAGAAAGAAAAAGCGGTCAGCGGTCGGGACATTGACAGGGATTGGAACCATTACTTTTCGGTCCTGGTTTAACCGGTTCATCGTGCTACATAAAAGCGAGCTTACCCTCACCGTGTACACGGTTGTAAGAGAAAGGTGCGAGATAACTTTTTCAGATGAAAAACCTTTCATTAAAGCAGGTGAGAACACAAGACAATTAGCAAACACATTAATTATATACCTGATATTTTACTGTATTGTACTCTTGTGGTTGTCCGCTGAAAACGAAAAGCGAAGTGCTGGAAGCCTTTTGGCAGAACCCCGTCAGGGCCCTCTTTTGCTCCTGCAAAATACTGGCGCTACAGTCACAAACTTTTACTCGCATCTGGCATCGTACATAACATAATAAATAAACAAAAAAAGGTCGGTCGGTAGTACAATTACCTCTCAACCGATTCCCGAACCGGTAACCGTATCATTTCGTTTCTTTTTCTTTTTTTTTTTCAATTCCGGTTCGGTTCGGGTTCAACAGAAAATCACGTTTTTTTCGGTTTTCGGTTCGGGTTCAGTTCCGGTTCCGATCCCTGATAAAGGGTAAGGGGTCCCGTTTTCGTAGGTTGTTTGCTCTGCAATGCACGTCGGTCGCGCATGAAACGATCGCTGCCGGCGAAGTGAAACAGAGAAATGCATGGGAAGATACCTCTAACATACATTTCACCAGCTCCGGTGGCGCAGCGGTAACGCGTGCGCTTGGAGACTGGGAGGTCCGCGGTTCGAATCCGCGGGCCGGCTGTGCCGTCTGGGGTTTTTCCTGGGTTTCCCTCAGATGTGTAATAGGCGTATGCCGGCACAGTTCCCCTGAAGTCGGCCCATGGACGCAGCTATCCTCCCCCCGAGCGGGTTCCGCTCGGTCTTCCACTTCACCCTTTCCTCTCCTCCTCTCCACCACCTTTCCCTTCCCGAGAAACATGCCGCCTAATCAGGCAGGCAGACCTCTCGGGTTCCTCCCAACGACACTCCTCCTCCTCCTCCAACATACATTTCCTCACGCGAAAGATTTCCTTTGGAAAGACGTCTCCCAGCTCATTTTGGCGTGTTGTGACGTCAGGTCGTCGAGTACATTTTGCTGGCTGCCGAGAATCGTATGCTATGTCGAGGTTGTGAGGCGACGACAAGGCCGGTCTCTCAGTTTCTTCTCGCGCGTTGTGACCCAAATTCCGCAGGAAACGAAAATAGAAAGGGAAACAAAAATGTTTTCGTTACCTTTACCTGAAACCGAAACGAAAATGAAATTCAAGCCTGGAAACGTTAACGCAAACGGAATTCACGTAACGTTTCCCCACCTTTCCTCTTAATATGCATATAATAATATCTTTAATTCCTTCATACCTAGAACAAGCGTGGAGTGGAACCACTTCCACCGACATTGTTTTGTGTGAATGCTGATATGTTCCATCGAATGATAACTAACCACCACTCCCTTGTGTAGTGCTTTGACTTGAGGGTATTGATAAATAAATTAATAAATATGCATATATTAGTATTCTCATCTCACATCTCATCAGTCATCAGATTGATTTAATGGCGAAATACAGGTAGACAATGCGAATGATTCACCCAGAGAGGTTCCAGCGGGGAGCTCACAAGTTTCTCGAGATACCAAAATAATCCGATCCGTTCCAATGCAAGCCGGACGAAACTACAACGCCGTAAGCGCGCAAATGATGTTGGCTGTGCCCGAGTTTGTATCGATGTTGTGCCAAGTTGATGCCTGAATCTGTGCCGAGTTTATGAGTGGTCGGGAAAGACCACATATGTACGTTTTCTGTATTTTCCTACTTCAAGTATGACACAGAAAGCAGTGTTTGTTACCGGAAACGGAAACGAAAATCCGCTGAGGAAACGGAAACCGCTACCGAAAATCGTCTGGAAATGGTAACGGAAACGAAAAATATGTACTGGAAACAGAAACGAAAACATTATTACATTAGACCTTCTCCTTCTTTCCGATAAGACAAGTTCCCACAGTTCAAAGCGGTGCTAAGCACTCTGGGATTTTCTGAACTCTTCTATCCTCTTGGCTATCGCTTTATTACCCAACGCTATGAGCTTTCGGGACGTCCGTCGTCTGTCGCCCCGCCTGAGGAAAGCGGCCGGGGCGGCTGCCCCTCTCTCACACCCCTCGGAACGGCTTTTTGTTTGCTTTTGTTGGCAAGAAGCAAGGCAATGAATCGACTTCTCTGCTTCAGACGCGGGACGGTAGTGCTAGTAGCGTGCTATTTGCGAGTGATCTGCCTGCCGATGTGACGGCATGTTGCTCGGGTGGATAGTGCGTCCGGGAACGACTTCACAGGGAACTGTGCCGACATTTGTCTGAAAGCGTCTGAGGAAACCCGGGGAAAACATTCAGACAGCACAACCGGGGCCCGGATTCGAAGAAGCAGGACGGGCGGCGCCAATTACAACAAAAAAAAAAGAAAAAAAGGGGGGAGGAAGAAGGCTCGCGCCTCACTATTCGACGACTGACGTGACGTCGCGGGAAAGAGCTTTTCTGACTAGCGAGATTTGAAAGCTCTCTTTCGTACCCGGCTTGTGCAATACACTCGTACGTTTTGTCCGAATGTGTCCCATAGGGAGTCCCAATTTCTACTCCTCCTGACACATTTGTTTCGAGCCCTTCCATGCTGCTTGAAGGGTAAACACGACTACCACTTTGCGACTCATTTGTACTCGGTCACCCAAGGAAGACTCCAGTTGAAGAAAGATAATACTTGTACGTAACTTACTCAAGTTACTCCATCTGAAAGGGATTGTCTCGTACAGCCGGCCGGGGCGATTCCGAAATTTAGCCAAAACTATATTCACGAATACTGTAGACATACAATCGTCAAAGTTCCATTCAGAATAACGAAGTCGTTTTCGAAGATTTTGTCGAAACATGCCGTAATAGCAGACTACGGTACCTGCGCTTCACTCTCATGCAACGTCACGCCTGACATCGGCCTGCGGGTAAGTCGCCCATTGGCAGTTGTAACTTGCAGGAGGATCGTGGGTTGAGTCAACACCACCTAGATACAGAAAGCCTGCTCATTCGTCGACGTGACGTAACAACGAAGAGTCAGTCAATCGGGATCGTGTTTTCAACGGCGGTAGCCAATCACGAACTTGCTTTCAGCGGTCGTAGCCATGGTGACGAGCAACCGTCGTCTGCGAGTAGTGATTGAACGTCTCCGCGTACTAAATGAGAAATTTTTAAAGGGGCACTAAAATGCAAAAACAACTTGCTCTCAAATGAAAGTCCGTGTTTCAATTAGCACAATTCAAACAAAATTACCTAGTTCACCCAACGCTGCCGTTTAGAAGAAAAACACAATGAAAACAGAGCCGTCTTGCGCGGCACCGCATGGGATCCCCAGGTGAAAAAGACTGCGGCATCCAATGAGATAGCAGGAGAAGCGCGCGCATACCTATCGTGGACCTGTGGATTTGGAACGGGTCCCATCGCAGTGTTCCGTACATGCGCGGCATGATGCGCACTGCTGTATTTTTCAATACAGATCCACTGAATTCTCGAGATGTTCCGCTGACAACATCAACATTTATCTTCACGTCCTTCGGACAGCGACGCCCGTCCGCTTCACAACGAGCCCTATGTTTTTCGCCGGGACTGCTTCATGACATGGCTGACGTGGCACGCGCAGCATGGACTAAAAACTCCGATGCACGAGCTGAAGCGTTGTTCACTGCTCACAGCCGAAGCAAGAAAGAGTCCGGTATAATTCTGATTGTAGCTTCATAATGGAATCAAAGTTTTGAATTATGACAACAAGTACAAAATTAACATAGCGTGTAGCGTAATTTGAAGTGAACTTGATTTTGCATTTTAGTGCCCCTTTAAAGTAAAGAGCAAAACAGTCCCATATCTTTCTCAATACTGATTTTCTGGAAAGCATGTTGCACTTTTTGTCTACCGATTCAGGTCTACAGGTTCCAACTTAGCTGCAATCATATACGTGTTCTTGAATTCGCAGAACGGCGACACGCAGTAGCAGACGAATTCTGACTTTATATGTCCGCGTAGCCAAAGAGAGAGAGGAGCAAATAAGCAGGTCTTCTGTATCTGCCGTTGGTTGAGTTTATAGTTGAGTTACTCCCATAAGCTCCCCTTTGCTCTCGAAATGGGGCGCTCAGACGTATACCTCCGCGAGCCAAGGATGTAGTCCGTGCATCGACTGCGGCGCATAATCGGATAGGTGGAAGCTAAGTCACGTGTTTTCTTTCCGCGAGTATTGAATGCATTGAATGCGTTTTTTTTCTTTTCTTTTTTTTTAATAAACACGCACTCCTTCTCTATGTACGCCGTCAGCGACACTTCATTTCGAAACATGATCAGTGTGCAACGGGGGTGTAATATATTTTTGGTCGGAGCCAGCGACCGTCAAAGACGGACAGCTTCAGATTTGTATGTGGGGTTGGCCTGCGGCTTTTTACTTGTCTCTGCGGAATAACACATTTGTTGTAAACCAGCAAGTACGCCACTTAGGATACGCCTCTTTCGCTTGAGAACTGAAAGAAAATATACGAGAGTTCCCGCGGTCCCAAGTCACTTCTGAAAGTCGTGTGCTCACGGCAGTGCACTATCGCGCGCAAAAGCAGCATAGGTGGGCATTTTCCTGCGGCCTCACTCATCCTCACCTTACGAAGCAGACTTTATCGGTCTCACTCACCCTCACCAAATTTTTCTCACCAGTAACTTAACCTCAGTCGCCCTCACCCTAACATTCCATTTTAAATTTTGCCGTCACAAACCTCATCTCAGGGCATCGGGATCCCGAAGGGCATCACCATCCTCACACGCCTTCACCTCATGAGGCTATTCACAACCCTCATGGCCTCACGTATCTTCGCCTCATGAGGGTCCTCATCCTCACGTGTCCTCACCTCATGAGGGCCCTATGGCCTCAGGAGTCCTCATCCTCATGTGCCCTCCCCTCATGAAGGCCCTCATGTCCTCACGGTGCCTCACGTACTTTCGCCTAATGAGGACCCACATGGCCTCACGAGTCCTCATCCTCACGTGCCCTCACCTCATGAGGACCTTCATGGCCTCACGAGCCCTCGACTCGTGAATACCCTCGTGCCTTCAAGTCCCTAGGAGGCAGCCCAAGGTGATATGTACAGCCTGCTGGACACGGTGTGCCCAGCTTCATCTGCGCCGAACGACACGGAGTTAGACAGATACTTGCGAGCCCCATGCAGCGTAGATGAACCACTTCCATTTTGGAAGACAAATTCTTGCATTTACCCACAGCTTGCGAAGCTTGCAGCTGTGTGTTCTGGCATGACAGCTACATCAGGGTCAGCTGAAAGACTTTTTTCCATTGCTGGCTCGTTGCAACGCGCACGAAGGTCATCATTCAAACCAGAGGCAACCGAGCAGCTTATACTTGTCGGGGAACCTGTTCGTTCAACAAATCCCAGATAAAACGAACTCTTTGTACTTCTGGTGGACCGCCAATGACAAACAAGAGGCAACTTATCAACGTGTGAAAATAAAGAGTTATCATGACGTCGGTATAGCTTATTGTTTGGGCTTTACGTCAAGGTATGCTCACTGAGAACTCAAATTGGAAGACTGCCATGAGTGAAATAGACCACAATTCTCTCCCATCAGTCCATCTCTGTCCTCCGCATTTAAATCCGCGCTTTCGCCTCATCTTCGATCACGACATGCCACTGCTTTGACTGTCTTCCGTGAGTTTTTGAATGTTTTGTTTGTTCTGCTTTGTTCGTTCCTTCCTTAGTACTTTCTTCAGTATATTGCTGCCGCACAGACTTTGGAGAACCCGGTAAAGGCTGCTTTATATTGAGCTTTATGCTGTTAATGAACAAGAGGCGTCAAACTAAAAAGAAAGCCTCGTTACATTCCCAGCAGCGGTAACATTTGTTTGTAAAGAAAATACAAAAATACCTCACATGGCACCTTTGGCACGACATAGCACGCATGTGTCCACTTGCAATCATTCCAAATTAACGGGGGGAAACAGTTGCACGCTCTTTTAAAAACGCAGTACAGGGCCTCTCAAAACGACGCTGCTATACCAGTTAACCGGCAGAAAAAGGAATCCACGAGAGGTACCCCCCCCCCCAAAACCACAAAATCGTGTTCCCTAGTATTGGGGTTGTACATTATGCAACAACTTAACGTGACCGCCTAACAGAGCCATGACTTATCTGTAAGGTCCCTCATGAAAAAGTCGCACGCACTCACCTGTGAGGTTCTTCATGGAAGCCTTCATATATGGAGGAAAGAAACCTAAGAACGGAACATGCCGATCCTCGAAGATCTTCGAATTTCCATTGGCCCTTCGCACAGAGTGACGTCATCTCCGCCACACCTTCTCCAAGCGGGGAGATACGTTAGCTCCTCCTCCATCCGTGAGGCTCTTGACGAATGGACCCATGACCTCATTCGTGAGGTCCCTCACGAAAGGCCTCATGGCCTCATCCGCGAGGTTCCTCACAAAAGGCATCATGGCTTCATCCGTGAGGTTCCTCACAAAAGGCCTCATCTGCGAAGCTCCTCACGGAATACGTTGTACCCTCACGTATTGGCCTCAAGACGACTGGCCTCATGAGGGACAATGCCTCACGACTATCCTCATTAGGAACATTCAGCGTGGTATGGCCTCACTCACCCTCACCTCATCGTCGTGAGGTGAGGGTGAGGCGTCCTCATGAGGGTCCTCATTAGTGAGGCCGCCCAGCTATGAAAAGCAGACGATTTCTGCATCCATTCATTCTTATGTTTTTAGTAAGCTGTGACACCGTGAAAAATCTTAATACCTCTGCGTATATGTTCAGAAATCTATTTTGAGGACTTTAGGAACACGTGCCCACAACTGACTTTTTTTTGTCAAAAACAACTGACAACATTTTGGGGATATATGCTTTTTATTTAAAAAAAGGGAAAGGGGGCACCAATCCCCTCAAAATCCCCTAGGGCACGACCTTGTTCGCCCCTAGCTTCGAGCGTAGTTACACTCTACCAAATTGGTGGCGCTGTCGAACACTATGATGTCATTTGTTTTTAAAAAGGGAGAAGTCTATAGACCTCTCCCCGTTTGTCACGGTCTTCAGGGGATTACGATGATCCCTGAAAGAGACGCGACCTTCGGTCCTGCTTTTCTTTCAATAGGAGGCAACGAACAAGTGCCCATTTGTGGAACCATGCCCTCCCCTTCAGGTTTGTTTCGGATTCAGTCTGTCTACGAACGTCACGATGACGTTTCTCGTGTAGAAGTCTATTACGAAGTCGTCTATCTCAAAAGGTGCGGAGCCTCACATGATATTGGTTTTTATGTTGTCCTTGCAAAAGCTTTCGACACAAAGCTCAGTCAATTTAGAGCTAGATAATATGCATTTGCGCTCTCAACATAACGCATGTTATATATTGTTATACATAACAGAAATGTAAAAAAAAAAAAAACCTTCCAAACTAAGTAATAACACTGTCTGCAACAAAATGAGGACTGTGTTAAAAGGTCTATGGCAATTCAAACCTGCATTGAATGGAATGGTAATTCAAATCTGCATGGTAATGCAAACCTGCACATGGATTAAAGTACAGGGTTCGCCAAGATAAACTTCGGGGTTTGTAATGAAGATAAAACAAATTAGAACAGTGTCGGAAAGCCAAAGTAGATGTTAGAAGACGTATTTATGCCCCAAAATTTTATGTCGATAATGCCGCTTGGTCTGTTTCTCTGCGGATAAATCGTGAAAATTAAAAAATCGCCGCTGCCTAAACGGCCATACCTGTGTTTCAGCTTCTTTCGCCAGATGCCGAAACGGTCGAACACGGCGTTGCAGAGTACGATTCTGCTAACGAAAGGAAAGTTAGGTAGCAAGCAAGCTGGTGGTGACGATCCATGACTTGAAAACCCGAGACGAGGTAGGGACGTCCTCGTCTCGGGTTTACGATTCTGCATTCAGTTCCACTTGTTCAGATTTCGATGTCGTCTGCAATGCCGCGTTCGACCGTTTCGCCATCTGCCGGAAAGGAGCTGAAACATAGGTATAGCCGACTAGGCAGCGGCGGTTTTCTAATTTTCATGATTTATCTGCAGAGGAACGGACCAAATGGCAGTATCGAAATACAATTTTGGGGCATAATACGTCCTCTAACATCTACTTTAGCTTCCTGACACTGTTCTTATTTGTTTTATCTTCGTTACAAACCCCGAAGTTTATCTTGGTGAACCCTGTACTACTTCACTTAACCTGACGCTGGTACAAGTCTTCACGTGAGAAACGTTTGTTTCCGCATCGAAGTAGACGGGAGCGTCAATTACGTTCGGCGATTCATCGGCAATTCTTCTTACTTTGGCTCCTGACCCAAGCTGCTTGGCGCTAGGTGTAGACTAGGTGTAGACACGGAACTGCCGGAAGCCACGCACGTTTCTACGCCGTGCGTAGAAGGCCACGGCATGCACGAAACGGAACGACGCTGGGGAAGATAGATGGATGGATGGATGTAATGGATGTTGTGGCTTTTCCCTTTGGAGCAGGCGGTAGATTGCGCCACCTAGCCACATTACTGAGTTTGAAATTACTTCAGATCAGAATTATTCACGTTGCCAGTGTTTCCATTGGAAACTACATTATTCCTATGCCACCGATCATTTAGTCAGTCCTTTGTATTTTGTACTGTTTTGAAGTTAACTTCGCCCCTATCGTTTTGGAAACCCAGTGCTTCCCATAAGGTCACATCACCCTACATCAGCTGAATACCTTTGCGTGCCAATATGACATGCTCCGCAGTCTCCTCTTCTTGTCCACATATACCGCATGTTTTATCCGAGGCATCTGTATATTTTGAGACATGAGTTTTCGTTCGCAAGATCCTTGTCCTTGCCTCAAACATGAGCGCGCTTGCTCTAGTTGTCGAAAATTCCCTCTGACCGTGTTTCCCTTTCATATTCCCTGTACACCTCAAGTGAAACGTGGGGGAAAAGTGGGGAAATGTCCCATGCATTTCGCCCTCACGGCTGCAGCAGACAGCTTTGCGACAGAAGGACCCCTGGTTCAGGGAGAAATCTGGTTTTCCCCGACTGGTTAAATGTGCGATTCGGGAGTAAATTTGGAGAAGAATGGGGTAAAACCTGAAAATCTCAGACCATATTTATGAGGAGCATTGGGCCTGGGAGGAGCCCTGTCACTTAACTTTACACGACAGGTGATGCAAAGGCCGCTGACATCTTGAGGCAGAGCTACCAATTTGAAATCGTCCCAGACCACCGCCACTTGGCTTGCATTTCGACCAATTGGGTGGCGCATGATAGGTTTAATGCCAACGGAGAGGATAATATCAAGGAATGGACAAACTTGTCCCATTATCGGCTCTAGCATGCACGTTATGCCAAGGGCACTCGTTCAGGGCGTGCATTTCAATAAATTCTTACTTAATCAGCATCTTAGAAAAAGGGCTGGCACTGTTTATTGGCCAGCCTGTCATGTGTGCTGGCTCCACATTACAAAAGAGTCACACCCACACACTTCCTTCCACCCTTGCCTTCGCACAACACACACTGGCATTGATCAGAAACACGGTTGCCTTTCTCGTTCCCCAAGTCACTTTGACGAGAGCCAATGGACTCCGCAGGTGTAGTGCAAACCCAGGGGAGGCCGGAAGTAGCACACTTTCCCTTCTCACTCCTCGCCAGATGAGCCTGTGCCCCGTTTCACACGTCTCTGCTTCGGTGACTGCCGTGGTGACCGTTTCGGGGAACGACCTGCAAGCAATACAGCAGTCGGGAACCATGTAGGTGAAAACTGGTGACTCCAAACAAATTCAGAAATTCGAACAACTGGAGCTGGCTGCGCAGTCTCAGCGAGTGCGCAAATTGGTTACATGCTATGGTGCCAAATGTGCACTAATTCGGATGTACCCGGTGGGCATGCACTGGTTAATCTGACTTTCCCCCTTTTCTTCTTCCCCCTTCGAATAATATATATGGTTAACCCTTTATGATTAACCATTCCAGGTTCATCTACAGGTTTTCCCGCCCATATTAGTCCAAGTGCCATCTGAATTAATCCAGGTGCCAACTGAAATAATCCAAGCGCCATTCAAGTTAATCCGGGTGCCATCTGAAATAATCCAGGTGCCATCTGAATTAATCTATGGTGTTTTAAGTACCATAACCCTGTATTCACATGAGGGACATCCTTGCAAAATATTCTACAGACATGTAGTGGAAGAAAAAGTAAAAATCTGCTGACGGGACTTAAGTTCGGCTCCATCTTACGTTGAGCATTTGCACGGCGCCAAGATATCGGGAGTTGGAGTGGAAGTATAGCAGACGACACCATTCGTCATGTTGTCTGCTACGGAATATCTGATGACTCGGCTACAGGATATTCTCGAAAAACACAAAGACATGACCTCTAGCTGAGTCAGAAGATATTCCGTAGCAGACAACAGGACCAACTGTGGCGTCTGTTATGTGCGTCATGTCTTCTGGCACTCTTTTAACTGCATGGAATATCCTGCAGCTCAGTTACAAAATATTGTGTAGCAGATGACAGGACCAATGGTGTCTGCTATGTTCGTCATGTCCTTTCGTGCTCTTCTGCCCACGGCGAATATCCTGCAGCTCAGTCAGAAGGCATTCTGTAGCAGACGACAGCACCAATGGTGTCGTTCGCTGTACTCGTGCTCTAACTCCCAATACCTTGGCGCCGTGTGAATGCTCAACATAAGACGTGGCAGAACTTCAGTCACATCAGCAGTTCCTTTTTCAGCAGTTTTTTTTTTACTTTTCCTTCCACTGGAATATTCTACATTAATGTCCCTCGTGTGAATATGCGGTTATAGTGCTTAAAAACGCCATGGATTATTTCAAATGGCACTCTGATTAAACCGAACAGCACCTGGAATAAAATGGGCAGGAAGACCTGTAGATCAGTCTCAAAGACCACAATGACTCCGTGAAGCTATACATGGGTATCACTCGCTCATTATTAAAGAAACATGCTGGCGCAGGAAGCAGATCTAGTGTGTAGTCAAACTGACGTATTAGGGCAAACATCACTGTGAGCACCAGAAATGTGTGGGGGTTTAAGTTCCTCCGCTGCATTTCACTTGCACTTTGTGATGGCACTGAAGACGACAGTGATTTTGATTAAATTAACACTACTGACATAAAGGATGATGACACCTAAGCAGAAATGCACAGGATACTAATGAGAAACATGCTCAAATGAGGATGGCCCAACGTGAGGAGGCACCGTGACATTGCTGTGTCAAGTACTGTTACAACACATCTACTACAGTCGCCGAATGATATTCCAGACACCAAAAATTCTGACTTTCCAATTTTTTTTACAAACTCTTGGCACCGCCAAACGCCCCATAGAGCCAATGTATTTCTGCTTCCGATATTTCGGACCATGTTGTCTGTCTGGTTTTTCGTACTCATTTCGCCCGGAGCCCACCAATTTTTTAGAACTTTTTGTCTTCCAAGAGAAAAAAACAGACACATTACAGTGCATTTCGGGACTCAATATTTTGGAACGCTTTACGAAAGGAAGAGCGCTGACTTGGCGCATAAGCTCAGCGCAGGCATGCACAAAGGCGGAGCTTAGAAGCGTGTGCATTGCCTCTGCAGTGTCCGCTGTCTCTCGTCTCCCTTTCAGATGCGTTCCAAAACTTCAGTATAGCTGAGAGAATGTCGCCAAACGAAGACAATCAGACATGGACAACGATGCCCAATTCTGCCCAGAACTAACTGATGCCGACGTCCGTGGACAAGTTCTCTATCATCTGCCGCTGGAAGGTTCCAACGACAGTGGCATCGACAAAGCGGTTGCCATTGTGCCCCTGTCAACCGCGGCGATCCTTACGGCCGTGACTACGCTCATGGAAGTGAATCACAACGAGGCTATGCTAGCAAAAATTTGTCACTATACGTTATTCCATGTCGCCGCAGCAAAGTGAACTCGCGTTGAAAGTTATTTCGAGCCACCGTGAGTGCAAATTCAGTTCTTTTTAAACATTGTAGGATTAAGCCTTTGTCTAAAAATTCGGACCGCTCAATGATTCGGACTCATTTTGTGGCTTCTTCAAGTCTGAAAAATCGGTCTGCGACTAATACCGTCCGGCCAAAGCAGGCTATAGCAGAGATCATAAAACTTCTTACCACACAGCTTTTCTTAGAAAACAATAAGGATGCAATTCTTTTACAGATTGCAATACAGATTCTTTCGGAAAATGGAAGGAACATTTTCTTCCCTGTCCGTTTGATATTTAGGTAGCTTTCGGGTGATATGGAGAGTGAAACTCAAATCAAGATTTTTGTTGTACTGGTTCATATTCACGGCAAAACACAATCTTACACTTAGGATGCCACTAACTAGCTCCGTACCTCACTACAACATTTTTCTGTTCTGTTTTGCTACTGAGAGAGTAAAGCCCAGCTTAATTTCCATTGACAGTGGCACAAAAGAGAATAGTTTTACAATAGGACAGATACACAATTTGAACGAGACCAAGTAATGAGTTTTCACGTTGTGCAATACGTTTCTTTCACCTCAGGTGCAAGAGTGTGATAAGTACAGACTACAGTGGCCTTGAAAATTTACTTACTGAGTTCAAGGGTCTCTTTAGGGAGCCAATCATAATCGACGTCTCCAGTGTTTTGCGTGCCCATCTCGACTTTTTGTTTGCTTGCAGCTGGTTTCTTTTTCTAAAAGGGTAACAAAGAAAAAAATTCAATGGCAGCAAGTTCACGTAACATGCAAAGCTAAAAAGCAACGTTTCAATTGAACTTTTCGGGAAGAAATTCATACCCCGAGTGATGACATGAACTGCTGGCCGAGTACCACGAGCAGCACAGCACAAGCTGCCAGGAACACATAAAGGAAGAACCTGGAACAACCCAAAAAGAAAATCCCAGTTAGATGTTTCGAGGTTTTAAACCTACCTACCCAATTCACACAGAAGGTAGTTGAGATAGCAGCAGATACTTTGAAATTTTCTCAACCAGTTTTGTTTTGTTCACTACACTACTTTCCTTGGATGATTCACATCATGCACTACAGAAGCCGTGGGGACTCTTGGGAGGCATGTCTCATTTTCTTGTTGCAGACACCCATTTGTTACTTTATTTTGTGGCTGAATCATGCGAGATTCTCATACAAGAAACATTTTTTTAACCAAATTCTAAGATTCCTTTCTGTTTGTTTCTGAAACATCTCAGTTACAAGGAGCCGTTGCATTTTCCGTCCTTCTCAGACATGTTCAAGTTCAAAGTACTGCTTAGTAGTATACAGTTAGCCTCACCGCAACCAAAGCATTACTGTCTATAGCAAATAGAGAATCCAAAAGTACAACAGACAGAAGACACTCAAGGTTTCAAGACCAGCTACATTGAAAGCATTAATAAATACCAGTGTTGTACCCATTACCGAATTATGGTATCGCAATACCGATACTCGTTACTTGAGTAAAAAGTATCAAAATACTGGTATCGATACTTCTTTTTTAAAGTAGTTGAGTACCACTGCCAAAAAAAAGTAACGCGATACTTTGACTGATACTTTTGTTGGAAATAAGAAGTAGATGTAACATAGAAATCTCGCTTACGCAAACACCCCATTTGTATAATAGCAAATTTGGAGAAGCAGGTTTTGCAGTGAAAAGGCAGCATTTTTATAACGTAGCTCAGAGACTTTGCTTGACTTTCATCAATCGCTGGTTCTGAAAGTAGTCTTCTGCCATCCTAGCAAGCCGTGGTCTCTCCAGCAGCTGACAGACGCCAATATGACAATTACGTTGGTGTCACGCCCACACATACTGTGAAGTCCAATGATCAAGGAAACCTATCCAAAGTTAAACTACCACAGTATAGTGTGACTCAGTGTGACACAGCAACTTAGCAGTGGAATCCAGAGCGCACTGTTAAGACTTCACCTCTGCTCGTTGACCTCAACTCTGTTGTTGAGTGCAGTGTGGTTATCCCATCCAGGTTCGAAGAAAAAAAGTGAACATGTATTTCATATAATTCCCGTTGTCGAGCGCTATAGGCGAACCAGTGACAATGAATAAGAGTAAGAAACATGGTAGGTGAAGAATGGGTGAGGCACTAAAAAAGTATCGGTAAAGTAACGGAGAGCGCGTTACCGTAAATCTGTAACGAAAATACTTTTCAATTTACTGATTTAAAAAGGTATCGCGATCCGCACACAGATACCGAAAAAAGTATCAATTACTGTAACAGCGTTACGTACAACACTGATAAATACTCAGTCAACAGTTTCACTGGAAGAACTGCCAGATGGAGATACTACAATACTTACGTTTCACCATCAAGACCTTCATCCACTTCAACTATCTCAACAGTTTCATTGAAGACAGCATCCAGGTATGGGTGGCCATCCTAGAATCCAGAATAACATGTTCACAACACTGTCTGGCACTTGAGTCACTGCATTAGCTTTAAGCAAACAGTTCATCGTTAAATGTAGATCTAGTGGCAGAACCTGTGCAGCACAACAAAGAAATTTATCATTGTGACAACTATAGTTCAGAGCCTCTCCGGGCAAGTTTGCTGCGGTTTTCTTGTGTGGTTTTAATCCGCGCTAAACTGTTCACTCAGCACGAGGCTGCCAGCATCACTTTCGAGGGGCCCTTGCCTCCCTCAGTGGCTTTTCATGAACCTCCATCAACTTGAGGAGCACCCGAGTAAATGGCACCTGAAGATGGCCATGTAGCAGCAGTTAATGACCATTCACTTCAGTCATCATTCATTTCAATGACCACTAAAATGTCCGCGTGACAGTGGTATTGTTCACATCTGTGGTCAGTAGTAATAAAGCTCACAAGATATGAGATTCACCAAGAGATTCACTAGACAAGATGGCAAATGGTAATCTGCAGCTGAGGAAATTACTCTACAGGAAGTAGAACACGTTTTCTTTATAATAACTTTTCCCACTGTGAGGTCTAGTGTTGGTCAACTTACTAACACAAAGGTGCTCAAATTTTGAGTGAAGTCATTACACCAGCAACAGGCTGTGCCATAAACATTAATTTCAAAATGGATTGGCATGCACTGCAAGACATTTATTTTAGAAATGCAGAAGCAAAGTGGATGATGTTCCACACAGTTTATGCAGAAGTGACTGGTCCATGCCCTTCCATGGTTGCTAGTGCATCTCTGCTGTATGCCACTACCTTCCAGCTCAGGCCAGAACAGACAATCGTGTGACCGCTTTGTAGTTCTTATTTTTATCTCTTGACAAAAAGTGCTAGCACACCTGATGAAAATCTAATACTTTAGTGGTCTTAGATTTAATGATCCATGCATTGAACTCTGGCACTCTGTAGACTAGGTCCAGAAGTTTTCAGGTTTAACCCTATTTTTCCCATTTCTACTCCCCCCCCCCCCCTTTGAATGTAATTAACGGGCTTCGGTTTCAACCCAACATTTGCACCCCGATAATCTCCGGAAGTCCAGAGAAGCTTGAGGATGCTGCCATTCTCAATCAAGTGTCAAGTCAAGCCTCGAGCGACGAGCCAATCCAATCCAACATACGATTTGCGCATGCACCCCGGGCGCTGCGTTCTCTGTCTCCCGCCTGCTTCCACGCCGGACGCTTCTGATCGTTGAAAGTGTTTTTCATTTTCTGTGTTTCATGCCAAGCACGTTAGTGTGACCTGACGTCCTATTTGGAATCATGGTGGGTGCCCATGGGCAGACCAAAGAAGTCTGCCCATGACTGGGCGAAGGAATACTCCGATCTTGAAGTAAGGAAGGAGGTGCGCTTGGACGCTCCGCATGACTGCAACGAAATGTCAGCAGGGGAGTTCACCTTGGTTTGCAAATACTGCTGCCTGGAAATTTTGCCAGACCCAGCAAAGAAGTACTCCTATTGTCAACATGCTCTTTTGCTACTACGACGAAAGAAAATGCCAAAGCTATTGTCGAAAGCGAAAGAGAAAAAGCTACAGCATCGGTGCTGATCTCACTAGAGTACTGAACGAATATGGAAAAAACTGGAACAATGTAATTGCAGTGGCGAGCATCTCTGCAGAGATGGTGCAAGATGGTGCGTGAAATTCGTGAAGCGCAGGCAGTAAAGATCATGCATGTGAAGGACTTGTCGCACCTGATCCACAAGGTTGTGGCAATGACGTTGTATGTTAACAGCATGATTAAAGGATGGCTGCGGTCCTGTCTTAACGTGCTGCAATCTGACTGCATAATCTGAAGAAAACTGGCCCATATTCGTAAGTTTCCCACCGAATTTAATCATCTACCATCGACTAACAACCCACGTAACGATGACGTGCTATAAAATCACTTCAAATTAACGAGGTTCTACTGTACAAGCACAGAATGGTTGAGCATGAAACTAATGTTTTCTGCAGAAATTATGATGTTAATTTTCGTTTTACTCTTTGAATGAACTCTGTCACTCAGTTACATTAACAACATGGGTGATGAAGTTATTTCCCATAACTCATGAACTTCTTGATCCACAGTGTTGATATTTGCAGGTATTTCTGAAAATTTTTTTCACATTTTGTATATTTTGGAACTTGTAGGTTGATATTTTTGTTCAAGACACAGGCATATCTTCATGAGGTTTGCCATCTGTTTGCACATATCTTTTTGTGTTCCAAAATTAATTTTGGAAATACATGGATAGCTTTGTTTCGGAAACTTATATCACTTGATAGGGCATTCCTTTGGCTACATTTTTGTATATAGCAACACAGTACCAAGTGATACGGTCAGCCACAAAAAGTACATTTGCCAAACCACCCCAAAATGGACAGTCTGTAGTGGCAAGAAATGAGTTAAGCAACTTGTTCAAAGTGCCTCTGCAGGCTAAAAAAATGTGTTTGATGTTGAATAAAAAAAAAATAAACCATACTCAAACACTCATTACGCAAAATATAATTACGCGTTTCCACAAAGTTTCCAGAGAATTCATAAAACTTGATAGTTTTGGATGCTCCAAGAATAGGGGGACATCACCAAGAGCTTTGGCATCTCCTAGGGACAGCGCACATACTTCCCCGCTGTTTACTCTCCACCCCACATTGGAAGACTGCCAGCAGCTGTGGTGCGGACACAGAAATCGATCTTGAAAGGGACTGTCGCTTCCGTCGAGGTCCACTCCTAAACCATAGCGACATTTTACTCCTTGTTCATCACCGACAATAACGTCGAAAATTCGACGCAATTTAGTGGAGTAGTTTCTGTGCAATTTGATGTAATGCATGGCAACAGCATGTTGAGAGTATGCCAGAATTCCCTCTCTGGAAATCAGAGAAAACATCACATGGACAAGGCCAGCGGGAAGTGCCCTTTGGCAACCGGCGAGAGCTCGGGCATCTGAAGGTCTCGGAGAGTCTGTTTTTATGTCATAGAATGTCACTTTGGGGTTAGCGCCAGGCGTGTTCGTACAGCCACAGACGTAACACCGTGTTCCATGCACAATGACCGCGTAGGTACTCACACTCATAAACGAAAGTCTGTGTATTTACCGAGGACTTTTCAATTAGTATATTGCAGTGTGAACGCGAAGCAGATGAACTTGGAGACAATCGCCTGTACTGCGCTCCCATTCGTGTGCCTGGCTGACGACATCATGATGCTACTATCGCTGGGGCTTCCTCAGCTGCAGAGGCAGTGCGAATCTTTAAAACTCGTTCATTTAATATGTAAGCTGTTTTCGGAGGAGAAATTTGACCAAGTAGACTGTGAAGTGGAGCCACATCGGTCTCCTACACGTTGCTTCCGGATGCAATCACCCCTTGAAGGAGCAACGTTGCCAGATACCCATCTGGCAACATTTACCCCTTCAAGATGCACGCAGATGGTGCACGCTATTAGATACTTCTCAGAACTAGAAATTAATTTTAGATGATTTTTGCTTAACATAGAGAAACAACATTTTACAATGTGAAACACGTGGATTGCAGTGGCATAAATTTGTTTAGGTTCTGAAGAGAGGAGGTTTAGTTTGTGGTGGCACTATAAAGACGTGAACTCAAAAACCTGGTACATACAAAGTAAACAAGCAACTAGACAATAGGCAATGCAAACAACTTCACTTACAGCATCCCTGTACATGAGGTTGACAGAGAGCCCAAAGGGCCGGTTGCTGAGGGACTCGCTAACCAGAAAACTGTAGAACAGAGTGGCCTGCTGCTTGGGCTTCACCACTTTGGTGTAACCAATTGTAGAGTACTGCATGCAAAGAACAACCTAGTTGTTTCTCAATGCTCCAATCAAAGTTACGTCACTACCACAACAGGCCTCAACATGCCATGTCTGTAGAAACTCTACACACACTGACAAATCTACAGCATTTGTGTTTTATATGTAGCCTGTATTAGGTACAGCCTGTGCCCACATACAAAACATGTCCAATAACAAAACTGAAATACCCGTTCCAGATTAGTGCACACACCATAACATATACAGAACACAAGCAAAAGTTAGGAATTTTGAACTTGAAAAAAATTTGCGACACAGATATGCACTGACACCTGGGGCCCTACTCTCATGTGTGCCAGTAGTGC
The DNA here is from genome assembly GCF_037126465.1 of Ornithodoros turicata. Lineage (NCBI taxonomy): Eukaryota > Metazoa > Arthropoda > Arachnida > Ixodida > Argasidae > Ornithodoros > Ornithodoros turicata. Next base: position 66,494,249 of record NC_088201.1, on the reverse strand, counting down.
AAACATGCCAACGCTGGCAATATTAAAACAAGGACTATGGGCTCATTGGTAAAGCTGCATAATAAGAATCACTGGAGCAAGAGAGACATGGACAACATGAAGAGGACAAACTGCTCCTAGCTAAAAACAACACTAGCAATGCTAACACACTAGCATCCTCACCAATGACACTTTGGCATTCCCGGTACTCCTACCACGTTGCCCATAAACGAGGGCGTCGTTTGCGAGAACGACAGCTTGGGGCCTTATTGTTTAGCGGACGGAATGCTATCAAGATGGCTGCAAGTTCTTCCGCGTGGCTTCTGTCCATGGACAACACATGGAACCATATGGCACGTCAAATTGTTTTCCACATGTTTTGCTTGAGCAACTGGCTGAGCGCATTCCGGTACCTCGTTCCGAGATGTGCATCGGGCGTGTGAGCATGACATGAGGCACTACGTGGATAGCCAGGCTGAACAGCAGTCAACAACGCAAATGCACAGTCGTTAGAAGTGACAAGAAAATACTGAAGGCGTCGCTCGTGGGGATCGAGATCTTTCCCTACCGACGCTCCTCTCTCGACACTACCGGTAGTGCTTGTCGTTCGCTCAGAATGGGGCCCCTGGTACAAAACTGGCAATTTTCTCCATCTAACCAGCACGAATAGAATTCAAGCAGTAGCAACACGCTATGCCTAGTTCGCCCCAGAGATCTCAAAATGCAGTGAAAACGCAGCTAGAGCTAGGCTCTGGAATAGCGCATCCTTCAGTGCAGGAACTTGACTGTCGGTTGAGCATCATTCTTCAATTTGCAAAATTTTCACAAATTACATTCAGGATTAAAGTAACACATAGCATTTTACACTATGCCCATATGTACTAGATGTCATAGGCAACTTGAGCTTCACCAGTCTGACGGAAGGACAGTTACTGTACCAGGCATTTGACAACATAGGGTCCAACAATATGCAGTAAAAACCGAATTTGTCCAATTGTTCACCTACTCGTCAATTTTTTTTTTTTTTTTTTCTAGACTAGCGCAAACCTGACATTATTCGTGGGTTGCTTACGGACTTCACAAAAAGTGTGTGGTACGCAAGTAGTGAAATGAAAGAGTGGGCATTGAAACAACAGAACAAACAACAACCACAGTGAGAAAACGTAGCCACTTCCCACAGGATGTGGAGAATTTCTCAAGGATCAAAAGAACTTACATTCTGAATATAGAAGGAAAAGTCCATGGGGTAACGGAAGGAGGCATCAATGGTGTCCAGGACAAATTCTCTCTCACCACGGTTGGTGAAGCCTACCAAGAAACGAACTTCCTTTCCTGCTGGAAGCTCTGTATTTGTGCAAAAGACAAATTTCCTATTCAGATATGGTGTGTGAAAGATTCGAGTGTCGCAGCTATTCACTGTTCACAGAACCTTGGACACCAGCATGAATGCTCATGCAACCTCAACATTGTAGACTCCTCCCACCTTTTTTTCTCCCTAACTGCTCTGTCACGGTGGTAGCGTACATGTTAAAACGGCACTGCGAAGCATACCCACCACTTTTCCATAGTTATGAGACAATGATCTTGAATTGAAAAATGCAAGCCCTCAATTCTTGCCCCATTCATTTGAACTCCAATGAACAAATAGCTCGAATAACAAAAGCAGAAGAGCATTTTACTCAGTATCAATGTACTTTGCACTATTTGATAGTGAGGATCATACCAAAGACAGGTGTCACTACAACGTGAACAAAATTATGAGTACAATAAAGACAACTGGCAAAAGACGAAACCACTATTCTATCTCATAGAAGAAAAATGCAGTAGAATCTGACTGGCTCACTGGTAAGTGAATTCTCTCTTTGAAGACATGACCAATCTAGTCTGTTGGGTGCCTTATCTTCTGCGGCTAGGAAGAGATCCCGAGCTGTACATAAGTTCTTTTTTCCTTTTTTATCGTTTACTGATTTTTTATTAAAGAAGCTATGAGATCAGCATAAATACTGTTTTTGCAGTTGAGTTGTACGGCCAGGCGGACATCCTTTCTAAGAGAGTATGTAAATACAAACTGACTAATTACCTAACATTGATTAATTAACTCGAAGTAAAGCATTTTGGGCAAAAGTGAGATAGCAGACTGGGACACAATCTGCTGTGAAATCCACTCTTTCTATCTTTTAAAAATCCTGAAACAAGCGTGTGCTGTGAAATGCCAATCGCTGAATTTCGCTACGCAAATGAGTCGAAACCAAAACAGCGCGCCTCAGAAGCGCCTTACCTTCGCAGACGGAAGCTTATAATATAGACGGAAAGCTGAGAAGGATAAGCCGGAAAGGATAACACAAAAAACATGTAGCAGAATCTCGATAATACGATCACGGATGATACAAATTATGCCCGGAATGCCTATTCTTCCCATGTATTAGAGTTCGGATGATACGAACGCGTTATCTTGCGTTTACGGGTGATAAAAACGAGCCGAGGATGTGAGGAGCTGTGTGACATCGCACTGGCTTGGGAAAATAGCGACCAGAACACGCGGAGGAAACATATCAGGACAACTTCTGGAAACATTAGGCGTCACCATTCCGCAAGTCAGCTTCACCTAATGCCTGCGTGCTTAAGGAGAAGCTGTCTTTAGAACATTGTCGCACGACTTGCAGGTGGAAAGCACGTGCTGGGCCTTTTGAATCACCTAGCAAATTTGGGCAGCATTGGCCAAAAATGGAGACAAAAAAGCGTTACAACCGACCTCTTTCACTGGCAGTAATGGAAAATGAACGGTCGCTGTCTATCTTCTTGTTTCAATTTTTATTTTGGTTTAATTATTTTGATACGAATTTTTTACGCTACCCCGTGAGATTCGTATCATCGAGATTCTACTGTACAAGCCCGTTCTATAGACAAAAAGGTACACGCATCTGAAAATCCAGAGCACCCACACGACAATATAGAGGAGAAAACAGCAGGTAAAAGGCAGAGAGCCTAAACACTTGGGTATGAGGTCAAAAATTTGATACCACATAACTGTTGCCATGTTACCATGCTTGGTGATATCACACCTGCACAGATTTTGGCTTGAAATGTGCCCGCTATGCATTCCTACATGCACATAAGCACTTCGTGTACACACGACACATTATTATTACGTCCCGCTATTATATTTGCTATTCCAAGAGATACTGCATACAAGGAACACATTCATTATTCCAATAAAGCGGCTATAACTGAGCAACTGCACCGACTTTGACAGCATACAACTGCTAACAGCAAAGGGATGACTTGGCAGTAGGTCAGACTTTTTGCTGTTGCATCATCGCTTTGCCATTGACAGTGTAAGTGGAGGTAGACAAGTTTTTAGGATATACTTTTTGTCACTGGAAAAAGTTAGAGAATAAAGAGGATAAATCCTTGCCCAAGCTCTTACATAAGATGTAACAAAAAACCATTATCCGGGAGAAACTCACTGGACTTGAAGGTCTTGGGCTCTACGAACAGCATGTAAGTGTCTCCATCAGGCGATGGTTTTAACGGCTTTTCTTCATCATCCTCCTCCTCCTAGAATCCAATACAGTATGTCAGAGCTACTACACGCAGCATATTCATAGAAGTATCAGGTGAAGTGTGGGTTCTGCACGAAAGCATGTAAATATTGCAGTTTTATTCCGAAGAGTGCTTCATTCCCTGAACTTATTGCATACCAACTAAATTAATTTTGCATTGAATTTGGTTATGCATCTTCCAAAGAATTTCTCCTGCTCACGGAGACTCTTGCTCCCATGACATAAGTGTGATGTACACGGTTCGCCAAGATAAACTTCAGGGTTTGTAACGAAGATAAAACAAATAGAAATAGTTTCGGGAAGCTAAAGTAGATGTTAGAGGACGTATTATGCCCCAGAAGTTTATGTCGACGCTGCCACTTGGTCCATTTCTCTGCGGATAAATTGTGAAAATTAAAAACATTTCAACTAATTAAACGCTGTCTAACATTTCCAATCGGCTATACCAGCTTTACCTGTGTTTTAGCTCTTTCCGTCAGATGGCAAAACGGTCGAACGACGTGTTGCAGATGACTTCGCACAGTAGTCGTCTGCATTCATTTCCACTTGTTCTCTTCGTTTCGATATTGTCTGCAGCACAATGTTCGACCGTTCTGCCATCTGACGGAAAGAGCTGAAACACAGGTAGAGCCAATTGGAAATGTTAGGCAGCGGCAGCTTTTAATTTTCACGATTTACCCACAGAGAAACGGACCAAGTGACAGTATCAACACAAAATTTTGGGGCATAATACGTCTTCTAACATCTACTTTAGCTTCCCGACACTGTTTCTATTTGTTTCATCTCCGTTACACACCCCAAACTTTATCTTGGTGAACTCTGTACAACTGCGAGATGTACTCGTGAGTGTGCGGCTTGCATTTGTAGAATATTTCGTAGAACACTGGGAATTACATCTTATTTGCTCCACAAGTGTGATTCTTCTAGCACCCATATTAGGCTCCCTTGTGTCAGGAAAGTGTACAACATTTCCAAGAAATCAGGCACCTGGTCACGAGTCATTATCACTTAAGGTGGTTAAGTAAATTATTATTAATCGTGCTATGTACTGTGCATCATTTACGGTAACTCACATCTTATGAGTTAAGCTTCTACTTATTATGTTAATGCGATTCTCGAGGAAACACCTGGGTGGGTTGATATGTTGCATCATTGTGCTTTCTGTAAATAATTTTGTTGCAGCAGTTTGTATTAGAAACGAATTCTGCTTTTTAATGTGTTACTAATTCCTAGAGCCTGAAGTTTTCGGGAAATTTTTTTTTTCTAAATTCGGAGAGTAAAAAATCGGGTAAATAAACAAATGTGCTCTAAATTCATGCAAATTCAGGTGGAATAAGTTCCAGTACACTGAATTCAGGGTGATATCGGGCTCAGTTACTCAAACTAACTGAACTAGTTTGGTAAAAATGGTAATGTAACTGCATTTGCTGCCAAACAAGTTAGTGTGCTATCCTACAGAAATCTCAGTGAGGGTGATTTGCTGGGTAAAAATCGGGTTTCACCCTAAAGAGTCAACCTTCAATTCGGGGTGCAAGTTCGGGGAAGAATCGGGTTAAACCCTAAAACTTCAGGTTCTACTAATTCCCCAATCAGGTACCACAATGGACCTCGTGGCACATTGATTATTGGAAGTCGTCGAGACATTGCAACATCCAGAACAACAATGTCAATCCTTGCAGACACTGTCTTTGCAAACGTGCATTATGCTTTCATAATACAGGGGAGAAGTAATATTTGGTGGCCACATTTCTGGAGCCTCCTTTGAACATGCTGCTTTGGTAACGCATGCCCGAAGCACTATGTTCAAACTCTGCGCATTAATACTGGAGCTTTTCATAGTTAGCATAATGGTTATTGGCAGGAGACCCCAAGCATTTCACTCAAGTGAAGATTGCATGGATCGTGAAGACAGTCAAAAGTTGGGCTTTGCTTCAAGCACCTGTTCAGTTAATGAGGAGTCAGGCTGTTCGGCTGCAGTTGGGGTATCTTCAACCTGAACATCATCTTCCTCCTCCTCAACTGCACTTTCAACCGTCACTTCTGCAACAGCATACGGTGCTGCAATAGAAAAAAAACATGCATAGTATTGAGAATTAAGTCTACTCATATCATTGCTTGTAGCACTAGGACAAGGGACAATACTTCACAAAGCCATGCTCCGTACTGTACAAAAAATGCACAATGCAAATCCATCTGTGGAGTGAGGTGGTATCTCTTGAACTTTAATTTAATTTTGAAAGTTATTGATAACAGATGGCAATACAGGGTGATACCAGGCCAAACTGCAGAGACATCTCATTCTTACTGCGTCGAAGAGATTTACTGGAGATTTATAAATCTCGAGTGAAGCACAATAAAGACACACAGAAAACATTTCCTATTAGCATGTACAGCAATCCATCACAAGTGGTCTCACTCGTCGAGATGAGTTTGCAATGAGGAGCCTGAGAGGAGTTCCTGCGGGACATCAACTCACATGCAATAAGACAAGGCAGACACTACACAACATGAGATGCAGCGTGCTTGCTACAAAACGTTACAGCCACATGTGCATTCCAAGCATTACATGATGCTGGTGCACGAGTCTTCAAATGCTAGCATGAAAATGCAACTTTTGCATTTTTTACAATGCATTACAATGCAATACAATTTACAATGCATTACAATGCAATTTTTGAAAGGGAGTAGCCGGCTCCTGTGCTTTGTAGGAGCCACCATCTCCATATTTTTCTTCTCTCATTCTAATCCAATCCAATCTAGATTTTGAAAAAATGTATAGGACTGGTCACTAGCAGATCAGTAGCAAATTCGACTGCATGCTACTCTGCATATACTTGACTGCAGAGATGTTCGCACATAGCACATGGTGATGGTTAGGTAGGTGACAATGTGTTCTATATAAAAATAATAATAATAAACTATGTGGAGAAGGTACAAGATGCAGACTAGCTGGTGAAGCATGATAATGGAGGAATACCCTGAGACACGGAACGAAGATGACGACACCACAGAAGTAACCTAAGAAGTTCTGTGATGTCTTCGTTCTGTGTTTTAGGGTATTCCTCCATAACCACAATAAACTATCGTGCTATAATAAGCATTTTGTAGTGCATCCGCATCCCAGATGTGCCGAAATAGATGTGATTCAGTCGGCAGCAGTAAGGGACCAATCCATACGGCTCGATAGCCGAACTATGAACAGATTTACTCAGTCCTAATTGATTGTCTGGAATCTGTCCAGAAGAAAAGACGGTCGGGAGCGATACCTCGGTCACATCGTTGTACGAAGCATCAGACCTGCCATCTTTAGCTTGCCGCAGACAAGTGAGGATATGAGGAGTCTTCACTTTTTCTGTAGTATTGTGCATGATGAAAACGGTCTCAAATCCGATTACTATCTTACATTCAATAAGAGTCGTACCACCAGGCGGAAACACGTTAACCTCATAGGTGAGTTTCGCTGCAGAAAGACATTGTTCAACTGTTCTTTTTTTCCTCACACTACTCACGAATGGAACAAGTTACCACAATACCTGACGAGCATTCCTAGCTCCGCAGCTTTTTCTAAGGCAGTTATGGAACAACTAGGCATGTTAAAACAGGCGATCACTTGTTGTCTTGTACTTTTTCGTTATGTTTGGCTCTGTGTGAGCCACATGGATGCTGTGCCCCTGTGCTCTCTCTGTCTTGGCCCTCAACTGATGGCCGGCAGTATTCTCCAAATAATATAAATAAATAAATGAAACCGAGGGTGCAAAACATGCAGTCGACCGCTTAACAGGAATCGATGCTACGTGCTACCTCAGAACTAACATAATCGGAGATCACCTGCTAAACCTACAACTTCAAGAAACGAACACCAAATGTATCTTTTTTTTTACTGTCATAACGTTTACAATGACCTCCAAATAACAGCAAGGAAATGCTCACGGCAGTAACTCGGTAGACTACCTGCCTCGGTAACGGTGCGGAACAGGTATGAAAAGCGTACCTGTACCATAAGTAAACGAACCGCTTGCACGTTAGGGACGGACTACGAACTTCGTTATGTAGTGTAGTACTTCACAGCTTCAGTAACTAAGCGTCAGTGCATTACGAAATACTGGAAGCCGCATAAAACAGGTGCCGAAATTGTATCTTGGAAATTATTGCACGGACAGCAGAGAAAAGTTACCTGCGGTCATTATATTCGCATTTCTATAATAACTACGGCAATGCATGAGTGATATGAATGAAAAAAGCATAGATCTTTTTCTCCAGACGTAGCATCAATACGTCAGAGAGCAGTGACCGATTTTTAACGTCCAACGTAGGTCAGACGTGAACTCACCGTTTTGCCGAAGAATGGTGGCGATGGGCAAAATGAGCAAAATTAGAAGCATATACCTCGACAGCATGATTAATCTGTTAAGTTACGTCCGGATAAATACGGTGCAAACGAGTGATGTGTCCGGATTGAGGAGATCCACAGCTTACGACACTGCAACCCGAAGCACCATTACGAAAAGAAGGAAAGAAACCGGTATCGAGAGTATGTTTGTATGTTCACGACGTTCACGATAACATTTGTTTTCTGCGTGTTAAGGTGGTTCTCACGCGATATGAAAAACCAGAAGTGAATATCGATAGGTTGAAGCACACAGAATCTGTCAAACCTCTTAGCCACAGCTTAGAATAAAGTTTATTTTGATTACATGCAAGGACTTCGCGGCACCAAAGGATACACGTCACCAGCTGTCAGCAAGCAGACGCTTTTTCGTGGCAGTTTGCACAGTGTTGATAGACAGGAATCATTCCTCTGCTCCATTGTAACATCTTGTTACGTATTAACAACAAATATTTTCTTCAAATCAGTTGACAGCAACAACTACAGAACTATAATCGCACGCTGCATCGCAGAGTGTCATTAATATGTACCTTTTCGGCTAGTTCATTATCACGCTGCCAAATTTCGTCTGCTAACACGCTCACATGGATAGTTACGAGACTTATTACACGAGACGAGTTTAGAAAAGGACTTTCGTTGAACTTAGCTCAATCCGCCTGGTGCGATTAAATATTGCGGAAAATTGACTGGGCTGTTAATATCCAAGGTGCATGTAATGTCTGTCAAACCACAAACACTGTTATGTGGTTATGCACTGTTGTCACGTGAGAACTAATGACTGTGTCAGCATCTGTGGCCGGTTATAATTCGCGCTCGTTCTTTTGCACTCGTTTTGCGTTTAAATCAATTTCAGACGATGGAGTCAGGTAAATTTCAGTTTGCAATCGATCGTGGAGGTACTTTCACGGATATTTACGCGCGTTGCCCGAATGGAAATGTGCGTGTTATGAAGTTGCTATCAGAAGATCCGTTGAATTACCCAGATGCCCCCAGGGAGGGCATCAGGAGGATACTCCAAGAGGTGAGAGTAAAGAATGGCAGTTGGTGAAAAAGCACCAGCAGTGGGATTCGGACCCACACCCTGCGATTTCCAGTCTATACTACTATACCAGTTACATGCAAGCTATATACGCCAACCCATCAATACACCAAGACACACTAGAAAACAGAAGTTCATGCACTCACAGTCTACACTCTCTCTCACATTCACACAGACGAACACACTCATGGTGGGTGGCATCTTTGTCAAGAAACATAGTAGCACTTTAAACAAAGTGTATATGGGTGTTGTGAAGCTTATGTGTTCGTCATTCTATGCTTAATTTATTCAGCTACTATATATTAGCCGTCGACCTTACCATCAGCTTTACCATCAGCAATCGTTAATCTAGTATTATAGTACTAGATAGTAGATAGATAGTAGCAATAGTAATCAAGTAATAGCAGCTGCACTGCTTGGGCTATAAACTCTTGATGCATAGAAGAACTGCTATAAAGATAACAATGAGAAAATAGCCGAGGCGGGCTACAAACGTGGATAACAGAAACACGTTAGCCTCGAATATATAAGCTGATTTAATTGAGCTAAAAAGAATATGGCACTGGGATGGATCCAGCATATTTCCAAGAGCCAAGAGAGGGCCAAGCCTCAGGACAGCGTGCTACACCACGACCTACTAGATTATAATGACCGTGTCATAGGCGCCCCTTCCCAGCGCCGCATTTGGAAGCTAGCGGTGGTGCTACTCATCGGCCCGGTTATTGCTTCCTCAATTTCCGCAATACTTTGTACTTCAGCTTTCCTTAGCATTTTGTACAAGTGGTGGATGTCCCACGAGAGGTGCTTCTTTCTAAGGTTGATTATCATCATCATTCTACACGTTTTCATATGAGCTTTGCTGTCGTCTGCTACAGTAGTCGTACGTCCGCTTCTGCACGTTCAAAATTCAAATTTCCATCGTCCAGTCGTGATGTAGATTTCGTGGGCCGATGAATAGCACCTCTAGTGGATCGTGCAGACGGGCTTCTCATAGGGGTTGTCGATTATGACATGATCGTTATAATCTAGTAGGTCGTGCTGCATACACTACGTAAGATCAACTGAAGCATGTGGAGACAATGGAAATTGGGGGGGTTAGGACATTCGACCACCCTCACCTCATACTGCATCATGTTTTTGTGAGCATTCCTACAGATTCTGCACTTCTTACGGGAATGTGCACTGTTGGATTGCGCTCGTGTAGGGCGCTTCTCATAAAGTAAATAGACATCCTAAGATAAACGGGTTATAACTAGAACCCCTAGCTTTCCCCAAATATCCGCCGTGTTGGTTTCCTCAGAATCGTCAGATTTTTTTCACTGAACATTCAGTATCTTACAGAATTATGTAAGGATTTCAATGAGAACTGCAACACTTTTGTTGGTTAAACCCAATCAGTCGCAACTGCTACCACTGATAATGGTGGCACTTAAATGGCTGAACGTGCCGCGACGAAATGAAATTTAACAACAGCAACGCCCAGAGAAAGATTGACAGAGTTGAGCCGAGTTTTCTCTGCACACTGAACAGTTACGAAAGGCTGGAAAAGCGGACAGGACGAGTCGGTATGCGATCTTGGGAGAATGCTGCACTTTTTTTCTTTTTTGCTTGTTTTCTCTTGCCCACAGATTTGTAAATCCCACTTCGTTGAAAAGTAAATTTCCCACTGCAGAAAGCTAGGGATAGCATTTTTAATTTTTATCTTATCTTATTTTATTTTATTTTATTTTCACAGCGCCCACCAATACTCTCAGCCTAAACGGTGGTGCGCATAGTACATCACAGAACACAAAACAGCAACAAATTCCATTATAGGATACACGCACATGCTAAAAGTTGCTGCTAAAGGTGCTTAAAGAAAGGTTATTAAAGAATAACAATTTTCTTCAGCACCGCTAAAGAATGAAAGATGTTCATCCGATTATTGCTTATGGAAAACCGATTGTACGTAAGTTGCATTCGGGGGAGACGTGGGATTCGATGTGGTTGCGACTTTTGGGTCAAATGTTAAGGCACACCTTCACACAATCCGATGGTTCCGGGGAGTTCATGATACCAGGAACAAAAAGACGAGATCCGATGCATCTCTTCTACACTCAAAGGAATGTAAAGCCAACCTACACAACATTCATGTATAACAATAATAAAATTGTCGCTGAAAGTTCCCATCGTACACAATTCCAACAAATTTTCTTTGAAGCCTCTCAATGGCTGCTGACGGAGTCCTTCTTGAATAAGTAATAATTTTAGCTTTTGCAGTGTTCAACTCAAAAGCATCTAGAGAACGAAACGTCAATATTAAGTCCACATTATCCTGCAAAACATTACAATCCCGTAATGTTCCGTAATCCCATTACAAGCATACATAATTTGTTGTCATCAGCGAACAAAAGTATGTTAGAGTGGTTTGCATATATGCATCAGTGATGTGGGTTTGCCATGTTATGTGCAGGAAACTGGACACCACTTCCCACCTGCAGATCCCATTGACACTTCCCTCATTGAATGGATCCGCATGGGTACGACGGTGGCCACCAATGCATTGCTGGAGAGGAAAGGAGAACGCATGGCTCTAGCAGTTACAGCTGGGTTTCGTGATCTCCTTTACATTGGCAACCAGGCCAGGCCTCATTTATTTGATGTGGTACGTTTGAAGTGCACTAGGTGAAAAGTTTTAATCGAAGCACTAGGCAAGTTACAATGGTGCCACTGTGAAACCCTTGCACAACCGTGGACAACCTCCGAGAAGGGGCGGAAGGGGAGGTCACTCTGGAGCTCCTGAAGTAGGCCCAATATCCATACTAACTCTCCCCGCCTAATTACCTGCCTCTCAGGAGCTTCGTGCTTCATTTGTTGCTTTGTTTCCAGTTTAGTGTTTGTATTTAAAGGACTATGAAATTTCCCAAATTGTGTTGCCAGATTTTGCTGCCAGCAATAGCTTGTGCCTTTGTCCCAAACTGTCACAGAAATCAGTTGTGCCACGGCCAAGATTTTTGTATTTTTATTCTCGTGTTTCTTCGCTCTTCACTGAACCGTTCACGGTCAAGAATATTAGGGATATTTCATTAGATATCCCATGTACCACATAAATTTATGTGGTACATGGGTAACTCCCTGGGTTTTCCGCGATTCCGCGAAATATCGCGGAATCTGGAATTCATCGTGGAATACTTAGTTTGGCACGGAATTTCATGGAATCCCTTATTTTGGGGGGTGTGCGGATATTCGAGTTCCCGAATTCGAATCAAACATCAATCACTCGAAGTACTTCATTCGCGAATCCAATACTCAATATTCAGATTTCTGAATATCCGACTATTCACAGAATATGAACGACACCTCCCGAAAGTGGGCTTCACCTAACGCTTCCCTGCATGAGGTGAAGCCTGCTTTACGAAATTGTCCATGCTGCGCAGGACCAACACAGACAGATTGTAGTTTAGCTTAAAGTAACGTTATCCCAAGTTTATTTTGCATACCCTGCCTGAGGAAGGGGTGGCGTCCCTCCCGTGTGCAGTTTAGCGGTGGCAGTGGGGATTTTAATTTGATGTTTTGGAGTTGGCTTTACACTTAAATAATGCTTACAGCCCAGAAACAAAAAGGGTGTCCTAAAGGTGTAACTTCCACAGGGCATGTATTGTAAGCTCCTTCCTATAAACTCTGTAGATGCCGAAAGATCTTTCAGCAGGTATAAAATGATTGCAGGCGACAGACGGCATTCTTTGTCAGAGGATAACACAAGATATCATGTATGTAATGCTGAGCCACAACAGTCCTTTGAATCTGTAATTAAAAAAAAAAAAAATTTTGCTCCCACATTACCCAAGAAAATAAAGTGTTTCCCATTTCAAGCAGCTTGCCACTGAAAATTGCGGAATTTACAAGTCAATGCCGCAGAATTTTGAATTTGCTGCAGCAGAAAACCAGGGGCCTTATACATGGGGTTATTTAATTAAAAATGCTAAAACCCACAGTGCCAGGGGGCTAATATAAACGAAACAAACGCAGAGCACCTCAGCATTTATTTTAGTTTCTCAGCACTGGGGTTTTAGAATTTTTAATTATGGACTACCGAACTGCCCAATTTTTAACCCTTTTTGACATGGGTTATCTAATTAAATATCCTTAATATTCTCGACTGTGAATAGCTTAAGCTATCACAAAATACAAAATTTTGTTTGTACAGCCACCTAGTCATCTGAAATTTTTCTGACTTGCAGACATGTTCCTGTCCAGATGCCTTGTACGAGGGTGTTATTGAAGTGCAAGAGCGAGTGATACTTGCAAGAGATGACTGTAAGCTGGATATCAAGGCACGCGCAACTACAGGCAAAACTGGGGAAAAGGTACGAGAGCAATTTCACCAATCAAGTGAATTGAACTGAATTGACCACAGAAGTGTGGCAATCCGCAGCGGCTTGTCGTTGATCCCCTCAAATGAATTTCCCATCGTTTGAGCAGGCCCATGACGGGCCGCTCCGCATTACGGCGTCTCTTGAGAAGGAGAGAAGAGGGAAATCATAAACTGGTTTCATTGGTGCATAAATCATGGATAGTGCAATGGGTGAACCATATTTCTTTTGTATTGCTGTCAAGGTAACATCGTCTTTGGTTCCACGAGGAGAATTGCTCCCACTTTAGTGCCCATTTAAACTTCCTGAGAATGCTCCATTAGTGCAGCTCCAATCATCAATGTGTTCCTATTCCTCCAGGTGATGGTATCCAAACCTCTGGATGTGGAGGCCTTGAAGAAAGACTTGCAGAGCGTCTTGAACAACGGAGTTCGAAGCTTAGCAGTTGTCTTGATACATTCTTACACGTGAGTCTTCATGCAATTTTCTGCGCTTAGTTACTGTAATTTCACGCATATTAGCCGTGGCTTATGCACAATTTTTTTTTTCTCACGGCTGCTCTGCGGCTTGTCCACCAGTGCGGCTTATCTGATGACTATTTTTCCCTGGTATTTTCCCCATACACCGGTTTAAGGAAAGGGTCAACAGTGTCTCTGGAACAGCACCGCTCTGCCAATGCACAAACAATGCGTAACAGGGGCGCGTCCACATTCGAGTAGACTGACCTTCCTGGTGACTCTCCCCAAGCAGCTTTAACGAAAGTGGTGACAGTTATTCATATCTTCTGGAAGGCCACTGACCCGTTGATCCATGAAAAACGCACAATGATGGCACAATCCGATCTTGGTAGAACACTAGAAATGACCTCATTTTGTTGTACACCATGCCGATCCTGAAGTGTGGACGACAGGGCTTATGGCCTTCTCTATGGTCTCCTTTGTCGCACAAATCAGTCGCGCCATATTGCCCGCGGCTTATTTGCGAGTGAGGCTAATCTGCCCAAAAATTTTCAGAATGTTCCTAAAAACGGGTCCTGCGGCTTATACATGTGGTACGGCTTATACGTGTGAAATTACGGTACAGTAAACTTCCGTTAATTCGACCCTGACGAGAACACGAAAGTTGATCGAATTATCCGAAGGTCGAATTAAAGAATAGGCGGAAAAATTATAGAGGTCAATGTCACCTTTGTGCATTCCTCTGCTGTCACCCGCGCTTGAAACATGCATCTGGAAACATTGCACATAGAGCTCGCGCGTCACTCATCAGAAACGCAAACCACCATCAAATGGATGGAGTTTTAGTTCATCGTATGCCATCGGCTTTGCGTACGCAAGGGATCCGTGATGGTTCTGCACAATGCGCGAAGCTCTAGGTGCATTCTTTTCGCTTGCACGTCCTGCACCAGATCTGAACTGGGTTATTTGTGTGCTGCACTTTCCTATTGAAAAGAAAGGCATTACTAATAAAGTTCCTTTCAGCTGGAAAGTGCAGCTCCCAATAACCCGTCTTGCGTAGAGTCCAAGGTAGTGCAATCCAGTGCAAGTGAAAAGAATGCACTTTCTATGTTTTGCGCGTGTGCAGAACCACAAACACTATCGCTTACGTACGCAAATACGATAGCATACGATGCACAAAAACTTGCGGTTATCGGAATGGATCGGTACTGCTCAGTTGCCATCTGCCAATCTGCCACCTGAGCTTGAGGGCGAACTTTCTGTTGCTATGTGCGGTGCGGGCGATCAATAGAAACATATGGGCATTTGACGGGACCTTCGAATTCGATCGAATTAAGCGGAAAAACGAATTATCGGGAGTCGTATTAACGGAAGTCTACTGTATTATGCTCAGTTTAGTACAGAATATTTTTATACTTTGCATCCCCTTTGTGCAAAAGGAAATGTAAACTGTAAATGCTTTTCATTTAATGCATTTAAGAAAGTGGATTATTGCTGTTGTTTGATACAAAATTTAATTAGCAAATGAACTGCACAGTTACGAAGAGCACGAGAGGCAAGTTGGGCAGTGTGCACTGGAAATGGGATTCGAGCATGTATCCCTGTCATGCGAGGTCATGCCTATGGTTCGTGTAGTGCCACGGGGTTTCACAGGTATGCTTATGTGCTTTCGCTGCTGTTTTACGTTACTATGCATAATGTGTGTGCACCGGATGGAACGCTGTTAGTTTCGTGGCATATTTCTCACTGATTACAGCTGGTGTCTAGTTATCTGCCTTCCTAAAATATCAGAGGAATGTCCTGTGGTGGAGCATATTACACAAACTTGGATGTACTGGAAAGCCTGAGAACCTGAGGCTGCCAGTTAAAAAGCTTTAAAAAAACACGAGAAAAGAAAGCACACACAAATGAAGAAAGACCCAAGCAAGATGGGAGGCTCTGAACAACCGAGAAAATAATTGTCATCATCATTCTGAATTCAAAAAGTGCATATATTACAGGTTTTCCCGCCCATTTTAGTCCAAGTGCCATCTGATTTAATCCAGGTGCTATCTGAAATAATCCAGGCACCATTCAGTTTAATCCGGGTGCCATCTGAAATAATCCATGTGATATTCAATTTAATCCAGGTGCCATCTGAATTAATCCATGGTGTTTTTATGCACTATAACCGCATATTCACACCAGGGGCATCCCCGTAGAGTATTCTAATGGAAGGAAAAGATTTTAAAAAATTGCTGATGGGACTGAAGTTCTGCCGTGTCTTATGTTGAACATTCACACGACGCTGAGATATTGGGAGTTGGAGCAGGAATATAGCAAATGACACCACTGGAGCTGTCATCTGCTACAGAATATCTTCTGACTGAGCTGCAGGATATTCCACGTGGTTACAAGAGCACGAAAAGGTATGACTCGCATAGCAGACGACACCACTGGTGCTGTCGTCTGCTACAGAATATCTTCTGACTGAACTACAGGATATTCTGCGTGGTTAGGAGAGTGTGAAAAGGCATGACTCACATAGCAGACGACACCACTGGTGCTGTCATCTGCTATGGAATATCTTGTGACTAAGCTGCAGGATGTGCGTGATGCCTTTCCGTGCTCTTGAAACCACAGGATATTCCCGCAGAGTCACAAGATATTCCTTCGCAGACGACTGAACCACTGGTGTCGTCTGCTATTAGCATCATGCCTTTTCGTGCCCTTCTAACCGCGTGGAATATCCTGCAAATCAATCACAAGGTATTCCTTAGCAGACGACATGACCAATGGTGTCTTCTGCTATACTTCCGCTCGAACTCCTGTTATCTCGGCCCCGTGCGAATCCTCAACATAAGATGCAGCAGAACTTAAGTCCCGTCAGCAGCTTTTTACTTTTCCTTCCACTACATGTCTGTAGAATATTCTGTGGGGATGTCCCTCGTGTGAATACACGGTTATAATGCCTAAAAACACCATGAATTAATTCAGGTGGCACCTGGATTAAATTGAGTAGCATCTGGATTTTTTCAGATGGCACCCGGATTAAATTGAATGGCACTTGGATTATCTCAGATGGCACCTGGACTAATTCAGATGGCACTTGGACTAAAATGGACTGGAAAACCTGTAGATACCACACAACAGGTCCATTGGTTTTCTTCACATGCAATTTGCCAATTGATCTGACATTTGCTTTTTAGTTCTTAAAGTTGTTAAAAAATGTGGTCCTTCATTTGCTCTCATCATTGTTTCTGACGGCCCCTCACAAATCGGTTCAAACTGCCATGAGCCTTTTTTTTTTTAACCACATACATACTGATCCAAAATTCAGCAGTCCGTGTGAAACAGAAGCAAAGAACATTGCAGTTCAATGTCTCACTTAACTCAGCACTCTTAAAGCTGCTAGACACTAGGCTGTGTCATTTCGATTGTGCCAAACATAGTAAATGAGCTAAATAAAGTTACACCATTAAAAGCTTACATTCTGACCCCACACAGAAAATGCTTCACAACCACCACCAAGGCTATGTGGTTCCCAGCAGTTTTGTTTTTCACAAAAATCCTTATGTTACTAATTTAAATCCCAACATTGGATCTCTTAATTAGTCACAGTTAAACATGCCCATGTCCACAGCCTAATGAATATTGTTGTGTGATCACATGGGGCAAAGATTTATCCCTAAAAATTGCCACTCTATTTGTTAAGCAGTTGAACGGTTTACCATTATGGTCAGTTGCAGGCCAAGGCTTAACCCTAGAGTTGACGGACTGAGCCATGTAGAAATTATCCAAGCTCAGGCCAGGCCCTGGTCAGTCATGGAGCTATCAGACCCAGCTCGGATGGGTACATCAAAAGAGGGCTAGGTAGCTAATATACATATCGTGCAATGCTCTATGCCATAGTCATACATCTTTCAAGTTACTAATTAGGTAACAAAGTCCCACAACCACTTCCTAGGATATGTGTTCGACAAGTGTTTTGCTGGTTGAAACTCATCTTGCAAGTCGCGCTGCAGGCGATATATACAGGACGTTTTCTTCATCCTTTACATAATTTTTATAATAAAACTACGAGAGCTACCTAGATGCGGTTTTCACAGGTGGATTACGCGGCCAGGTGGACATCCTGTCAGAAAACGTATCTAACTACTATGTGATTAGTTACTACCAAAAATGTATTAATTAACTTATTAATTATATGTTTTCGGGGAAATGCGAGATACCAGATTTGAAGCCAGTAATTATTTGAATCCACCCTCTTTTTTGAAATATCCTGAAACAAGCACATAGTTTGAGATATAGATCACCAAATTTTGCTACTCAAATGACCCAAAACGGAAACCAGGCACTTCTCAAGCACAAAAGGAGCAACGGGCGCTCACATGGAAGGGCGACGTGTTTTGCAGCGATCTAGCTGTTTGGAATACTAAATGCTGGTCTGTTGGTCAGATAGACCATTTTCCGGCCCAGATAAGCCAAAAGTAATGTAGTTTCTGCACTCGAGAAGTGCATAGTTCTGGTTCTGACTCATTTCCATATCAAAGTGTGGCGTTTTATATCTCAAAGTATGTGCTCCTCTCGGGATTTTTAAAAGGAGGGGGATGCAAATAACAATTGAGTACAATTCTGCTGTCTCACATTTTTCCAAAAACATATAATTAAAAAGTTAATTGATGAATTTTAGGTAATTTGTCATCCAGTAGTTGCATGGGCTTTCCCACAAGATATCCACCTGGCCACATGACCCACTTGCAAAAATGGTATCAGTGCTGCACTCACAGCTTTAAAAAAAATCTGTAATGGATAAAGAAAAACCTGTACGATGTATACAGGATGTTTCAGTTGAATCCCCGGGCTAAATAATTCGTGAAAGGGGGCACCAATTGAAGAACTTTCTTTTTTACAGAGTTCGAGGTAACTCGTTTCAAGTAACTCGTTACTGTAACTAAGTTCCTTTTTTTGGTAACTTGTAACTTAACTCGGTACTTTTGCGCCGTGGTAACTTTCAGGGCAACTCGTTCCTTTTTCAGGTAACTTTGCCAAAGTAACTTAAGTTAAGTTCCAAGTTACTTTTAACTCGCTTTTCACTCACGTCCACATATTTTCTTGCTTTCTCTCCGGTTCCTTCATGGCATTTTTTTGCCATAAAACGTGATATTCAATCAATGACAGTATTTTATTCAGGAAGTAAGAAACGCTGCCATTGAAATGAAGCTGAACCATTGTGCGCCCACAGGGAGTAAGATGCAAAGCGTTCGAATAGACCTCTACCAGAGAAACGTCGACCATCATGACATTTGTAGACAGTACTGAAATCGAAACAAACCGGATGGAGAGGGTTGAGTTCCACGAACGGGCATTTGTTTGCTGCCTCCCATTGAAAGCAAAGCAGGACCGAGGGTCGAGTCCCTTTAAGGGACCATATCGTAATCCCCTCAAGACCGTGGCTTTCGGGCGCGACCTTGTTCGCCTTTAGCTTCGAGCGTAGTTCAATTCTACCAAATTCGTGGCGCTTCGAACACTATGACGTCATTTGTTTACAAACCGGGAGAGGTCTATTGTTGGACATAAACGAAAACGATCTAAGCGTGTTGCACTTCTCGCCAGGCAACTCAAGGTCTAACTCAACTGCTCACGCGCGCTGCACCTGCGTGATGCTATTTTGTGTCCCAAGTAGCTTGGATGTAACTCGTTCTTTTTTTTTAAGTAACTCAGTAACTGCGAGTTACATTTCAGGCTGAAGAACTTCGTTATTAACTTAGTTACATTTGTCACACGGTAACTTAACTTGTAACAAGTTCTTTTTGACGGGTAACTTCTCAATCTATGCTTTTTTACAAGTATCTGTCCGATACCACCTACAAGCTGCACACCGTGTGAATGAGTGGGAGGTGCTCATTATTTAAATAAAAATTCAATTTAGTTTTGTGGAAAACGAAACTTCTAAAGCAGGGCGCCGTCAGCATTAAAATGGGTACCATCCCTTTTCGGAGCTTCGGTGGACACCTTTAAGCGAAAAATCTACCACTGAAGCGGGTCATTTGTTGCAGTAATTAATTGGTTTCAGTTTGCATATTTTTGTCGCGGCTGGTCACGGCGCAGCACAAAAGGACACACTTCGACTGCCTTATCCACCAATGAATCACGTTTTCTTTTTTTTTTTTTTTTTTGTAATTTATGTTAGCGCCGCGAAGCAACTGTGGCTATGAGCGGCGTACAGACGTGGACAGACGGAGAGAGGACAGCAGGAAGGAGTGGGGGACAGGGGGATTAGTATGCGTCCTGGGCCGACTTCAAGGGGAACTGTGACGACATTCGTCTGGAAAGTCTTCGGAAAACCCAGGGAAAACCTCAGATAGCACAGCCGGTGGTAGGATTCGAACCCATCACCTCTCAGTCTACAGCACGACCTTGGTTACCACCAACGAGGAGACGCCTAAGCCCACTCGGCCATGCCGCTGGTAATGAATCACCTGATCTTGAGCTTACTTCTCAACGGGGAGTGCTGAAGAAAAAGTAACAGCGTCAGACAGGCTTCACCAGTCCGCCACCCCTCTTATATCACCGGCATGCGCCCTTTCTCTGTTATTATCGCACAGACGAAACAAAGTTACTCACATAGTATACCTTGATACCGCTTGCTTTCTACTTGTTTCTTCAGCACTCTCCGTTGCGAAGTAAGCCCAAGAACACGTAATTTAGGACAACAAGATATTCCCATCAACATTCATTAACACCTATCTTTGCCCGCACTAATAGATATAAATACTCTTTCTTTCCCCGGAGTATTGAGGACTGGAACAATTTACCGCCTTGCGCGTTCGCCTCTGATGATGCCTTCTCAACAGCAATCAGTGCTACATTTTAAAAGTTGAATTGCAGAGCTTATATACTGTGTTATGATGTAGTTTGATGTTGCCAATGTATACCTTCAACCTCTTGTATTCACTCCTGCATGGGCCCCTTAAGGCCTGCAGTATTGTTGAAAAAAAAAAAAAAAGTGATTGATGGATAAGAAAGTGGAAGAGCATCCTTTTACGCTTCACCACGATCAGCCAAGACAAAAATATGTGAACCGAAACCAGTCAATTACTGCAACAAATGACCCGCTTCAGTGGCAGATTTTTCTCTAAAAGGTGTGCACTGAAGATCCCGTAAGGGAGGGATAGTACCCTGCTTTAGAAGTTTTGTTTTTAACGAGACTCATTTGAATTTTTATTTAAATAATGAGCGCCTCCCACTGTGGGAGGCACAGCTTGTAGGTGGTTTCAGACAGATACTTGTAAAAAAGAAAGTTCTTCGATTGGTGCACGTGTTCGCGAATTACTTAGCCCGGGGATTTAACTGAAACACCCTGTATAAAGCCTTGTGATTTAGGGTAAAACCCTAAAAAACCTGAAAACGAACTTTCCAAAGTGCCAATTCAGACACCAATACAGGCACTGGAGAACACTAAGCTTTGGACATTCAGCACAGCTCATCCACATCTTATGTCAATAAAAAATGCAAGAAGTGCTCGTTTTCTATTTTCCACCCAAAAATGTACTTTTCTGCCCGATACCGCCCGATTTTACCCTGTGTTACGGATCCTGAAATAAAACCTGGTGTATACCCTCCCCGATTTTCAAAAGACATAGAAATTGAAAACACAGGGCCCTATGTATACATGATTTATGAATTTAAGTTAGAGCTCTATCACTTTTAGAGCTCGTTTTGTGTTAATTTTGTAATTGCTTATCTTCGGGATGTTTTCATACCCACTGCTACAAATTGGCTATTCCTGTTCTCTCCCTATGCTTGCATAAATAAAGGACCATGAAGCGATTGGAAGCTTTGCAGATAGCCTTTTTAACGCATCTTCACTAACTGCAGGTTGTGTTGACGCCTACCTTACACCATGCATCAAGAAATATGTTCGTAGCTTTGCAAGTGGTTTCAAAGATGGGCTCAAGGCAAGTTATCAAAAGTATTTCTTATGATATCACCATCATGGTCTAGGCCTGTTTCATGACGTCTGGAAGCGCTCCGAACCGTATCCTTAGGGTTTTCGGGTTAAACCGGACTTTTCACGATAGTTCCCCCCCAACAAGTTTTCAAGAATTCTGGTAAAACCCGATATCTACCCGAAATCCTTGCGGTACTTCAACTTGTCGTTGTAGGTAAACCATCGGAAAGATGAATCTTAATATCTGCAAAAAGAGAGCTGTTTGTCCTCCTTTTATAATTCCCCCCTGCAGGAGAAAAAAGACGAGCTTTTGTGGAGCTCAGACAAGTGTTTGAATACCGCGGTCAATCACTGCCCCAGTTCCGAGCGGAAATACAAAGATTGTTGTTTCTCGTCCCAGCAGCGACTTGTTTCATATGCCTTTCATTTCACCCGAAAATTCTACGATGACATATCAGACAGAGACCATATCTCCCAATTTCTCCCCACGCTCTCATGTGTAAATAGCACCCGATTCCCCCCTCAATTTCAAAAATCATAAAACCCGTAAGTGAAGAACCCTACGTATTCTGCAGCGCCATTTGTGGTCGTGTAGCCGGATGTTTTTTCATACACAGTCATGTATCACCTACACTGTGGCTCTGAAAATCGTGGTGCAAGGATTGGCTTGGTATTGGCCCGGTACGGCATGGCCTGTAATGGTATACGTAATGGCCGGCATGATAATCGTGGCCCGGTACGGCGGTAATGCAGGGAACACGCTGGGCACGACCGTCTACTAGTAAGGGCGCTGCGGTCACCAGGCGAAACATTAGTGCAGCAGGCCCATTCAGCCAGTGGAGTGGTTGTGGCTCTTTGCCAAGTTGTTGTGTATTAACGCCTGACTTCGTATTTTATTGTGCATGTATTATGGCTGGGTAGTACGGCACTGTAAACTGTGCACAGCATCAAAACAAAATCACGTCGCAATACGTAAATGTCACTGAATACTATGTATCTGAGTTTTACTGTCGATGCAAGGCACTGCTGACTTTAGTGCTATAATAAGGGATGCTGCACACTTTTTTTGTTTTTGTAACAAATTTAAAACTCCTCCTCTAAACAGAAAATGTTTGCAGGATGTTGGGGTGCTCTTTATGCAGTCCGACGGTGGACTCACACCAATGCAAATGTAAGATAAATATTATCTACAATCTACAATACAGTAGGAAACTATACATAGCGCCTGAAGTTTTAGGGTTTTACCCGATTCTTCCCCGAATTTGCACCCCGAATTGAAGGTTGCCTCTTTAGGGCGAAATCCGATTTTTACCCGGCAAAGTGCCCTCACTGGGATGTTCGTAATGCACTTCGGAATGCACTAACTTACTTGTTTGGCAACAGATGCAGTTACATCACAGTTTGTACCAAACCAGTACAGTTAGTTTGAGTAACTGAGCCCGATTTCTCCCCGAATTCAACATACTGGAAGTTTTTTCACCCGAATTCGCATGAATTTAGTGCACATGTTTATTTACCCGATTTTTACCCCCTAAATTTAGAAAAAAATGTTTCCCAAAAACTTCAGGCTCTAACTACACAGCAGAGAAACTATAGCGGTAAATAGCGGGAAAACTATACAGAAAGTGCTTTGTAAATTTCATATCCAGGTTCTCAGGCTCACGTTCAATCCTGTCGGGTCCAGCTGGAGGTGTGGTTGGATTTGCGAAGACGTCATATGATGAGCATTCCAAAGTGCCTGTCATAGGGTTTGACATGGGAGGTCAGTAGTATTATGCAGTCAAGCACATAGCCTAGTGTTTGTAGGGATGAAATAATTCCGTTCATGTTGCACACTTACTTCATTACTAGAGCCTGAAGTTTTCGGGAAATATTTTTTTCTAAATGCAGGGGGTAAAAATCGGGTAAATGAGCATGTGCTCTAAATTCATGATAATTAGTGTGAAAAATCTTCCAGCATGCTAAATTTGGGGAAACAATCTGGCTCAGTTACTCAAACTAACTGTCCTGTTTTGGTACAAATGGTGATGTACGTAATTGCATTTGCTGCCAAACAAGTAAGTGTGCATTCCTACAGATGTCTCAGTGAGGGCAATTTGCCGGGTAAAAATCGGGTTTCACCCTAAAGAGGTAACCTTCAATTCGGGGTGCAAATTTGGGGAAGAATCGGGTTAAACCCTAAAACTTCAGGCTGTATTTATTACATGTCTACTGAATGTATGCATGCTTTTCAATACCCACAAGGCTACCGTTTAACAAGACGAGTGCAGAGAGACATGTCCTTAATTTCTTAGCATTAATGTGTCTTGCGTGTGTATGTTTTCATGCATTAAAAGCGCAGAATTGATTATCAAATGTCCTTTTGTTGAATGCATAACAATTGGGGTGATACTTTGTGTTTTACAGGTACTTCGACGGACGTCAGCCGTTATGACGGCAGCTTTGACCACACTTTTGAAACCACCACAGCTGGCGTTGTAATTCAGGCACCGCAGGTGACTCAGCAGTGATTATTAAAAGATGGGTCAGGTGTTCTTTTGTCAAACTTTTTCCACGCTTGGGATTGGGCTGCCAGGCTCAATTTCTGTTGGTGCAGAACTTGTTCTCCAGCCATTGGATTGTGATGAACCTATTGTTATAACTTGTTGAAATACATATGAGGTGCTCATGTTTCTTCTTTTTTTTTTTCCGGTCCTTCTTTTCATAACAGCTAGACATTAGCACAGTGGCAGCTGGGGGAGGTTCGATGCTGTTTTTCCGGTCAGGAATGTTTGTCGTAGGGCCAGAATCGGCTGGAGCGCATCCTGGACCCACGTGCTATCGGAAAGGTGCGTGCCACATCCAGTCCTCCTTTGTATTACTCTGTGCAAAGGGTACAATCTGCTCTGGATCATCTGTGGGAGTGAAACCATGTATAAGCCTCATTCAGCCGTTGGTTAGATTGGTGTGCCATGACAGAAACCTTGCGACATGCGAAACAACAGTAACGCTGCGCCATCTCTTTGGCGAGAGCAGAGGCTTGGGAAGTGCCTGCCCTATTGGCTGGCATCCAGGAGGCGGAGCCTCTCTCGCTCTTGGTCACCAAACGCAAGGATAGTCCTCATATATTTCGAAGGCAAATAGGTTACCAATTAAAGAGATGCAGCTCAAGTTATGTTGTGAACCCGCAATCCCAGTTTTACAGCAAAAGAGGCAGTAATCCTCATACAAAATCTCATCTGAAAATATCACAGATATTGGTGTGGTGCTGCCACCAAGACAGGTTACTCTGCCTGTTAGGCTACCAGTCCCCACAGGCAGTGGATCATGGGTGAGATCACATGCTTCTAAGAGCTAATAGAAATATGGCTAAGGCCCCTCGTACTAAGCCTCTTCGATGGCAGAGCACATAAGAGGCTGTATCTCATTATCAACACCACAAAGAAGAACAGTTATTTTTTTACTCACAACTTTGATGCACCGCACAGTACATATGATGGACACTATGAGAGATGTATGCATTGCATTACACTGTGACATAATATGTGATTTATCAAACTTGTGATGTCCTCCTATATTGTGCACACATTTCCACATTGTCCACATTTCATCAAAAGTTAATTTTTTAGTGTTCCTTAATGGACACACCGCATTCCTTTTTACATTCAATCGAAGATACCTAAAATGGATTGTTGAACTCTTCAGTATCTTGTGAGACATTTTGACCTCATTGGAATGCATTCTTTGTCCTATTACAAAGCTGCAAATCAGGGCATGAAACTTCATGCTCTTGCATTATCACCAGT